>NC_142589.1:54955526-55260318 GCF_965207765.1 Zootoca vivipara | reverse complement strand
ATTCTAGCCAAGTTTACAACTTTTACTTTCTGTGTAAAAGTTATATTTCCGTTATTTTAAGTTCATTGAGAGACTGGACAATATAAATTTATAATATTTTATAAAACAATAAACAAGGCCATATATCAATAGTTCTACAGTAAACGTAAAGGGACCCCAGACCGTTAGGTCCAGTCGCGGACTACTCTGGGGTTGCGGCGCTCATCTCGCTTTACTGGCCGAGGGAGCCGGCGTACACCTTCCACGTCAGGTGGCCAGCATGACTAAGCCGCTTCTGGCGAAACCGGAGCAGTGCATGGAAATGCTGTTTACCTTCCTGCCGGAGCGGTACTTCTTTATCCACTTGCACTTTGACGTGCTTTTGAACTGCTTGGTGGGCAGGAGCTGGAACCGAGCAACGGGAGCTCACCCTGTCGTGGGGATTTGAACCACTGACCTTCATTTACCTAAACCCATTATGTTTCCTTGAAACTATGCAAGACTAGTTCTTAGAATTTGTCCAGTCTAGCATATAGCTTTTAATTCTTTCATCAGCACTGCCCTCTGGCAGTCCCTTATTCCAGGCCTTTTTAGAATCCTCTTGATGGAGCCATATGAGTGAAGTATAACCTTGCTAATTCATGCACAGAGAATGGTGTTCTGACCATGTTTAGCAGAGTGCTGGGTATATGAGTGGGAGTTGAAATAAAATATTATTACATTTGCCAAATAGCCTCCTTTTTTAAGGTAGAAGTAAAAATCCATTTGTCCAGGTGGCAAAGTATCTGCAATGTGTTGATTGTTTTGTGCATTAAAGACTAGACTAGGCCTTGTATTTAGTTACATGAAACAAATGGAGGTGCTATATTTTCCTCAGCATTTGGACTTTGCCTAAAAGGTAGGTGCTCACATACTGCTTGCTGCACTGCAGTTGGCCACAGCCTTCAGCACTGATGAACATTTATGCCAGGTTTGGGAACCTTTTGCCTTCCAGATGTTGCTAAACTACAACTCCCACCATCCCTGACTGTTTGCTGTGCTTGCTAAGGCTGACGGTAGTTGTAGTTCAGCAACATATGAAGGGCAAAAAGTTTCTCACTCCTGTTAAATGCAGAAGAGTAGGAGTGTATGAGGATCCTAAGAGTATGTAAACATTTTCATATACAAAAGCATTGTTAACATAAGAAATGTTGGAGTGTTGGAGTGGCTGCAAACTGCAATTTCAGGTACCAGTATAATATTTTGAGCATGTAGAGCTAGTTACCCTGGTTTCATGGGCTTGTGAACCCCTGATAAGTTCTGGGTGGTTTCCTGGCAGGGTCAGCAGTGCCATCTTAGGGCAGCTTCAGCATGGATAGCTTTTGCAGCAGCAGCAGCAGCCAGAAATCTAAAAGTGTTGCTTTTTGGCTTAGAAAAGTAATTGCAACAGAGAATGCCCATCTATACCTTTCTGGAAGCTTATATTTGAGTTACTCCAGAACAGGTTATTTCCAATCAAGTTTGTTGAGAAACAAAAGGAACTTGTTTCTGTTGGTGAGAGACTTGTCCACGTCTGCACATGCATGTCTGTGGGGGGGGGGGGAGTAGGATGGTGGTTGCAGTCTTCTGTAGCCCCCAACCAGGTCTGGAGGCTTTTGGCAAATCAATGATCAGCCTTTTGGTAAATAACCTAACTACCTAACTCACCTGTAGTTCATTATGGAGTTTGAGGTCAAAATGTTACAGCAAGGCTAGTTATTCCTTAAAATAGAATTTATATTGTTCGTGCACATTGATGCATAAAACTCTGTTTCTCCTGGTGAAGGCAATCTTTTTCTAAAATGTAGTTCTTAACAGAATAAATTGGTTTCTGTGCTTGAGTAATTCTCTTAGCAATGTTGAACAGCTTGTGGTTTAAAACCTTTATTCTTCATGTAAAAAAGTCAAGAAATTTTAGCATGCTTCGGTGACTTCTATGAAAATCAATTTAATATTCAAAGAGCCTGAAATATCCGTTAGAAGGGCTCTTCAAGGTCATTTAAATGCAAGGGAAAAAAGTAAAACCTACAGATCAATTTCTGTCTGTTTTTTTTACTTTGGGTGGGCACCTTGCATTCAACCTGAAGATATCTATTGGTCCTAGTATTTTTACTGTTGGACTGACCTTTGTTCCTTGGTTGCTGAGTAAACTCTTAGAGTTTCTGTGACTTTGGTGTTTTCCTTCTTGCATCCTTGGAAAACCTTGGGCTTTATTTGGGAAAGGCCAACCCAAAAAGTAGTATCTTCTTGCTATTCCTATATTTCCTTCAGCCTGTCGTAGGGAAGGCCTTGGAACTTGGCAAGCAGCCCAGTGGTGTCACTTGCAAATTGAGAGCTTGTCAGTTACATTCTTGGGCTTCCTTTTAGTGCAAACGCACACATCTTCAAATATTTGATGTCACAACCAGAGCGGAAAGGGATTGTCCTGTTACAAAATTACCTGGTAAAGACAGGCAAGAAAGAGCAGTTTCTTGAGGGTCTTGCACCAGAATGTTTTCCAGTATCCATTACAGCAGACGTGTTTGGGCTCAGAATTGGGGGCGTTCTGATGTGGCATGGGTCTGTAGAGTTTTCTTAGAAATGTTTGGGGGAGAACTGGGCAATAACTGGCTCCCACATGGCTACTGCCTTAATAAAATGCAATGGGTAAGAGGTTGCTGGGAGCAAATGAGAAAAGCTACAAAGTAGCAAAACTTTACAGAAGCAGCTCCACCTTTCACTTTGGTTTAGAAACAATTAGCTAACATAAGTGGATATAAGACAATGATGTTTATTTATTTGGTGGACCTATTGGCTAGGTTGCGAAAAACTGAGTTTGGGGCTTGCTTGCACAGTCATGTACCTTGAATGGGTGTGTGTGATTCTAGACAAGCTGCCTCTTGTACCTGCTTTTTACTGTTGGGTTTTTCTTTTTTTTTAAAAAAAAGTTTGAAGTGCTGTCTCAATTGTATGCTTTGTCTTGTTTAGAAATCGACAAAATTCAGAAAGGTGAATCAAAGAAAGATGAGGACGAGACCTATCTGGACTTGTTTTCTCATAAGAACATGAAGCTGAAAGAACGAGTTCTCATCCCAGTCAAGCAATACCCTAAGGTGAAGACCAGCAAATCCTCATTAATGTCCTGTAAAGGGATGCTTGACAAGTTCCACTCACAGCATCTGTATGCTTTGAGCTGTCCTGATTTATGCCAATGCATTTATTGCTGCTGTTAAATATTTCCAAAGCATTTCTGCTGTATTTCCTTTGTGTGTTTGTAGCAGACCAGAGCATAGGCTTATGAAGGATATTTCTTGTACTTGAAAGTTTTTATTATTGGGGGGGGGATTTCATTCTTTGTGCATGTGGCACGTCACAAAATATAAGAGGACAGGTCCCTGCCCTGAGGACGTTACAATCTAAATTTGCCATAGCAAGAAGCAAGAGAGGAGGGGAGACAGTGATATACATGGGGGAAAGGGGCCATATTTCAGTTACAGTTAGGTAGTAAGATTTGAGAACTAGAGTTGCACCACAGACATGGCATTGCATAGGTCAGGACTTTTTGTGCCCCCATAAAGTCTGTCATTTTCTTTAAAAATAGACATATAAACCATCAATTCTTCACTGATCCTGCTGTGATGTCAAAATGCTTTTGTTGGAGTTACCAACTTTTTAAAAATAACAATTTCAAGATTTTTTTTTACTAGCAGTTTCTTTAGGTTCCCCATTGTGATGTCAAAAGGATTTTTTTGAGGGGGGTCCCTAATGCTCCCTAATTAGTCCATCTTTTTAAACAACATATCTTATACATGTAAGTTTACCAAGCATTCCTACAGGCCCCCTGATGTGAATCTTGATACCAAAAGTCTTTTGCTTCCAAGCCACCTTTCCCTCCAGTGTGTCCTTTTAAAATGCAAACACTTTCACTATGCACACTTTGATATGCTTGATTGCTAACATACCAGAATTTGGATCATTCACCCTTTTTTCTAGAAGGCCAAAATGAGTACAGTCTAAAATTTAGGGAAACTTATAACTGCTGATCCTAGTCATTGCAGTATAAATTTTAAAGTAGCTTAATTCAGTTTTTGAAACTAAGAAAATAAATGTTTCTCTCCTTATAGTTTAACTTTGTTGGGAAGATCCTGGGACCCCAAGGCAACACCATCAAGCGACTGCAGGAAGAAACTGGAGCAAAGATATCTGTACTGGGGAAGGGGTCAATGAGAGACAAGGCAAAGGTAGGGGCACTGGGCTCAAATTACAAGTACTTTTGTATGTTTCAGAACTCTGGATTTTTTTCATAGATGGTTGGGTTGGCCGTTGTATCCTCTCCCCAATTGTTGACACTGCCTTTAAGTAAAAGTGTGTGTGTTACGTACCTTTTAAAATGCATTGATGACTTGGAACTGCAAAATCCCCAAGAGTGAGTACTTGTTGCTTTGCCATTAATCACAGAATGAGCAGGCAGCTGATTAACAGAATTTGATAGTCTTTTCTAATACAACCAATGTCAAATGTTTGTTGTATCTAGGCTATGTAAAGAGATTCATAGAGCATCACATCAAAGTTGAGCTCTTTTCACATTTCCATGTGACTTTGAAGAGGGCATCTAACTGAAATCTTGGTTTTATTAAACTTTTTAAAATTGTACTTGTGAAGGCTACTGTTAAGCCTCTGGATTGTTTAAATCCAAGTAAGTAAATCTTGAGTTTATGCTAGTCAGGATTTTTCATTGCCAAGTAAGTGAGAAAAGAAATAAAATGAATCTTACTGGAAGCCCATTTTTCATATTTCTTTGGAATATCAGTTGGCAAAACACTTTGAGCCAATATAAGCAAGCAAAAGTTTAGGGCCAGGAACATCTGGGGATAGCTAGTTTGAGGCTGGCACAGGTAGATAATCTTTAAGTAAAACTAATGTTAGACTTTGTTTTGATTCCTGTATTTATGTATTGGGAGGCATAAATGGAAGACTGTTGTCGGGGTCTGAGATTTCTACCAAAATGTCTAGTCCTGAACTTGTGTTTTATCCTGTCACCTTTATTTGCAAATAGGTGAGCAGTTGCCGTTGCAGTCATTTGGTGTGAGGAATCCACTTGTGTTATGATGTCCAAGCACAGTGCAGTCTCAGCTTTAAAAAAAAGTTTCCAGATTAAAAGTATGGGTGGGCAGTTAATTGTGCACCAAAAGATGAGCACCACAATTACATGGGCCTCTCCAAATGGCAGTAAAATTCCCCTAGGTCAAACAGTAGTGAAAGTCATTACTAGTCCAGTAAAATACTCATGGGTTGAAGGGTCCAGAGCTGCAGCAACTGCCTCCTAAGCCTTCGTAGTTAGTTCTGCCATGAACATAGGGAGCCCTTCAATAAGGTGTTGAATCCAGTTTCACACATGCGAACTTGGAAGCAACAGTAAAATTACCTTACAGCGAATAAGTAAGGATGATCAAAATTTTCTTTGAGAACTAGGGAAAGATGTGAGACGCAATCCCAACACTTCATTCCTTTAAGCATCATAGAATTTGTCTTTGCTTCCTGGGTAAAAATTCTGAGAGGTTGGTGGCATCTATTTGCAGATGTGGCAAAGCAACACTTGTCTCTTTATGTGAGCAACCGGAAGGCTTGTGTTCTCTTTTAAAACCTCTAGCCATCTACTGTAACAATTGTTTGTTTTTCAGGAGGAAGAACTGCGCAAGGGGGGTGACCCAAAGTATGCTCATTTAAATATGGACCTGCATGTCTTCATTGAAGTTTTTGGGCCACCCTGTGAGGCTTATGCTCTTATGGCCCATGCCATGGAAGAAGTCAAAAAGTTCCTTGTTCCGGTATATACCACCTTCTTTTTTAAAAATGTCCTGCATAATGACATGGTTGGTCTTAGCAAGGGGGGTTCAATTAGAACAGATTGTGGCAAAGCATATTCCATAGAATAAGCTCAGCTAGAGAGAAATAGGAGATAATGTTTTGAATAAGGCAGTACTAAGTATTGACAATTCAATCACCGGAGCTGAACAAATGCTTCATTCCAAAATTTAATTGCAGCCAACCCACCTGTGCAGTTGGATATCTTTCTGCAAAAATGACTCCCAAGCAGCCATAGATATGAAAGACCGTGTCCTATTTTGAAAAAAGTGTTGGGTTGACATTTTAAAATAATCTTAGAGATTTTTTCAACAATGGATAACAATGGACTTCTGATATATTTGTTTTTGTTGTAATGCACACAACACAAAATGACAGTGACTGCCTCAGTTTTGAATATGGTGCACAAGGGGGGGGGTAGAGCTCCATGGACACTACATGTAAGGTTTGGGAAGCTTTGAAGGCCTCCACATATCCAAAAGGAAACAAAAGTGGTCGCTCTTCTTTGAAGCCATCTGTTCCTTTTGGTCTGCCAAAACCACCTCCTATCTTTTAACACTTTACTGTGTTACTGTTGCACCCCTCCAACAGATTGGCATAAGTGACTGGATTCCCTACTGGATTTAGGGAGTGAAATGCTTTCACTCTGCTGCTAATCCTTCCACAGATTGCCTGAAATTGTACTCCCTGGAGAGTGCAGGATGCACAGAGCAGAGACAGAAGTGGAAAGAGGCAGCTTAGAGTTACTGGTGAGCATTTGCTCTTTGGACTGAAACCATTTCCTCCTGCCTCTGAAGGAAAACAAGAAATGTAGGTTGCTAAGGGACCCCACTTCTCAGAGCATTTGACAGGCAGGAAGGCCAGCTGTTCTACAAGGGTGCAGAGGATGTTTTGTGGCAGCTGTTGTGACTTAGGCAGCTCCTGCCCATAGTACTCACCTATGCCTTTCCAAACAGCTGCTGTTAGCAGCACAAAAACCCATTTCAAATAAAATGAGTGAGATTTTTTATTTTTGCATGGCCTAGAAATTATTTACCTCTTTTTTGCTTAGGATATGATGGATGACATCTGCCAGGAGCAGTTTCTGGAGCTGTCTTATCTCAATGGTGTGCCAGAGCCAACACGAGGTCGAGGGATTCCTGTACGAGGAAGGGGAGCTGTCCCCCCACCTCCACCTGTTCCTAGGTAACAAATGGAAATGTTGCTGGAGATGAGCTCTTGCTGGTTGTAGTTGCATCTTTAAGCAGTAAGATTGTGCTGCTGATGGTTTGGGGAGGTGGGGAAGCGATATGGGCTTAATGGCTGTTTCAATTTTTTTTTATAGTGTGTGGAGTGGGGCAGCCTTGCTGAACAGGTGAGAGGCAATAGAAAAGGCACTCAGTCATATTTCCCATAGGTGGTGGGTTTTGAGTCTTAGTTTACTCTCTGTTCAGCATGTTGACAATGCCAGATCTTTGAGGGGGTTCATGAATTGTACAATAGGGTAGTGGCCCATTAATTGTAGACCTTTAATTATTCCTAAACTCCATGGTCCTGCCAATGGTTTCTGCACTAAGCAAGGATAACGTGAGACTTTTGAAACTTTGGTTTTCATTTAAGAAAGTTTCCAGCCCTTGTTTCAGAGAGACAGTTGAATGTTTTCTAAGTCTCTCAGGCCAGGTGGATATAGCTTTAAGTGCCCTTTACAGCTGTCTTTGCTCTGCTCTTTGCTTCTTTATCTTAACCCTTCTTGACCTAGACATCACTGCTCCATAAAATTGCTAATCTGCTTACCTACATCTGTGCATCTGCCCCTTACTTCATGTCTTTCCTTTATTATGTTTCCTGTTGGCAACTCCTGTCCTTAACCTTAAAAAAACCCCAAATTATTCAAAAATCCAAATATCAGAAGCGGCCTCAGTTGTGAAGGTTTTTCAGTACACACACACACACACACACTCTCTCTCTCTCTCTCTCTCTCTATATATATATATATATATATATATAATACACACACACACACACTGGGCTGTATGAACATCAAGTGATAATGCTCCCTCTCTCCTTCCCTTCCCAAAACAACTTTGTGCTAAAGGCCCATTTCTGTTTTGAGATGTCTTGGGCCTTTTGCATTGACAGCTGATGCTGCTGGTTTGGCTTATCTTTGAAGTGATTCTGGTAGGTACTTAAATCTTTGCTACTTGCTCAATCCAAGTTTCATATTTGGGCATTTCTAGCTGTGTCTCAGTACATCACACAGCAAATTTTACTAGATTTAATTTTGTCATTCACCTCTGCTGCTAGACCTCTGCTTCTGTATTTAGCTTCTGTATAGACAGCAGATTAGATTTAGTGGGTGTCCAGAGCATGGTTGTGTGCAGATTGTGTGTGTCTGCTAACTCTTCTGTCCCCTCTTTATAGGGGACGTGGCGTGGGACCTCCGCCACCACCTCCACGTGGAGCTCTTGTGCGGGGGGCCCCAGTAAGAGGTGCCATTGCAAGAGGAGCAGCTGTGGCCCGGGGTGTTCCCCCTCTTCCAGCAGTGAGAGGTTCCCCTGCACCAAGAGCTCGGGCAGCCGGCATTCAAAGAATACCTCTTCCTCCCCCTCCTGCACCAGAGACCTATGAAGATTATGTAAGCAATTTTTAACCTTCTGAGAGGAGGAAGAGAGTCTGATAACAGATGACTTGTGCCTAAAAACTTTGGTTTATCCACAGCACCAAGATTATACATATGTAAGAACATAGAGAGCAGCCTTTGTCAGAGTCAGATGTCTGGTCTGTCTAGCACAGTATTGTCAGCAGTGATTGACTGCAATTCACTATGGGATTTCAAACCAGGGTATTTCCCAGCACTGCCTAAAGATGCTGGGGATTGAACCTGGGACATGCAATCAAATAGCCTGTTCCTCCCACAGAGTTAGACCCTTCCTCTCTTTCTGACCACGTTAACACCATACATTTAAAGTACTATGACATCACTTTAAACAATCATGCCTTCTCCCAAAGAATTATGGGAGCTATTGTTTGTTAAGGGAGCTGAGAGGTGTTAAGAGCCCCCAGCCATTCGCCTCACAGAGCTGCAATCCTCAGAGTGGTTTAACAGTCAGTCCCTCTTCCAAGAGAATTCTGAGAATTGTAGCTTCCTGAATATGGGTCTCCTAACAGTTCTCAGCACTCTTAACAGACTACATCTCCCAGAAGCCTGAGAAAAGCTATGACTGTTTGAAGTGAAATCATACTGTTTTAAATAAGTGGTACCTCGTGTTACAGACGTTTCAGGTTACAGACTCCGCTAACCCAGAAATAGTACCTTGGGTTAAGAACTTTGCTTCAGGATGAGAACAGAAATCGTGCGGCGGTGACAGCGGGAGGCCCCATTATCTAAAGTGGTACCTCAGGTTAAGAACAGTTTCAGGTTAAGAATGGATCTCCAGAACGAATTAAGTTCTTAACCTGAGGTACCACTGTATATGGTGGGGTCTTCCTCTCTTGTGCACACACACGACTTTGAAAGAATATAACAGTTGTCATTTGATAAGTTCAGGGGAAACGCATGCTTGCTTGGCACTATACAGCAGAGTTTGATAATAGCACAGATTGGCCAGCCTCTGGACCTGGCTACTTTAAAAAGTAATGGCCCTTAAGAATGAATAAGCCTTGTCTTCAATGGAGAAAATAGCACACAAGCAGAGACAGAGATTGTGTTTGCTTAGCAGTTGTTTTCTTGAGGTCTTCCTCCCTGCTAGCCTCATCCTCCTTACACTGCATCTTTAATGCTTTCTGATGCACAGAAATAAGACTTGATCCCAGATCCCAGTGAAGAACTGCTTGGCAAAGGACTGCTTGCATAAGTCTAGGTGACCTTGGTTGCTCAGAAGTATGGAGGGAGGGTGATTGTACCAGTTCTTAAAGAAATTTCACAAACTTTGTAGTAGCAAACCAGGTTTTTCCATGCTGACTGGGGTGATGTAAATTGTAAATCTGGAAGACAACAGGTTGGGGAAGTCTGGTCTATTCCATTTATTAGACCAAGATTGTTATATCTACACTGGGCAATTGTATTTTTTAGTGTGTGAAATATTTCTAAGGACATTGTTTGGATAACTGCAAGATAAAGTAATGTGTGTTTGAAGGTGGTACCTGTGTATCACTTTTGTGATTTGGACTTTTATAGATGGTACTTTGCTTGGTTTTTTGTTTTTTGTTTTTTTACAACAGCTGACTCTACCCTTGCCTTTTTGTCCATTCCAGGGCTATGACGATGCTTATGCTGAGCAAAGTTATGAAGGATATGAAGGCTACTACAGCCAGGGTCAACAGTAAGTGCTTCGTTTGATTACTTAGAATCAAGTTGGAAGAGGACTTTTGGGTAATGTTGTCCAACCCCCTACAATGCAGAAATATGCAGTTGGCTCATACAGGGATCCAATCCACAACCTTGGCATTTTTAGCACCACGTTCTAACTTACTGTGCCACATTACGGTAGTTCTTAATTGCCCTGTATCTTCAGCAGAACACAAGCATATTGTGCTTGTGTGCACTTCTGCATCTATACAATGAGAATCTGTGTTACAAGGATCAGCACTGTCCAGCATTCCCTGGGCCTTGAGTGATTGGGTAACTACAGCCTCAGCAAAGCACTGTGTTCCCCAAAAGTCAGGTAAAGGGCCCCATCGCATCCACTGAGCCTTGTCCTCATTGGCATGAACTTTTCCTTTACTGTTTGTGAAGATAGCTGGGCCTGGGCTCCTTCTTCCCTTACAACTTTAGCTAATGGACAGTATTGCAAGGAAGCATAGTATCTGGTCCTAACAGTTGCAAGAAGCACGTCCACATTACCCTCTCTGTGAGATAGATGGTCATTTGGACCATCCTAAATAATAACAGAATGAAGATTAGAAAGATACACCACTTCAAGGGATGATAATAATAATAATAATAATAATAATAATAATAATAATAATAATAATACTCTTGTTATTGCAGGGAAACAGAATATTATGACTATGGACATGGTGAAGCACAGGAATCTTATGAAGCGTATGGTACGTCTGCATGCTCTGTTGCCATAGCAGAAGCAGAACTCTGTGTTCGATGAATTTCAGTCAGTTATTTTTTGCCTTGAATGCAAAAGATAAAAAAGATTATCATGATTAAGTTTTTTGAGAGGCAGTATGTAGGATATAACCAATATTTTCAGCTGAGAACAAATCTGGAGATCTCGCCTTTAACATGTTACTCTGAAATGTCCAATAATCTTAAGAATATACTGGCTATATTAGTGCAATGAAAAGGTTTACTAGAAAGTCTAATTACCAGTGAGTTTTATCCCAAGTTTTCATTCTGCACCAAAAAAAAAGCAGAGCTGTTTGTTGGACTCTTCGTGACCCCATGGACCAGAGCATGCCAGGCACTTCTGCTTTCCACTGCCTCCCGCAGTTTGGTCAAACTCATGTTCGTAGCTTCGAGAACACTGTCCAACCATCTCGTCCTCTGTCTTCCCCTTCTCCTAGTGCCCTCAATCTTTCCCAACACCAGGGTCTTTTCCAGGGAGTCTTCTCTTCTCATGAGGTGGCCAAAATATTGGATCCTTAGCTTCAGGATCTGTCCTTCCAGTGAGCACTCAGGGCTGATTTCCTTAAGAATGGATAGGTTTGATCTTCTTGCAGTCCATGGGACTCTCAAGAGTCTCCTCCAGCACCATAATTCAAAAGCATCAATTCTTCGGCGATCAGCCTTCTTTATGGTCCAGCTCTCACTTCCATACATCACCACTGCGAAAACCATAGCTTTAACTATACGGACCTTGTTGCTTTTTAAGATGCTGTCTAGGTTTGTCATTGCTTTTCTCCCAAGAAGCAGGCGTCTTTTCATTTCGTGACTGCTGTCACCATCTGCAGTGATCATGGAACCCAAGAAAGTAAAATCTCTCACTGCCTCCATTTCTTCTCCTTCTATTTGCCAGGAGGTGATGGGACCATGATCACCTCCTGGCAAATAGAAGGTGGCCATGATCTTAGTTTTTTTGATGTTGAGCTTCAGACCGTATTTTGCGCTCTCCTCTTTCACCCTCATTAAAAGGTTCTTTAATTCCTCCTCACATTCTGCCATCAAGGTTGTGTCATCAGCATATCTGAGGTTGTTGATATTTCTTCCGGCAATCTTAATTCCAGCTTGGGATTCATCCAGTCCAGCCTTTCGCATGATGAATTCTGCATATAAGTTAAATAAGCAGGGAGACAATATACAGCCTTGTCGTACTCCTTTCCCAATTTTGAACCAATCAGTTATTCCATATCCAGTTCTAACTGTAGCTTCTTGTCCCACATAGAGTTTTCTCAGGAGACAGATGAGGTGATCAGGCACTCCCATTTCTTTAAGAACTTGCCATAGTTTGCTGTGGTCGACACAGTCAAATGCTTTTGTGTAGTCAATGAAGCAGAAGTAGATGTTTTTCTGGAACTCTCTAGCTTTCTCCATAATCCAGCACGTTTGCAATTTGGTCTCTGGTTCCTCTGCCCCTTCAAAATCTAGCTTGCACTTCTGGGAGTTCTCGGTCCACATACTGCTTGAGCCTGCCTTGTAGAATTTTAAGCATAACCTTGCTAGCGTGTGAAATGAGCGCAATTATGCGGCAGTTGGAGCATTCTTTGGCACTGCCCTTCTTTGGGATTGGGATGTAGACTGATCTCCAATCCTCTGGCCACTGCTGAGTTTTCCAAACTTGCTGGCGTAGGTGTAGCACCTTAACAGCACCATCTTTTAACATTTTAAATAGTTCAGCTGGAATATCATCACTTCCACTGGCCTTGTTATTAGCAGTGCTTTCTAAGGCCCATTTGACTTCACTCTCCAGTATGTCTGGCTCAAGGTCAGCAACCACACTACCTGGGGTGTACGAGACATCCATATCTTTCTGGTATAATTCCTCTGTGTATTCTTGTCACCTCTTCTTGATGTCTTCTGCTTCTGTTAGGTCCTTTCCACTCTTTTCCTTTATTTCCACTTTTGTGCTTTATTGTGGTAATCTTTGTACAAAATGTTCCTTTCATATCTCCAATTTTCTTGAACAGATCTCTGGTTTTTCCCATTCTGTAGTTTTCCTCTCAATGGCTGTTCAACGAGGCCTTACAAATAGCAGGAGAGAGAAGGCAAGCAAAATGTGATGAAGATAGTGAAAGATACAGGAAATTGAATGCAGAGCTGTTACTGTTCTGTTAACCACTAGAAAGTGCAAGTCACTCAGCAGGGAATAATAAAGCCCTGTGGTATTCTCTTCTCTCTCATATTTAACTTGCAAGATTTCAGCTGACATTTTGCAACACATCCTAGACCATTTTTAAAGGCTTAAAGCTAAGGACTGTATGTGTGTATCTTTGTAAAGGAAAGGTTGGATTTCTCAGGATGTGGAATTATTTGCCAATAATTCTATTTCACATTGGCACAGTACAGTAATGAAATCCATGAAGCTTTAAATATTGCTAGTATGAGACAATAAGTATTTAGCTACCAAAGAATTCTCAGATGAGTATGAGGAAGATAAAACTGAGAGCCCCTTGCAACTCTAAGAAGGTGTGTCCCCCTCTACACTGAGATATTGGCAACTATGAAAACAGCTTTCTGGTCATGACAATCTTTGTGAAAGATTGTCAGTGTCTCCATTTATTTGTCCTCTTCCTTTGGGTGACTAAGCATTACTTCTCTGTCTCTTTACTATTACTGTTGCATCCTCTGATTTTCCTGACTGAGGGCCACTAGGCACAACAATTCTTCTCTTAATTAGTTCAGTTATAACTAATTTTAGTCTGTGTGCCTGCTTTCCTGTGGACAAAATGTGAAAAATAATTTGTGTGAGCCAACCATGTTGAATTAGAAGTGTGAAGTTTTAGCTCAGGGGTAGGCAACCTAAGGCCCATGGGCTGGATGCAGCCCAATCGCCTTCTCAATCTGGCCCACGGACTGTCCGGGAACCAGCATGTTTTTACATGAGTAGAATGTGTCCTTTTATTTAAAATGCATCTCTGGGTTATTTGTGGGGCCTGCCTGGTGTTTTTACATGAGCAGAATGTGTGCTTTCATTTAAAATCCATCTCTGGGTTAGTTGTGGGGCATAGGAATTCATTTATTTCCCCCCCCCCCAAAAAAATATTGTCTGGTTCACCATCTCTCAGACCATGTGGTGGGCTGAAAAAGGTTGCTGACCCCTGTTTTAGCTAGTCAGAAGAGGGTGGATTTCAACAAAACTAATTTCGTCTTGTTTTTGAAAGGAACTTGGTGTTTTTCTGATGTTTCGTTTCCCCAAAACTATTAATACAGTGGTACCTCGGTTTACGAACACCTCGGTTTACGAACTTTCGGTTTACGAACTATCCTAACCCGGAAGTTAGTAAACCGAGGTGCCGGAGGTCTACTGAGTGTCCGATGCCTTCGGGGAGGCCAGGCCTTCACTCCGATGCCTCCTGGAGGCCCGCAGCGAAGGCCCGGCCTCCCCGAAGGCATCGGAGCGAAGGCCAAACATCCCCAAAGGCATCGGAGCGTCGGATACCTTCGGGGAGGCTGGGCTTTGCTCCGATGCCTTTGCGGAGGCCTGGGAGCGTTTCCGCGACTGGGCTGCAGCCGCGAAAGCGGTCCCCGGCCTCCGCAAAGGCATCAGAGCAAAGCCCCAGTCTCCGGAAGGCATCGGAGCCGGGACTTCGCTCCGATGCCTTCGCGGAGGCCGGGGAGCGTTTCCGCGACTGGGCTGCAGCCGCGAAAGCGGTCCCCGGCCTCCGCAAAGGCATCGGAGCGAAGTCCCAGCTCCGATGCCTTCCGGAGGCTGGGGCTTTGCTCCGATATCTTTGCGGAGGCCGGGGACCGCTTTCGCGGCTGCAGCCCAGTCGCGGAAACGCTCCCCGGCCTCCGCGAAGGCATCGGAGCAAAGCGGTTAATCCGTTCTAGGGGGTGTTTTTCCTCGTCTAGAACGGATTAATCAACTTCCCATTACTTTCAATGGGAAAGTTCACTTCGGTTTACGAACACTTCGGTTTATGAACAGACTTCTGGAACCAATTGTGTTCGCAAACCGAGGTTCCACTGTATTCCTCCTTATTATGCCTTCTATGTTTGGTGAAAATAATAGTTTCCTACTGCACCTGAGGACTGTATTGTCTTCTGGTTGGGCATGTGC
Organism: Zootoca vivipara; assembly: GCF_965207765.1. Lineage (NCBI taxonomy): Eukaryota > Metazoa > Chordata > Lepidosauria > Squamata > Lacertidae > Zootoca > Zootoca vivipara. The sequence continues at coordinate 55,245,328 of NC_142589.1, read as the reverse complement.
AAGGAGGATATGTTCTGATGGCACATGATGCAGCTCTTGTCTGGTCAGTCCTTGGATGGGAAGACATCTTGGAAACCCCTGATGCCACCTTGAGCTCTGTGATGGAACAGAGGCGAGATGGAACTCGTACTAAATTTTAAAAGTACTTTCTCAGGGCAACAAAGGCTATGGTGATAACACATGAGAGCAGACAACTAAACCCCTCAGTTGAAGCTGTCCACTTGTAGAGAAGCATGTGTCCTTTAAAAAGATATGTTCCGTTAATAAACTACTAGGAGTGGAGTTGTTTGCAGCAAAACTTTGGCCAATTCTTTGTTTTGATTACCGGTAGATCACCTGCAATGAGCCATTTGGACTCTTGATGATTTGTGCAAGACTTCTGTATCTTGCCAGCTCTGGATAGCACTTCACATACACTTCAGTTCCTTCCAAAGCACCATTTGGTAGCACACTGAAATCTCTGCCTAGGTCTCTTTTTAGGGTTATTTGCTAACACCATGATTCATGAAAAGCAAAACAGCTGTCCTTTCTTTGCTGCCTACATGCGCTATTTTCTTTCCTGCAGGTCAAGATGATTGGAATGGAACAAGGCCCTCGCTCAAGGCCCCTCCGACTAGGCCAGTGAAGGGAGCGTACAGAGAGCACCCATACGGACGCTATTAAAGCATACATGAGGGGGAAATATCACTTTTGAGCAAACAGTTGTTTCTGATTCTTGTATCTCCCAGGATTCCTGTTGCTTTACCCACAACAGACAAGTAATTGTCTCCCTGATTTTTCTCTGGCTCCCTTTTTCTCTGACCTCCATCCTCCCCCACCACTGACCTTGCATTCTGGCTTCTGTATGTAGTATTTTAAAATAATTTAGATTTAGAAGACTGAATTCAATTTTTAAGTGTGTAGATGGCTTTTCTTTCTCTGTTTAGATATATAAACACAACTGTACCTTTAAAAAGAAAAAGTTGAGGTAAAAAATGTTAATTTCCAAAGTGACATGCTTGCTTAACAGTTATGAAATTAAAGTTTGTTAATCTTTAAGTATTTTTGTTTTTTAGGCAACCCATAAAAGTTGTAGTTGCAGAATCCCAAAAGTAGGCTACATTTCAAAATTCAGGGTTGGCTTTTAATGACTTAAAATCATAATGTAATGGTAGCAACTGCCGCAGTTTAAAAAGTAAGCTCAAATGTCAACACTTTGCCCTTAAAAGCAGATTGCTTGATTAATCTTAAGTTTAAATGTTAATAGAAAGAATTCTCCTTAACAGATAAAACAGTAATTTTTTTTCTCAGTTTAACTTAAAAAAAAATTAGGTTTGTAACATTGACCATGTGGGTTTTGAAATCTAGCCCCAGTGTTGAGATGCTAGTGACGGACGTTCTCCAGCAAAAGGTGTTCTTGGCTTAATTCTGCATGAAGAATTTTTAAGAGAAGTGGACATCTAGCTGCTCTGTAATTTTTATATTGCTCTAACTGCCCAGTGTTTTGATATTAGGAAGTATTAAATGAATAGCTGTGCATTGTGTGTCTCTCTTTTTTTCTTTTCTTTTTTCTTAAAGGAAAAGCTGAACACTTGAGTGTTTGCAGTACATAATACAGCTCAGGCTTAAAATTGGCAAAACTGTAAAGCTTTTAGCCATTCCAATGACATGTTCAAGTGCGTCTCAACACTAGCTTTATGTTAAAAAGGGACATTGCAGCTGAAAAAAGCAAGGAGCTTCATTTTGTACATAGATTTGTACACTGTTCTCCCATTTTGTTCTTGGAAGATTAAATGCTACTACTTGTGTAAGCCTGCCTAAATAGGTAGCTAAAATTTGTCAAGATGTCTGCAGCAGTTTGTCAATAAAGTTTAGTCCTTTTTTAATCAAAGTAAATGTGATGAATTGTCATTTTTTTAATTTTGGTCAAGCAGTAAAATAGATTGTCCTCTTTCAATTAATTTAAATTAATGCTAAAGTACTTGGTCTGTTTCTTAAAAAGAAGTTCTCTTAAAATCCGAAGACGTTTTTAAAATGGTATGTTCTGAAAGTTTTAAAACTTTACCAAGCTGAGTAAGCTTAATTTTAAAACAAAATTGTTTTTCACCCCCTGGAAGTTGAGCAGTTGTGCCAGAAACGGGGCTTCAAGTGGCAGCATCAGTGTTCAGTTTCACTGAAGGGTTGAGACATCTGCTGGCTTTTTATCTTTGGTCTGCGGACAGCTGCTTCTGCACCAGCCCCTTTGTAGCTGCTATTGATTTCAAAAGGGCAGAGTGGCCTTCTTGCACAAGCCCCATTCATTCTGGTGACACTTGCACAAGGAATGTCCCCAGGGGATTGTGCCCTCTGCAGAGAGGCGGAAATTGTTGATCCAAAAGTAGCTGGCTCATCAAAGCAGTGTGACTCCAAAAAGCCTTTTTCACAGATAGAAAAGGAGACTTCTTCCTTTTGCTGAATCCACAGATTCCCCTCTCTTCAGACTGCCTGCTTTTCAGGGCAGCATTCCTTGGGTTCCAAAGCAATTACAAAGTAGTGGCTTATGTAGGGAGCAGGCAGATTGTTCTCAATATCCCGTTAGGAAAGGCACATAATGCAGCTTTGCTAACTGCCCACTTGTCCACACATCCCCACATTAGTGATTTGCTGCCTTCAAAGAAAATCAGCTTCCCTGCCTGGTTGTCTGGAGGAAAGTCTCACTCACTGCAGATGACCAGGTTGAACAGCTGTTGACAAGCCTGGCATGATAGCAGAACTGACTGCTGTGAAGAGCTGGTGGCTTGTACTTACTCTCCCTCCTTGGCAAAATTTAAAATCGAGTATTCACTGGGAAAGAACTGCTTGGGGGTGAAAAAAGTCCACTGTTGCTGTCAAATTGCTCATAGCAGTGCATGATTGAGGGAAGCTACTTATAAAAGCCAAAAAGAGTTGTATTTGTAGATTGTTATTTTAAAAAAATGTAAATAACTGAATTTTCCACAATGGTTTGGAGTCAGCTTTCAGGGCTTAATGTCTTGCTTGATGAAAAGAACGCCCAAAACCCCCCTTTTAAAGGAAAATTATCGCAGGAGAATTCAGGATGTCTTAAAGCTAACATGCACCGAAAAACTCAAAAGGTAACCTAAATGTCTGATTTTAATGGCACATTTCTTTTACATAAAATGTGACGGCAACTTGCATAAACTTTTATTACTGAAGAAGTTCTTCAAATGTTAATTTTAAATGTAAAATCTTGTTTAAAAAAGATGGTTTAAAAATAGATACTTAAAATACATCCACTTGCTTATGCATAAATTAGCAATAATGTTTTAATACTTGTGCCCTTTGTCATTTGCAATGGACCGTAACCTTGGGCAAAAAAAAAAAAAGCAAAAAGAACCGAACCTTAAATATCAAAAATGGATGTAGCTAGTCCTCTATGTTTACCAACAAAATCTACTCCGTTATTCAAGTAAAACTCTGGCCCTTATTGACCCAGTATTGCTGTTCACTATATTAAAACATTTAGTACTTAGGTATTAAGTTGCATGTGTTGGTTTTCCCCCCCTAGAGCAGTGGTTCCTAATTGGTGGTCTGCATAACCAACCCAGGGGGGTCTGTTGCACCATTCACATAACAAAGCTACCCTGGAGATAACAAAAAATTCAAAAGTAAGGGATCCATGGCTTAGCTTTTGAAAAACGGGGGATCCGCGGTACTTAGCTAATTGGGAACCACTGCCCTAGAGTTTTTAAATTGCATGCCAAGAGTGTATCAACATTTGTTTTTATTTTGAATCGTTATGAAGATGCTTACTACTCTTCTCTGTTTGCAGGAGGTGCTCTGCTGTTGGGGTGAAAATGACTTTTGCTGAGGACAAGTTGGGTATGCTATTCGGCTGTTTCTACTTGTCGGGTTTTGGAACAAAGAACTCTTGTATCTCATATAAGCTACATTTGCATGACCAGTGACTTCCGTTCAATAAGGCTGTGCTGACACTTAACTTGTCATTTAGTCAAAACAGGCCAAAAATCAAGGCAGAAGGATGGGCAAGGCTATGTATGCAATGGTTTAAAAACAAATACTCAGTTTTGACACTATGGGACATGTCAAAATGCCCCAACATTGCATATTTTGCATAGTGCATTCTAGTCTGAGGAGGGTCAGTCACTGAAGCCCCAGCCCCAAATATCGGACATCTTATTCACCTCTCTGGCTTCTGAAACTGTAGCAGGCACTTCAAGCATACTTTGAAATCTTCGGGAAGCTAAATTATTTGCACCTTCTGCTTGTTTCTAAGTGCCTGTGGGATTACGCCACACAGAACACGAATGCAACCTGCCATTCAGGAACTACTTTAGAGCTGTTTGTTCATGTGAATATTGCCAACCCCAGTTGACACTTGATTCCTTCTCCCTTTGCCTTTAAAGCAATTGGCAGGTTCTCCTAAGACAGGTGTGGGGAATTTGTTGAGTCGCCAGGTGCTGCTGGACTCATTGTGGTCCCAGCTTCCATGCCTAACAATCAAGGGTGATTTCCCCCCCCCCCCAGTGTATCTGAAGAAGTGTGCATGCACACAAAAGCTCATGCCAAAATAAAAACTTAGTTGGTCTTTAAGGTGCTACTGAAGGAATTTTTTTATTTTGCTTCGACTCAGACCAACACGGCTACCTACCTGTAACTAGAATCAAGGGTGATGTTTGTAATCCCACAGTGTTTGGGGGGGGGCACCAGTGGGTCTCCCTTGTCTGAAAAATTTGTGGCAGTTAGGAAATTAAGCCTGTGCTGGTCACCAATTACCTACTGCTGAACCTCTGCATCTTCTCAGCTGATTAATTAGCATCTTGAACTTGGCAGAGAGCCCACACTTCCCAGCTAAGCTAGATGATCTTATGAATAAGTCATTCAACCACAGTGGCCCCTCACTGACCAATAATGACCTAGCAGAGAACTTAAGCTAGTAAAGCATTTTACATGCAACAAAAATTATATAAATTACTGTTTTCATAGAGTTTTCATAGAGTTGTAGTTTCGTATGTTAGGGTGTGAACCATTGACTAATGGAAGAGCTCCCTCTAGTGGCTTCAGAATGATCACTTAACTATCTAGCTTGTTTGTTCCCGCTCAGATCCAAAGAAAACAACACTGCAAGCTGGGAAGAAACTATTGATAAAACTACTGAGTGAAACTGTTTAACAGGCAGGACCACAGTGAGTCGATTCTGGACCTTTCTGAGCAACGTGCCCAAAAGACGAGCTCCCCAAACCTAGAATGCTGGCCCCAAATCAGGCTTGGGTTTATCATGGGAAGGGGGGGAATTACCGGTATGTGCCAAAAACCCTAACTTTTCCATTACAATAAACTGGGCAAACAGAATGCTTGAATCTGCCTTCTCCAACCTCGTGCCTCTCATGTTTTGGATCACAACTCTCATCATCCGAAGCCAGCATGGCTTCAGAGATGTAGTCCAAGGCCCCAGGTTTGGGAAGACTGCAATGTGGGATAGTGTGTGACCCAAAATCACCCATTACTGAGCATAGATTTGAAGCTGAGTCTCCGCAGTTGGAAGCTGTAACGATTACATCACATTGGGTACTTTTTTGAGACACAACATGATTCTTGAAAGATTTCCAAATTAACTCTGTTGCAGTTCTTCTCTTGAGGTCGCAACCCAGCAAGACTATATGTGTGCATGGGAAGAATATGTACTAGAAGAGTTGTCTCTTCAGCATGTACAAGCCTATAGGTCTTCAGCATGTACAAACCTATAGGTCTTTAGCACTGCCCTCCATATTTGCTGTGAATTTAGGGGCCCTGGAAACCCTGACCTAAAGGGACTACAATATGAGAACCATTGGCATAACTTTTGCAGCATAATTTACTGGTTACATCCTGAGTTTCAGTAATTCTCTCCTATTTTTCTCCAATAGATGGAATCATCAAATACAAGAAGAGGAGGCAACATGAGGCATATTTTTACCAAGAAGTGCTCTTTGGAGAATTTCTAATCTCTGTAAACTATATGTGTACTGGGGCTTCAAAGACCTGTTTTCAGTTGGTTCAGTTACATTTTGTGCTGGCACAAGTTCGCTACATTCATTGCAGGCAAACATGGTAGTATACATCTGTTCATTGCTGGACCATGAAGTAGATGAGCCCCAGATACATTATTTGAGTGTGCTGTGGTATTGAGTACATTTTAATAAAGCTGCTCCATTTTTTTAAAAAAAAGCGATTTCATGTTAAATCATTTTAGTAAATTTGTATTATTTCTTAATCTCCCAACACTAGAATGGTTTCCTGCCTCTTTTGATCCATACCAAGGTTGAATTGTAATTGTACAGGTTGTACAGTTTTTGTAATTGTAATTTTACAGTTGAAGTTTTTAATATGCTCAAACACTGAAGATTTGGGATTTGGGAAAATGACTGTATATATGGTGTGTTACAGAAATGTGTGGTCTTTAATTTTCTTGTCTGAAATTAATTTAATTTTTTATGGAAGCCTTCTGGCACTGATTCGCTGGAGAAATCCCTGCTTTTCTTTGCAACCTTAAGGGCTAGAAATGAGCTTCATATTTTCTCCTGTTTTTCTTCCCCACACTACCACAATTGGGAATTACAGTAGTTGCCAGACTAAACATCTGGTTCTACTGTAAGTGTATTCTTGATTCTATTACTCTTTTTAAGTATGCTTTTTAAAAAAAACTGGATAATTTAAAAATCCCTGTCTTAATCTTGAAAGTGAAGTTTACACCCTAGGGACAAATCTACTCTTTAAAAAATAATGAGCTTCTTTAAAAATACAAAAGGCGGCACGCGTATTTTTGGGAAAACAGCAGTCACATCATAACTGATTTACAACCTAAACCCTAGATTAATCTAAACTTTGATTTAACCTTACCTTGAAATTATTTACCAAAACAATCTGTCAAGGGAGCAGTCTTCCAAAGAGAGGGTTAACATACAGCAGCCTTCTCCAGCCTAGAGCCCTCCAGATCGATCGATTGATTTTTTATTTACTTATTTATTTACTGGACTACAACTCTATAATTAGTTTCAGCCAGCATTACCAGTAGTCGAGGGTTATTGGTGTTACGGTACAAAACATTTGGAAGGTGAAGGGTAACAAGAGAAGCCAAAGCAGGATTTATTTTGTTCCAGTCAGCAACCATAAGGTATAGGAGTGCTCAGCTCTGCAGCATGGAATACAGTGCTGACTACACGGAGAATGCATTGCCTGATGTATATATCTAAACTGGGAGTGTGCTTTGGTGTGGAAGGCATGGTGACGGGATCTACAGCTTCAGCATCTCAGTTTAGAAATTGAAGAGTCTATGCCCTTTAGTGGACATTGTACACAAATTATATGTGTTGCGGGTCAAAACACTGCTTTGGTACCATTTTGTGTCTGTTGCTGCAATGTGACCTATCCAGAGACGCCTACTTCATCAGATGTGTTAAGTAAAATATTGGAAGGGTGCAAAGTAAGGTAACAGATTATGCAAGTGGTAAAATTTGAGGTGAATACAAAAGGCCCTCAGACCAACCTGTTGACAGCACTGACAGCTCTTAAAGGTATTAGAAAAGTGAAGGACGGCTGGATAGTTAAATCTAATCAAAGGCGACGGGGGGGGGGTGCGGCACTCATCTCACTTTTGACTAAGGGAGCTGGCATTTGTCCACAGGCAGCTTTACAGGTCATGTGGCCAGCATGAATAAACTGCTTCTGGTGCAACGGAACACCATGATGGAAGAGCGCACGGAAACACCGTTTACCTGCCCACTGCAGCAGTACCTATTTATTTACTTGCATTGGCATGCTTTCAAACTGCTAGGTTGGCAGGAGCTGGGACAGAGCAACGGGAGCTCACATTGTCGCGGGGATTCAAACTGGTGGCCTTCCGATCAACAAGCCTAAGAGGCTTGGTGGTTTAGAGCAGTGTTTTTCAACCACTGTTCCGCGGCACACTAGTGTGCCGCGAGATGTTGCCTGGTGTGCCGTGGGGAAAATTGAAAAATTTGATTTATATATAGTCAATATAGGCACAGAGTTAATTTTTTTAACCTTTTCTAATGGTGGTGTGCCTCGTGATTTTTTTCATGAAACAAGTGTGCCTTTGCCCAAAAAAGGTTGAAAAGCACTGGTTTAGTCAGACCATAGTGCCACCCACATCTACAAAAAGGTGTAAGAGCTCAGTGGTGGGTGTGTTATTTGCCTTGCAGGCTGTTCTCTCATTTTAGAAGTACATAGCTCATTAGGAGTTCTGGAGTGGTGGAGCCTATGAAGTCTACTAGAATGGCCCTCAGCCAAAAGAAGCCTGCTTCTTAGGCATGCTTTATCAAATGACTGCCTTCTCTCTAGCTGACCGTCATGCTGCAGTTGGTGGTAGTGGTAAGCAAGCAAAGCCCCCTCCATAAATAGTGCATCAGCACTGTATTGCAATGTCGTAATCTGGCAGCAAAGGGGGGCATTATTTTGTACTCCCTTCCCCCCACTATGTGCTTATATGACATGAGAGGGGTGTTGAATCAGTGGAGTGCACAATCCTAATTGTCAGCGCTAGGGTGGGTTTTTTAAAAGACCTTAGAAAAATACAAGTGTGAAGTACTCTTTAGATCGGGGTAGTCAATTTTTTATACCTACCACCCACTAATGCATCTTGATGGCAAAATTTCCTTACCGCCCACCAGTGCTGCAACCCCCTGCCGCCCACCTGGAATCCTGAAACGCCCACTAGTGGGCAGTAGGGACCAGGTTGACTGACTGTTGCATCAGTATTCCACAAAGGAGATCAAGGTGGTGTCCGTTATTCTCCCTCTTCACAGTTAAGCCCCACAATAGCTCTGGCACGTAGGTTCGGCTGAGGAGATCCCGCAGTCGGTGGCAGTAAGCCAGGAGCGGTGGCTCTCGATACTGGGCTTCAACTGCCATCATAAGTGGCTTTTGTCCATGTTGGTGGCAGCTAGCGGTCCACATGCACATCCTTGTCTCTCACGTAGCATGTGGCGAGTACACAAAAGCCGCAGGGGAAAGCGGGGTGCGCGCATGCGTGTAGCTGGTACTTGAGGGCTTCCAGCAGTCGCCCGTTAGGATCCCCGCAGGGGCGAAGAGGTCTCCGGCCTTCATCAGAAGTGGTTCACCAGCGGCCAGCGATGAGGCATGATGGGAGTTGTAGTCCAGTAACTGCCTGAAGGCTCCACGTGGCTGGCGCCAGGCTCCTACGGTAGAGACAGACATTTAACTATCCCCTGAACTGACAGCGGCTCTTCGCGCGCTTGAAGGGCCGCCTCCATTCATCAACCCGCGCGCTACCCGCCGCCCAAGGAAGACACGACCTGAGACCCCGCCGCTCTTCCCGCCCAACGAGCCACGTGACTGACTCCGCCCCCTCCGCCAATGCTTTCCCCCCACCGCCCCTTTTGTCCTTCGTCGGATGCCGTCGTCTTCCTTAGTAGAGAACGCGAGACTCCGCCCGCCATCTTCTTCCTCGCTGCTTGTGGTGCCGCCGCTGCCGCCGCCACCACCCGGTTCCGACCGAGGTACGCCTGCGGGAGATGGGTAAGGCGACGGGGAGAAGGAGGGGATGTCCGCAGGCTTCTCTCCGCCGTCGCTGGCCCCTCCCGCCGCGCACGGCTCCCTCGCGCCCTCTTGACGCCCGGCCCATCCGCGCCCCCTGGGTGCCGACTCCCCACATGGCCTGAACTTCCCCGCCCCACCCCCAGAATCTGTGTTTCTTAGTTTTTTACGCTCGCTCTTTAGCTTGTTGGGGAGACGGGGGCGGTTCCCACTTGTGGCTTACAAGTGTCCTCGGTCTTTTAAGAATTAAATGGCCTGGCACAAAAGGGAAAGGGGAGAAGGAGGGAGAAGGGAAAAGACACACTCAAGCATTTCCCCTGCTTTCTCTCTCCTTTACAGTGGTTACTCGAGGTTTTGGTCTTGCATATTTACAGGGACCAGGAAGTCTGTCCCTTTATTGCTGGAGCTCCCATTGCTCCCCGCCCCCACCTCTCCAACATTTTACTTTTTCTTTGTACACTCCTCTGATTCTTTCTCATTTTGGACCTGCTGCTCTTTGCCATTTTGTCCCGTGTTGCCAGCACAAGGCAGGTGCTGTTCAGGGTAATTGCCAAACTATCCCTGCTTGTCAGCAGCAGCTGTTAGTTTATTTTATTGTCACACGAAGATGCCTTAGGGCTTAGGCAGAGCCAGAAGCTGATCCACCTAACTTAGTGTTGTCTGCACTAACCAGCAGGCCTGCACATAAGCTTTGGCCCATCAAGCCAAACCCAGCTCCTTAGCTGTGTCAAATGTGGGCTGTGATAAAACCTTGAGGGTTTGATGCCTGTCTGGGGTGCATGTGGGGACTCCTGGTGACTGTGATCTCCTGGCAGGCAATAATACATGGCTTGTGGGCCGCTTGGCTTGGAGAATCGCTGGTTGCACAGACCTGATGTATAATGTTAGGAACACACTGGAGCTACATAGTTCTGAGTCTCAAACTACTGTTAAATGGGCAACTTCAGAAGATGCTGGACTCTCCAGGTTAGATGGCCATCTGTCAGGGATTCTTTCATTGTGATCTCTGCATTGCAGGGGGCTAGATGACCTTTGGGGTACCATCCAATTCTACGTCTTTGATTCTGTTGGTCCACCCAGCTCTGTTATATTGTTATATTGACACCAATAGCTCTCAACCTCTTCAGTCCCTGTGTTTGAGAACCCACATTTTCATTTTATGCTACCAATTTGTACAGGAATATTATTGCTGCTGCTGCCATTCACCATGTTACAGAGGCCCAATTGGCCTCCATTAGAAGTCAGGCATTTTGCATTGCTGATCCCATGCTGCAGAACACTCTTCCAGCAGAAATTCAGCAAGCATCCTTCCTTTTGATTTTTATGTGTCTCTTTATGCAGTTACCATGTTTCTCCGAAAATAAGACACTGTCTTATATTTATTTTTCCTCAAAAAAACACACTGGCTTATTTTCAGGGGATGTCTTTTTTTCTTCTCCTCCTCTTGCCGCAGCTGGCATTGCTGCTGCGCCTATTACTATGTCTTATTTTTGGGGTATGGCTTATATTCCTTGAATGCTATAAAATCCTGCTATGACTTATTTTATGGCTACGTCTTATTTTCGGAGAAACAGGGTATTGGATTTTTTTTTTAACTCGCTAGTCATTTTAATGATTGTTTTGCACAGCTCTAATGAAGTCTTATTGCTGTACTCCACCCTGATATTTCAGCATATAAAAGATAGGATATAATTACATCCATAAATAGAATAAGTACCGTATGCCTTAGGCCAGGCCATAACCCACCAGTGGGTCCTTATGCACCTGTTGAAGCCCAATGGTGTACACCAGTGTTTCCCAACCTTTTTCCAACCATGACCCCATTCTGACCTTGTTTCCTTCCTATGGCCCCTCATGGGCATAGCCAAGAGGGGGCAGGGGGCAGTTGCCCCCCCATAAGTAAAAATCAATGCAAATCTGAAGTTCTGCCCCCACCCCAACAAAAGCCTGCGCCCTAACAAAAATCCTGGCTATCCTTTTCACCTCCTGTCCTACTGGTAGAAAGGTAGCTATTTAACTGTTTTGTTTAATAATAGAACATGATTTGTTTATATTTTTTATAATTTATACAAAATACAATTACATAAAATGATAGGAACATAATGAAATGTTGTTGAAGCAGAAAAACATAGAATCATGGATCTGGAAGGGACCCCAAGGATCATCTTTCTAGTGCAACCCCCTGCAGTGTAGGAAAGGTGTACAGGGAGTTCTGTATATATGGGAGAATTTTAAAAAGTCCTCACTGACCTGGTGCAAAAGTATCTTATCATCTGAAGGAGAGCTGGCTGCCTAGATAAAACACTATAGCCCCCCACACCCTTACCTGGGAGTAAGGCCAACTGAAGTCAGTAGACACTTAGTTATTTACAGCAGACGACCCCGCTCAGCTAGGCGCTGGGGTGGCTTACACCTTGCAGAGTCAGGCTCAGGCTGCCACTGGGCACAGCACTGACGGCAGCAACAAGCAGCTCCAGCTCTCCCAGCCCTACCCATTGCTACCCCACCATCGCACTTACCTGACCTGGGGACTTTGGATTGCTCTACTGGTCAAAACAGGAGCCTCAGCAATCGCCCTCTTCCACTGGAAACAAACCAGAACTGCTCCAAGAAAGCACATACGTATGGCAAAAAGGAGCTCTCAGCCCGGCCTCTTACCCGCATGTGATTGGCCAATCCTGGGGGCCCCCAGGGGACTCTATGGCCCCCGGTTGGGAAACACTGGTGTACACTGACAGGCAGAGGCTCTCTAGGATTTCAGGCAGGGGCCGTTTCCAGCCCTCTCTGGAGATGCCAGAGGTTGAAACTGGGACTTCTGCATGCAAAGCACATTTCCACCAAATACTTTGGTGACCCTCGTCCTTTTATTCCTTCCATAAATAGAATCGAGTGCCCACTGCATTTCCATACTCTTGATGTCACCGAAGAGTGGAGTTCAGGGTGGGGCTACATAGGTAGGAGAGGGCTTGGTTCTTAATGGCTAGGGGTTACTAGAAAGTAGAGTGAGCCCCTCTCCCAGTGTGTCCCTGGGTGCTCTTCTGTAACTTTCTCCCAAAGAATGGAATGACAACATTGGGTGCTAGCTTGTAGTAGGGGCAAAATCTGCCCAGATGCCAAGTGGATCTGGGGAGGAGGGCTTGTAGAGTGCCCTTGGAAAACAATGGTGAGTATTTTGCTGAGGTCTCTTTCTGTCACTAAGTGTATGGCAAGTGGATCGATGACACAAGAGTATCAAATGCTCTCTTAAAGGAGGTTTGGTTGGCTCCATCTGTGCCTACCTTTGGCAAGTAGCAAAAATATGTTTCATCTCATTGTGCGTTTAGAAAGCTTTTTTCATGGATGTTTTGTTTCATTGTATCACTGCTGAGCATTAAAATTTTACTTTACTGTAATGGTTGTAAATGTTTATTGCCATGGACATTTATTGTACTGCACTAATTATTTTAAAATTCTAAGCTGCTTTGGTGATTTTTCTTACAAATGGGAAATGGGAAGGTGCTTGGAAATGGATCATATTTATTGCCACTTTTATATCTCATTCCCCCATCCAAGGAGCTGAAGGCAGCATGCATACATCTTTTTCCTCCTCCACCATCACCACCCTTTCTCCCATTGTATTCTCACAACCATTATGTGAAATAGGTTACTCAATAGGGTCTGGTTCAAGATCACTGTTTGTTTCATGGCTGAGTGAGGATTTGAGCCCAGGATCAAGAAAAGTCCTCCGTTACACCACTGCCGCTTTGGCTCAACCTTCCCTTCCTTAATAACTAGGGCTAGGAAAAGAAAGTGATATTCTTAGGAGCCAACATTGAATTTCTAGACACAGCTCTGATGTCTAGACACCAGTTTCTCATTCCTAGGGAGTGCATTGTGCACACTAAAAATATTTGTGTTCTAATAGACAGGCAGGCAGACATGCCTGTGAGATGGGGAGCACCTGTTTTGCCGCTGTGGATCCCCATGGCATGCACTCTTTTACGTGAAGACATCCTAATACTTCTAAAGGGTATCTGACGAAGTGTGCATGCACACGAAAGCTCATACCAAAATAAAAACTTAGTTGGTCTTTAACAGGCATCCCCAAACTGCGGCCCTCCAGATGTTTTGGCCTACAACTCCCATGATCCCTAGCTAACAGGACCAGTGGTCAGGGATGATGGGAATTGTAGTCCAAAACATCTGGAGGGGCGAAGTTTGGGGATGTCTGGTCTTTAAGGTGCTACTGAAGGAATTTTTTTATTTTACTTCTAAAGGGTTTAGTTATACTAGAACTAGCTATTGAAATGATTATATGTGAAGAGTGTTGGTGTAACATAAAGCTCAAGCTCCTCGTTCCAGTCTTTCCTCTATTATGAAGACACTAAGCAGTTTTGGGTGTGCCACTCTCAGCCCTGAATCCGCAATATATGAGTAATGTTACTGATCCACCTTTCAGGGCTGTTGTAATGATTACTAAGAGAATCTTTGTGAAGCCTAAGGGTTCACACACTAAGGGTTGGTGTCAGTGTGTGTACCAAATTCCTCTGGAAATTTTAGAACTGTGATGTTTTGCAGATACCTAAAGAATTGCTATGACTACCCAGACCTAGCATTTCCAGTTCTTCAAACCAAAGTAATCGTTTGATGAGAGAGCTCAACCCTCTTTGACTATCAGTGGTTATGGCAGGGGGAAGAAGGGGCCCTAACCGGACGTCCTACTGCCGCAATCCTCTCTGTGAAACTGGAGCCACTGGGGGCGCTGGCCATTCCACCAGTTCTTCAGTCACCAGCGTGCGCTCCCGTACCAGGTGGGCATGAACCCCCAGAGACTGTTGGATCATTCTGTCTGATACAGAACTGTCTGTCCTATCTGAATTCTCTCTTGCTTCTCCAGCACTCAAAGTTGACCCAGTCAAGCTTAGCTACTTCTTTTCTCCTGTATACAATGGCTTAGAAAAGTTGATAGGAAACTGCTATACACCAAGTAAGTGCATTGGTCCAACCAGCTCAGTGCTGTCTGCACTGACTGGCAGCAGCTCTCCAGAATTTCAGACAGGTCTCTCCTAGCGCTGCCTGGAGATGCCAGGGATCAAACCCTAGGACCTTCTGTACAACAAAGCAGATGCTCTAGCGCTGAGCTATGACCCTTTCTCTACAAGGGAAATGCTGATTCAAATCTCACCCCAGCCACAAACACACTAGCTGTATCCATCAACCACTGCCTCCACCTGCGGTATGATGATAGCAATACTGACCTAACTTGCAGGACTGTTAGGGTTTTTCAAATATGAAACACTGTCAGCTTTGAAAAAGCACTGCAAATGCTTGGGATTTCATAGAGACTGCAACTCCCAATGAGAGCACTTTCACTGTGTCCCATTTAGGTCAGGCTCTACTCTAAATCCCTTTGCTGTGCAATATGAGAATTTTTGCCATATGAAACTGGAGGTCTACATGGCACCCACCAGCCTGACTGACCTTAGTGGGAGGCTAGAGAGTGAGGAGGCTGGTGCCTTTTAAGAGCCTTGTCATGCTTATATAGCTGTAGGGCAGCCTTCTAATACTATGTATCTAAACTAGGGCTGAGGCATCTTTCTCTGGTGCTTGAGATGTTTAACAACTTCCAACTTCTATCAACCTCTGTGTGTGTGGCCAGTGCTCAGGGATGGTGGTAGTTACAGTCCAGCAATTTACGGAGGATCACAGGTTCTCCATCCCTGCCCTAAACCATTTAGGTCTTTAGCGGCTACTGGTGCTCTAAATTCAGTGTTGAATGTGTAACTACTGCAGACACTACCTAGGCCCACAAGCAATCCAGGTTCCCTTTAGAAGTATCCCTTTGAAAGCATTACAGTAGTCCAGTCTGGGATACTGTATGCTGCCATAACTGATTCTGTTTTTAATTATTTTGTCTTCAGCTGCCATGAGTTTCAAAAAGGCACTGGAAATGATTTACAGAACTTAATAGTATCATTATTATTATTATTGCTGTAAGACCTTGGCAGTGCAGGCGCATCACCCTTTCTTGCCTTGGGAAAGTACACTATAGTGACACTGAAGGGAGGGCAAGACGGGTGGAGTAGGGGGCATGGAGTGGGGGGCTGCTTATGGCACAGAGGAGGGGAGATTGGGAGAATGCAATACATTGGTAAAAAAGTGGCACATTCATGTTAGCAATTTCAGGCCTAATTGTTAGGTGGATGGATCTGAACGCTCGCATTCAGTTTTTCTGAGCTGTCTTTTTTCCTTCTGCCCTTCTTCCCCTGTAGGAGTGGCTCAGGGACGGGCCTTTCCAGCCCTCCTCTGGCAACCCAGACAGTGGTTCCCCTTCAGCACTGCAAGATCCCAGAGCTGCCCATTGAGAGGAGCATCTTGTTTGAACTCCAGCTCTTCTTCTGCCACCTTATCGCCCTCTTTGTCCACTACATCAACATCTACAAAACAGTGTGGTGGTACCCACCATCACACCCTCCATCCCATACCTCATTGGTGAGTATCTTGATATCTTGCTGCTCACTTGCAAGATCACAAAATCACATTGATAAGGTCAAGAAAAGTATAGACATATATACACAAAATAACACCGAAGCTTTTTTATTATTATCTAAAAGCTTTCTTAAAGAGGAAGACCCTGCACTGCTTCCTTGAACAGGGCTCTACAGTGACACCTTTTGACAGAACATGTTATATAACAGGACAGGTTTTGCTGTAAAAGATGTGCATTAAATAATCAGAAACTGAAAACAGCTGCTTCATTTCATATTTATGACTAGTAGCAAAGCTGGCTTCAGAGATCTGATCAGGCATTAGCCAGCATCCAGAAGCATCATGGAGCACACTTTGCATGGAATAGCCAAGAAGGTCAGGTTCGTTCTGTGAATTCTAGGATTGCACTCCCAACCTCTTTCAGATTAGGCAGGTCCACAAAGGTTCCTTGACTGCGGGTGGTGGCAGGCAGTATCCTAATGCTGTGGGTATTGTGAGGCAAACCTGTCCCGTTCTATGGTCATAGAGCATTCACCCATATGAGTTAAAATTAAGAAGAAGAAGAAAACAGGTGGAATTCAGCTCAAAGAAGCAGTAAATCTTGGAGTGAGTGAACTTGCCCTTAGTCTTCATGAAGTTGAATCTTTGGTTGGGGGGGTTTCTGCTATAACTTCTCATATGTTTCTCAGTGGCCCATGGAAGCCTCTCCATTTTCATTTTTCTATAAGCTTGTGGACCAATCAGGTCCTCTTTATGTTTATGCTTCTTCCTACAGAATTTTCATCTCATCGACTTCAACGTCCTGGCAGTGACAACCATTGTTCTGGCAAGGAGGTTGATTGGTGCTATCGTGAAGGAGGTGAAGGAGGTAGAGGCCTGGAGCCCCCCACCCTATCTGGGGGGTTACTCGCTTCCTGTATTTAAACCTGTACTTGTTTCAGCTTTTCTTTATTATGTAAAGAGCAGCTGTGCTCTGTGGCAGCCTCTATTCATTCCAGTGGATATGTCTTATTACTGGCTTCCCATAAGCAAGCAGTGATTAGCACTGGTGAGCTTCTTTAGGGAGGGAGTTCCAAAAAACAAGACCCACTATTATGTCCTTTCACCCCAGTCTGTAAAGCATGGCCTTCTTTGACTGTCTTAATGGGTGCAGAGAGACCACAGATGGAGTAAAGCAGTCCTTAGTGGATGTTTGGCTTAAGGCACATAACAGTGCAATCCCAAGCATGTTTATTCAGAACTAAGTCCCTTTGAATTAATTGAGACTTAGTGAATATGCTTAGAGTCTGCAACCCTAAAACTGGGAATTCTGAAGCATTGCTGATTTCCCCCGAAAGGGAGAGGGAATATATGCCCATAAGATGGGGTGATGTTTGCCACTTTGGGAGACTTAATAATAATAATAATAATAATAATAATAATAATAATAATTTATTATTTATACCCCACCCATCTGGCCGGGTCTCCCCAGCCACTCTGGGCGGCTTCCAACAGAAAAATAAAACACAATAATCTATTAAACATTAAAAGCCTCCCTGAACAGGACTGCCTTCAGATGTCTTCTAAAAGTCTGGTAGTTGTTTTCCTTTTTGACATCTGTTGGGAGGGCGTTCCACAGGGCAGGCGCCACCACCGAGAAGGCCCTCTGCCTAGTTCCCTGCAACTTGGCTTCTCGCAACGAGGGAACCTCCAGAAGGCCCTCCCTGGACCTCAGTGTCCGGGCAGAATGATGGAGGTGGAGACGCTCCTTCAGGTATACTGGACCGAGGCCATTTAGGGCTTTAAAGGTCAGCACCAAAACTTTGAATTGTGCTCAGAAACGTACTGGGAGCCAATGTAGATCTTTCAAGACCGGTGTTATGTGGTCTCGGCGGTTATGTGGTCTCGGCGGTTTCTTAAAAAAGAATTGGACAAATTCATTGAGAATAAGGCTATCAGTGGCTGCTAGTCATGACAATGGCCTTCAGTATTGGAGGTAGGATGCCTTGAAATTCCAACAACTGGGGAACATGAGAGTGCTGCTGAGCTTGTGTCCTGCTTGTGGGCTTCTCACAGGCATCTGACTAGCCACTGTTGAAACATAATGCTGGACTACATGGGCCTTTGGCTTGATCCAGTAAGCCAGACTTGTCTTATCTTCCTCCTCCTCCTCCCAGGCTTCTCATACTGGCAAAGTCTCTCTTCCACGCTCTGTTTTCTTGGTGATCACTCGTTTTGCTGTCCTTACTGGGGCAGGTTGGAGTTTGTGTCGATCCATAATCCACCTCTTCAGGACTTACTCACTCCTCAACCTCTTGTTCTTGTGCTATCCGTAAGTACCAGAAAACCCTCCTCAAATGATCATAAGTTGCCTTGGGTTGCCTTGGGCAAATAAATAATAACAGTGAGAAATTTCAGAGCCCCTCTCTTTCTGTCCTTCCCAGGTTTGGTATGTATGTCCCCTTCCTGCAGCTGAACTGCGACTTCCGCAAGACTGGCCTCTTCTCCCAAGTGGCCAACATTGGCCCCCGTGACACAGGTGAGGTCAGCTCAAGGGGCAAGGCCTACCTATCTGTTCTCAAGGAGACCTGGAAGCAGCACACCCGGCAATTGTATGGCATGGAAGCCATGCCCACCCACGCCTGCTGTCTCTCCCCGGACCTGATCCGCAACGAGGTGGAGTACTTGAAGATGGACTTCAACTGGCGCATGAAGGAGGTGCTAGTGAGCTCCATGCTCAGCGCATACTATGTGGCCTTTGTGCCCGTCTGGTTTGTGAAGGTATGTGAACAATGGGTGAGTTGCCTCTGCAGCACAAAATCTAATTGAGGGGGGACTTTTTCGACCCAGGGACCGCACTTCCTTCTGAGGAACCTTTCAGAGGCTTCGTGCCAGAGGCAAAAATGGGCTAGTGATAAATGCAGATTTTACCTTTGTACAGCAAGCTAATTTCTACACGCAGTGAAGTACTGACGAAACAGATAATATAAGAAACAAACACATAAACTGAAACATAAATTAACACAAACATTTATTTTGTGGGTGGCAACCTGGAAGGAAACGTAAGTGGATATTGTTGCCTTTGAATTTCCCGTTATTTACTTGCTCTTCTTTAAAGCAGGTAGTCAGGCTTGGCAGCTTTTCAGAATTTGCGGTTTTTGGTTTTTTGTACTACATGTGTGGTCTTCATTCCTGTTGGGCCACAGATGATTTGCATGAGTGTGTTTTGTTTAGGCAAAGGCAGCAAATGGTGTCAGTAGCTAGCAACTCTTTGAAATTTTGTACATTCTGGCCTCCTCTGCCACCACCCGTGAAATAGAGTGGCCCAGGAGTTGGCCATCCCTGCTGTAGAATATTCTCACAATCTTATTGCCTTGCAGCTACAAAAGCAGTTCTCTTGGTAGATGCAGATTGGATTGGTTTACTTTGTGGAGGTGAAAGGCCAGCTCTAAAGATACCATGCCTCTGTCTAACATCTGTGCATGCTCTTTCTCCCGCCTTGCTTTCCTACAGAATACCCAGTATTACGACAAGCGATGGTCGTGTGAGCTGTTCCTCTTGGTCTCCATAAGCACCTCTGTCATCCTCATGCAGCATTTGCTGCCTGCCCGCTACTGTGACCTCCTCCACAAGGCTGCAGCCCACCTGGGCTGCTGGCAGAAGGTTGACCCAGCACTCTGCTCCAACGTACTACAGCATCAGTAAGCAGATCTCTGATCATGGCTCCCATACTCTTTCTAAAAACATGTTTGGGGCTGGTAGGTAGCTACCTGCATCCTGGGACAGGCTGCAGGTAGCTTATGTGCAACCTCAGCATTGGTCTGAGTCAACTGAGAGGGTGTCCTGGGACACACAGGGTGTGATGAGCAAGCTGCCTCTCATGTAAGTTCCTGCTCACACTGAACCTTAATTGGTTTCTAAAGAACACCGCTTGAAAGGCACCGGTTGACACCATTGGGTTTCCTTGGACAACTGCCCCTTTGCTCTTCCACCCATGCCTTCTTTAAGGTGTGTATCAGAAGCCGAATCAGATCAAAAGAGAGAAACATACACACACCAGTAAAAATGAGTGCTTCCCTTTTCATCCTGGCATACCTGGTCACATGAAGCAATAGCAGAAGCAGGTAGGGTGAAAATATTGGGTTGCCAGCATTTGATCTGGCCCAAATCCTGTGCATATGGGTGCCTTTTCCCCTATTTTTGTCAAGCTACCAGATATTACTTTGAGCCCAACCAGCAGTGCATGAAGGCAGCAGATCTCCACTGTTCATTGACCCCTGCTCTGGTACTCAAAGCCTGCCATTCCTTAGCCTGGGGAGCTTTTATGGCAGGCATAGTCCTTGTTGGACTCAACCAGCTTCAAAGGCTTTAAAAGGAAGGATGATGATAAGAGAGTTCAACACCTTTTGCATAAAAGTAAATAGCTGGCAGCCCTAGGAAGATGTTCTCCACACACAACGTGCATGCCCACACCTGAAATAGCACTATCAGGAGTAGCTAATTTCTGCAATTTCATGTCTGGGTAGATGGGTTAGAACAGCCTGGTGCCCTTGTTTACTGACTGGTGGGAATTATAGTCCAAAACATCAGTGACTTGCTCTGCAGTTCTCTGAGTGCTTCCTTGTGACGATTCACCATTACACACAGTAGGACTGAGTCTATGGAGTTTTCCCATCTCAGGTGCCTCTTAATTTATTTTTCAGGTGGACCGAGGAATGCATGTGGCCCCAGGGGGTGCTAGTGAAACACAGCAAAAATGTGTACAAAGCCGTCGGCCACTACAACGTGGCTGTGCCTTCAGATGTCTCCCACTTCCGGTTTCATGTAAGCTTTTGCTGTTTTCCAGTACAGAATGATGAATGCATGACTGAGTGTGCTGAGATCCTTCTAAGGAGCCCAGTGGTGTGAGGTTCAAGGTAGAACCTCTTCCCATTGATCCTCACAACAACCCCTATGTGAGGTAGGCTAATCTGAGACTGAGAGAGTGATTGGGTCAAAGAGTTTTACCATAGACACACTAATCGCTATGCTAAGTTGGCACTCATGCATTCTGTCTGGTGGGCTACCTAAAGGAGCCACATTCTGCAGCCAGAACTCTACAGATCTTTAGGGAGCAGGCACAAAAGCATGCACTTGCCTGGTTGCCAGATCAGTGCTTTTAAGAACATATGAACGACCTTGCTGCTAGATCAGACCAAAGGCCAACCAGGTGCCTGTGAGAAACCCACCAGCAGAACTTGAGCACAACAGCACTTTTCCTCACCTGTGATTCCCAACAACTGGTATTCGGAGTCATGCCACCTCCAGCATAGAACATAGCCACCATGGCTCTTCAGGCATTTCTTTCTGGCCTAAGTAAGCATGTGAAGGGGTCTGCAGGGATGAGGGTGCTAAGCTGTGCTCTCATGGCCATTCCTGCCACCCACTGTGAATCAGCAGGTCCCCAGTGCACATGGAGGCTCCCTTTGCTTTCAAAACCTTTTGTTATTCCAGAGTTCTGAAATACCCAGGAAGCCTCTCGTGAGTACAGTTTGCTGTCCAGCCTCATGGCGAGAGCACAGATACTGGGGTGGTGGAGTAACTGGCACATTTCCCCCTGTTTCCCCTGCCCCAACCTGCTCACATAACGTGGAAAGAAGAATGTCTGAAGAGGAGTCAATAGGTAGGTAGGTAGGTAGGTAGGTAGGTAGGTAGGTAGGTAGAAAGAAAGAAAGAAAGAAAGAAAGAAAGAAAGAAAGAAAGAAAGAAAGAAAGAAAGAAAGAAAGAAAGAGAAAGGAAGAGAAAGAAAGAAAGAGAAAGAAAGAGAATAAAATGTTACTACTGTACACCAAGGTGAAATCATAGCAGTGCAACTGCTAGCATAGAAGAACTGATGCCCTGAAATTAAACTAATGCCTGTTTATTAAAAGATCATAAAATTCAACATGCAGAATTCAAGATGGAGATAGAGGGAGTTTGTCTTAACCTCAACCAAGGAAGGCTGTGTCTGTAGCCCCTGCCAGTTTCCCAGCAACCAAAGAAGGGAGAGAGAAGGGCCTCTGAGGCCAGTATTAATGCTCAGGCAAGTTCATAAGGTGAAGACAACCTGTTCACATCCCCTTTAGGGCTTCAAAAGTTAATACCAGCACAATTTGTCTCCTGTGGATAGAGGGTGCACCCTAGAAAACACCCAACACTCTTCTATGGCTGCAGGTTGCAGGGAATGATCAGTAGTGGCTGGAGTTCAAGGACATTTGTCCGCCGTTGCTGAACCCCTGATGAACTGTTTGAGAATCACTGCAATAAAGGTTGGAAGGTAGTCTCCAGATTCAAATGGAAGTTATCAGTGTGCACACCTGCATTTACTTTAGAATGCACTTAAATAGATTTAGTAGTTTTAACAAAAGAGCAAGGTTCCAGTCCTCTTGCAGACAAAAGTCTAGGCCAGCCTTCATCAACTTGGTGGCCTCCAGATATTTTGAACTACAGCTCCCATCAGGCACAGTCAGCACAGCCAGTGGTTAAGATTATGGGACCTTGGAGTCCAAAAGGATTATGGGAACTTGGGAGTCTGGAAGGGCACCAGGTTGGGGAAGGCCAGCCTGAGCAGTCCCCAGGAAATTGCCAATGCCTCACCCATCTCTGGGCCGTCCAGTTCTTTTTCAGCAAACCCCTGCGGATCTTAAACATCCTGATTCTCCTCGAAGGAGCCGTCATCTTCTATCAGCTCTACTCGCTGATCGTGTCAGAGAAGTGGCACCAGACCATCTCGCTGGCCCTGATCCTCTTCAGCAACTACTATGCCTTCTTCAAGCTCCTGCGGGACCGACTGGTGCTGGGCAAAGCTTACTCGTACTCCGCCACCAGAGACACTGATCAGAAGCTCAACTGAAAGCCTTGCGCAAGCAGGCAAACCAACTCTGCCACTTTGTCGGGGGCAGCCGGAGATGCTTCTGCCGCCCTGGGCACCTGCTCCTCCCTGCTTGAGAAGGAGGCTACCCCCAAAAGGGTGCAGGAGGGCGGTGCTTGGATGGCAATGTGCAGCAGTCAGGCCGGCCCTGAGCTTTGTATGTTTGTTTTTTTACACTGCTTTTTGTCTTTTTGTTTTGTTTTGTTTTTCTTTGATAACTGATATGATGAGGTAAATATCTTATTTTTATACTCCCAGCTGTTGTCAGCCTGGTTTGTCCAGTAGCAAGAGCAAAGCAGCAGGTCCTTGGTTAGACAAGTGGCGAAAAGCCTGACCTGTTAGCCAAGCAAATGTCCCCTGTTCCTCTGCTACAAACTCGGCAGGTGGACTTAGGCCACTCTTCTTTCCTCAGCTCCCCACCCCCCCGTGGGCCCCAGGCTGCAGTATGAAGTCCTGCTGGCCTGCCTTGCAAGGCAGTTGTGAGGATTACTGAATCAATGGAAGTTGAAGCAGTTTGAAATGGTTGAGATAAATCCTCTTAATCAGGCACCCCCAAACTGCGGCCCTCCAGATGTTTTGGCCTACAACTCCCATGATCCCTAGCTAACAGCACCAGTGGTTGGGGAAGATGGGAATTGTAGTCCAAAACTTCTGGAGGGCCGAAGTTTGGGGATGCTTGGGGGTTTTTCTCCCTTATCTGTCACCCTGGACATTTGTGGCACTTTGTGCAGTCATATTAGCAAGCATGACAGTTGCCTGCCCAAACATAATGAAACTCAAGGAGCTAGAGAGAAGGACCACTAAACTGATTAAGGATTTTATGGGGGCCGGGGGGGGGGCGTTAAGATGATCTTTAGGAAGAAAAAAAAGCAATTGGAATGGGCAAGGCATGTGGAGCTAATAAAAGATTACTACGGTGAGAATTGAAGCAGGTTTGTAGGATTACAACTTGAATCATAGAATTTTAGAGTTGGAAGGGACCCCCGGGGGTAATCTAGTCCGACCCCCTCCAATTAGTGCAAAGCAAATGCATGGAGAAAAATGGTGTGTGCACATTCTCAGTGCTAAGTTCCTGAATGTGTAGGCGACACATGGAAATGGCCTCTAGAGTTGCGAGGGACTAATAGAAGTTTCCCAAACCTGGAACCCTCCAGCTGTTTTGGGCCGGCTAGCACTGATGGGAAGCCTGCTCTTAACAGTTGCTGGGCACAAACAAGCTGGACAGCTCAAGTGGCTCCCATCAGTCGGCATACTGTGCCTCTCCATCCTTAGAGCTAAAGCCTGTTTCCCCCACCCGTATCCCATCGCCTTTCTCTGCTACCCACAGGGTAGGCCAAACTCCCTCTCATTGTTTTTGTTTGCGGTGGCATATCTTTTGCAGTTCCAGAGGAAGCTGCATCTGCCCAGCAGCAGGTGCACAGTGCAAGCGAAGGCCTGCAAGGCCAACCAGCAGCAAGCTACCATGACCCTCCATTCTGATTGGATTGGCGCTTTCCGTACAGAGCGTGACTTGCACAGCAGGAGCAAATGGCCACCAGGTGGCAGTTGCTGCAATGGTGACTTGTTGCTAGGGCTCTCACCATTTTCTATCCCAGAAGCAAGGGGGCTGTTGTTTTCGCTGCATATTTTGCCAACTGAAGTGGCAAGCAGCCCTTCTTTAAACAGCAGTTACACCTCCACTCCCTGGGGCTCCTGTCTGATGCTTACTTTCTAAAAAGCAGGGGAGTGGGGTGTTGCATGGCCTTCATACATAATTACCTTCATCCTTGAGGCACAGCATTCAAGAGCAATAGAGGGACTAGAAAGCAGTTGTGGTTAGTCATTGTGCAGGAATGGAGAGGTAGATCTAGAGTGGGCCATCTCTCCACCTCCTGGACGTGAGAACTTGGGGCACGTAACACCTCTGTCTTTCCAGGACTCAGCTTTATTGTATTAGCCCAAATCCAGCTCATCGCCACCTCCAAGCATTGTTCTAACACCTCAATCACCTCTCCTGATTCAGATAGAACACACAGGGAGATATGGGTATCATCTGCATATTGATGGTATTTCAGATCTCCTGATGAGAGCTCCCAAAGGCTTCATATAGATGTCAAAGGACATGAGGGACAAGAAGGAACCCTGTGGGACACCCCAGGTCAACTCCCAGAAGCCTCCCTCAATTTCTTTCTGAAAGTGGCTCTGTAGGTAGGAGTGGAGTTACCAAAGCACAGTGCCCCCACCTCCCGGTGATGCTTCAAAAGGATACTGTGGTCAGTATCAAAAGCCACCAAGAGATCAAGGAGAACCAGCAGGGCTGCACTCCCCCATTTTCCCCATCTCTCCCAACAAATCAATTAAATGTCATCAATTAGGGTGACCAAGGCAATTTCAATGCCATGATCAGGCTTGAAGCCAAACTGGAATAGCTCCAAGTCATCCGTTCCCTCGAGGTTTGTCTGAAGCTGAGCTGCCTTCACCTTTTTGAGCACCTTCCCCAAAAGGGGGGTATTCACCACTGGACAATAGTTGGTTAACAACTTGCTTGTTAAGCCGAGAACTGAGGATAACTGACCAATGCTGTGAAGAGCTGGCGAGGGAACACCCTCCCTCCCCCCTTTTCCTCTTTGTGTCACCACCACCACTTGGTGTCCTTTGATGCTTCCCATCCGGCTGTCTTTGGCCTGGAGGCTGCTGCTTCGCTGGTGCCCTCTTGCCCTTACCCACTGTTGATGCGCAAAGTCATCAGGCCAACAGTTGGTGGGTGATGCTTTCAGCCAGTGCAAGTAGAACTGGAGCCTCTTCCTTGCTGTGCCTGGATCTTCAACCTGGTTTTGTGTATCGATCCAGCTGCTCGGCCATTGCCCCGTTCGTTCCTGTTGTCGCCTGCTCCTGCTTCGTCGAAAATCTCACCAGACAAGAGTTCTTTTCAGCCCCACCTCAGGCTTGCACGAGTCCCTGCCTTGTCCCAAGGGATGGGAGGAGGAGGAAGACTTGGTGCTGCTGGTGCTGCTGCTTTGCAAAGCCCCTTTCCCACTGCAGCTCAGAGGACTCCCGCTGGCTATCTAGGCCACCAGGGCACCATCTGTCCCTAGCAAGATTATTGCAAATGAAATAAGAAAAGTCTTAGCCCAGAGATTAAAATATTTAATAGACATGTTTGTTCCACAGAGAAGACTGCCCTTCCAAGAAGGGAGCTGGCTGGCTGCCCTCAGCACTTTCCTTGAGCTGGCCTTTCACACTTGCCCCAGCAGGGCAGGCAGGAGGCTGGAGAAAGAGCCAAAGCTCAGTGACAGAGCATCTGCTGGTTCAGTCCCCGACACCTCCAGAGCTGGGAGGAATTCGCTACCTGAAATCCTGGAGCAAGAGCTGCTGCCTTTCTGTGTAGATAATACCAAGCTAGAAGGACCCAACAGTCTGAGTCTGTATAAGGCAGCTTCTCATATTCACTTTCTTGGGAGTAGGTGCCATTGAACCTAGTGAAGCTTGCTTCTGTGTAAATGTGCATAGGATTAGGCTTTGTTACTCTCCCCGTGACATCAGCTGTCTCAGGTGATGGTGCAATGTATATAAATCTACAGGCAAAATTAATTTTGGGGAGTTCTTTGGAGAGCAGCTGCCAGTCAGTGTAAACAGTACTGAGGTGGATGGACTTGTTGGTAGCTTCCTATTGCAGCTTTTAAGCTTTGCTGCTATGCCAGGCCAGGAAGGAAATGCCTGTAAAGCAGAGGGCTGGGGCTCTCAAACATTGGGCACACTGTTTTTCCATAATGATGCCAGCCTAGTTCCTCTGCTCTGCCATCGCAAATGGTTCACTTCTATCATAAGAGGTGCTGGGCTCAAGCCTGTGGGGAAACACTCCTCCAATCCCAGGTGTGAATGGTTAGCCTCTTTGGCAAGGGAATCGGACTCCATGCATGCTCAGAAGCAATTGAATTGCCACACTCATTGCTCAGCTTGCAGCCTGCAACTGACGGCGTTTTTGAGGCTGAATGAACCTCGCCACCTATTAATGAGGATGGAGGCAAGCATGGTCCACTGAAAATTTGCAGGTGAAAGTCTACACAACTTTGCTGGGAAGACTGACAGTTTAAAAGTGCGGTAAGAGATACGTAACTTCTCAAAAGTGTCCTGAACATTTAGCAGTGTCCTGTTTCTGCTTTTAAAACAAACAGCTTGTGACAGACACACTTGCGATCCAACATTGAGGCCCTTCATCACTTTCAGCTGCTTCATTGGAGTTCTTCATGCCCTTCGCCAGCCTGGGCCAAAATAAACGTTACTACCTAGAAACTGCCCGCTCTGTGTGTGGAAGCCCTTCTCCCGCATCCAGATGGATTGTGAGGCATGCTTGGGTTTCTTGGTGATGGCTGAGATGCCATGTGCCCAGACCAATGCTCATCTCTGTTCTTACTTGAAAACATTTGAGGACTGGATCCTGACACGGAAAGCCAATTCCTGAACTAGCAGCAATCCTTCGCCAAGAGAAAAAGCTAATGCCTGTGTACAGGGTGGTGGTTTTTTAAGTTTCTCATGGGTGGGCTTGATTTGCACACCTGTGTCCATCCCTTGACCAAGCACGGACTCAAACGCATGGATAGTCAGTTCCAGATTTAGTACCTCAAGAGATAATTATGTCAATCATGGTCATTTTGCTTGTAGTTGGGTGCAGTGTGGCGCAGCATAACACAAAGTGTAGAGAACTCGTGTAATATCCACGTACACGTGAATCAGATCTTGCCCAGTTTGGTTCCTTTTATCATTCCAGAAGTTTATTCTGAACATCTCACTCTTCTTTAGTTCTGGTTTAACTAAAAGAGTTCATAGAATAATTCTGGATTTGTAGCACATGGAGTTTCACCTTGCTCTCAGTTCATAGGCATCTCCCCCTTTGCTCACATGAACATGGATAAACCTCAGCCAGAAAAAGAAAAGCAACTTTGATGTGGTTGTATATAGGATTGTTTCAATATTCTTTTTGTGCACTATTTTTGAGGCAGCCAGGGCATGAAGGCAAAAGCCGTCTACCCTTCTGTACGGGTGTATGTGTTTTCAGAAGAAAACCAGGCAGTGTGTATGTGTGGGACCACAGCAATATCTAGTCCAGGCTTCCCCAAACTGTGGCTGATGGGGATTGTAGTGTGAAATATCGGGGGGGGGGGCGCACCAGCTTCAGGAAGCTTGGTTTGTTTGAAAACTTGATATGAGCATTTAAAAATGACATACCCCTACTTGACAAAAGGAAAATGGATCTTTGTCATTGGAACCTTGGGGGTGTTGTCCCACAATTCTGACTCAGGGTCCCAGTCCCCTGGGATGTTCTCCTTCTTGCACACAGGCAGATGGTGGGGAAGAGTTATGGGCAGACAGAGGTGCCCGGACTGGCCCAGCTATTCCTGCCAGTCGGAAGTTGCTCCTGGATGCAGGCACTAGTGGGCACCAGAGCACTGCTCCTGCCTCTGCTAGGAGACAGAGTCATGAAGGTGGCATCATTCTGTCAAACCTGCAACAGCACAGAGAAATGGGGTGTGTTCCCCAAAGGCAATGAAGAGCAGAGAAGGAACAGCTGGGCAGTGCAGGGAGAATGGCAGTGGGAAAATGTGGGGTTGGAGGAAGGAGATATGGGCAATACTTCACCATGTGAGAAGCCACAACCACCTCTTGCTATTAGGCAGCTGGTTGATTGTTATTGATTGTATTGCTGTTGTTTTCTTACTGCCAGCAAGGGGTGCTTGTGGATTTTTCTGCCTCAAATGCCAAAACAACTTACTTTTGGTACGGTGCACATTGACTTTGCAGTGGGGAAGGAGAAGGGGGGAGAGCAGGCATCACTTGCTCTGCTGCCTCCGGCATCAAAATGACTTTGGTTGACCCTGGAGGAAAGTCCCCTCTGCACACAGAGCCCAGGGAAATGCAGTGAACGCAGGGGGAATTCCTGGGATCCTAGTTCCATCCATCCTGCATTATTCCCTTCTCCCTATTGAGCCCACAGAACCTGCGCTGCATGTCCACATGCTACTGCTGACGGTTTGCTACAGAACAGTTAAATATTTGTGAACATATCATTCCAGACCAGCTGAGGGCTAAGGCTGGGTTTAGAAGTGACAGGTGGCAGGCAGGCGAAAGGTGTCTTCACTTCCTTTCCCTCATCGTCAAGCAATCCAGCAGAGAAGGGGAAGCAGTGGGCTTCCACTGGTGCTCAGCTTGTTTTCAATGCTCAGAACTGAGCAGATGGATATGTGGGGAAGAGGGTGTCTATGAGTATATACAGTGTGCTGGACAACAGGCTAATTTCTACACACACACACACACACACACACACACACACACACACACACACACACCTCTATTGCTATTTTATGTATTTATACAACTATTTCTATGCTGCCATGTCATTGGTAGAGCATGAGACTCTTAACATCAGGGTCATGGGTTCGAGTCCCACATTGGACAAAAAATTCCTGCATTGCAAGGGTTGTACTAGATGACCCTTGTGGTCCCTCCCAATGCTACAGAATTCTATAAAATGTCATTAAAAGCAATGCAAATACTTATTAAAGTGACTGGCTAAATAAGCAACTGCATAGACCTGTTGGCATAAAAGGGAATTTGAGAAACACCTTGAAGTCAAAAGCGAGGCTGCCTGCTGAATCTGCTGGGAGAGCGTCCTACACCATGGGACCAGCAGAACTGGGTGCCTGGCTTCTACTGGAGGCGAGTCAGGCCTCTGTAAAATGCAGCGGTTGGAGGACACATTCAAGCCAGGCCTGTGAAGCAGGGATAGTTAGGGGTGCAACCTGGAGAGATTGAGTTTGGGCCAGATAGAAAAGCCTGGAGGGCTGCATCCAGTTCCTGAAGTTCCGCACCTGGCAACACTAAGGGGCTGAGCCTCTGGGTAACAAGATGTGGATTCAGTGCTGAATTCACTGCCCACTGCTGGGAGGGCTGTGCCCTCTGGTTGCCCACTCTGGACTTGCAATGCCACCTGTGTCTGGATGGAAGCAGCCTCTCTTGGTGGCTGCTTGCTGCGTCTCATTTCCAGAGGGACTTGTCAGCCCACCTTGTGCTTGATCTGGCATGTCGGCCTCATGATGGCGGCAAACCCCATAGGCAGTCACAGGAGCTGGCTGCCAGTTTCTGTCCAAGGATTTCCCCTCTTGCTGCGGGCATCTTTTCCCAGACGAGATTGAAAGAGAGAGAGAGAGAGAGCTTCTGAATTTGTAATTAAAGCTTTTATCAGGATCCCTGGTGCTGGGCCAAGCTTTGGGGGAGAAAAGTTCCTTGTCTCCTCTCCGAGTGAGCAGACTCGTTCTTCAACTCCGTCGTGCTCGCCACATCTGGGATTTTTTTTCTTTTTTCCTGAACGTGGCCCCACATGCTTGGATTTGCAGCGTAGGGACAGGCTGTGGGAAAACCCCGAGGGGAGAGTTATTTTATAGTCTCTGCTTGGGGGAAGAAGGTTTAATATCAACTGTATTGAACTGTGAGCTGGAAATTATTTTGCAACACACCTCGCCAAAAAAAAAAAAAAAACCCAAAACATTCCGTATCTTTATAGGATGAACCAATATAAATTTGACTGGACCAGTCGAAGGTGCTGAAACCAGGGTGATGTAGCTCCATCTGTTACGTGACTCTGTCCACCTGCCTGACCTGATGCAGCAAATTCATCCAACTTGCGCTTTGATGGCAGCAGAAGGGCTTGATGTGAGTTGTAGTCCAAAACATCTGGAGGGTACTAGGTTGTGGGGTGGGGGCTGCTGTAAGGGTAGGCTTTTGAGGAGGGCAGCCTGTGCTCAAACTCTGGAGCTGCAACAATTCTGGGCTTACACTATAGCTTGTGTGAGATCAGTCCATCCATTCATAAAGCACCTATGTCAAAGGGGCCCTCCCAAGGAATCTACTCCTGGAATCATAGAATTGTAGAGTTGGAAGAGACCATGGGGGTCAGGGGTCATCTAGTCCAACCTGCTGCGATGCAGGAATCTTTCCCCCAATGTTGGGGCTCAAACCCACAACCCTGAGATTATGTCCTACCAACTGAGCTATCCCAGCTCAAAAGCCCTAGCTCCATACCCAGACGTCTGGGATGGGCTCTCCATCTAGTCACCATGCCCCCCCCTTAAAGGCCATGGGATGGGAGATTTGGGTTCTAGGGTTGATGTGGACAGCACCTTTGACTCCACTCCTCCCTGGGCTTTCTGGGTCACGACCTTCCAGCATTCCTTGCCAGTTCCCTACTTTCTTGCCAACAGGCATTCCTGTTCCCATCCCTCCTGACTCTCCATCCCTCCCACCCCTGTTTTCTTCTCTTGGAGAACTGCACAGCTTATTAAAGTGACTAGAATATTTGTGAATATCCTGTGCCATCACTGCAGATTAGGATAACCTCTAAGTTAGTAGGGGGCAAATCATAGGCAGATAGGCCACCTCCCCACACCATTCTCTAGTGTGTGTCTTGTGGTGTGGCCCCCAAAGGGGAGCCTGACCTATTACAGCCGGTCATGCCGAGTCCAGTTCACATTCTGCCAGCCAAAACAGGCTCTCAATGAGCAAAGACAGTCAGGGTGGGAGAGGAACGCAGCAGCCAACAAGTGAGTGGGCAGACTGCAAACTCCCTAGACTGGGGGTGTGGAGGGTGGGCAATATGTCAAAATCAACAGCCAAAGCTTTGCACAGCATGCAACTTCTACTGCTTGATAAGATTTGTGGAAAGAGTGGCAAATAAAAGCACAGGAGCAGGTTGAGATGTTGGCAACCCTCTTTCCGCCACGTCTGTACAATTGTTGGGTTCCCAGCCCTTCCCTTCTCTTGAAACGGAGGCATGGTGGCGACACTGCAGTGTTGCGCCAAGCGTCACAGAGTGGCACAACAGCGCAGGCATCTCGCAGTCTAGCCTCTCCACTCCCACCTTCCTGCCAGCCAGCCAGCCAGCTAAAAATAGCTCACAGGAGCAATGGGGAAAGCAGTTCAGGTGCAGTCTAAATGTTGCTTTCCTCTCAGTCAGCAAGAAAGCCCAGCTGCAGCTACTGGAGCCACCAGCCTGAAAGTGGATCCTGCCTGGCATGGCATGGCAGACAGAAGCACACCAGAAGTTTCACTTTGGGTTTCAAGGAGAGGCTTTTGGGCTTTGTATTGACATTTCCGTGACAGAGCAGGTGGCTCTTGGCTTGTGTTTATTAGGGTTAGGGGTGTGCAATCCTGAACACGCATCCTTGGAAATGAGGGCGAGTTTGCCAGAGTTCTTTGCTACCCTAGTCAAATTATAATTCCTTGCCCATTAAATGCCCTCTGCAGTGAGCTATCCGGAACAGCGTTTTTAACTGCACAATTATTTTCAATATACTTGACAAAAAATACCTCTTTAAATACCTGTTCTTCTTGTTCTCTTATTCAACTTGTTAGACCTGCTAATTCTGCATATTCTATCATCTTAAGTTGCCAATCTTCCTTACTAGGGACCTCTCTCACTTTCCATTCTGGGGCTAATCAGATCCGAGCCATGGTTGTTGCGTACATGTTGCGTACCAGCCAGCGCAGCATCTCCCAAGGAGGCGGAGGCAGAGACCAGTGAACAAAGGTAGGAGGGGGAGGAGACGAATGGGCAAATGACAGGGTCAGTGGGATGTGGAGGTGCCCCAATTTGCCCTCTTGAAACAGTGGGGGTGGGGTATGAGAGTGTGGCTGGCTGGCAACTAACTCATTAAGAAGATTAAGAGCAACATATAATTTCTGTAGGTGGAGCCACATCACCCTGTTGCAGCGAAACCAACAGGCTGTCTTGGCACGGCCATTCTGCCTTCCATCTTTATCTGCTCTCATTTGCCACGATTACGCGAATGGATGTGTTGTTGTTTTAATGGGGTTCTTTTGTAGCCCACCCTGGGATTGCCTGCTATGAAGGGCAGGCTGAAAATATTTTCAGTAAGTATGTTAAAAAAAAGGTTGTGGCGCCTGAAAGATTAAACAGATCTTTCAAGTGCCACAAGCACTCTTTCTTGCTTTTAACAAATTATAGAATAATATATCAGTAGAAGCTCACTCTCAATATAGTGCACAGCTCGTGAACATGTACAAAAGCATTATTGTAGCACCATATTGCAAGAATGCAACTGCAAGAACGGCATCCATCTGCGCTGCATTGCTTGCAAAATTCCCAGAATGCTGAAATGAGTGGGGGAACAGAGATCGACTGATGGATTGTTTTTGAACATGGTTCATTTTTTTGGCATGCACCAAGCCGCCTGAACCTTCCTGCCCCGCTAAGCAGCGACGGTCTCCCTCTCTGATTTCCTTTCGGAATCTGACTCTGGCTGCAAGGCCCAAACATCCGCGCCAGGCGAGGCCCTGCTCCCAAACGCAGCTGCCATTTCTGCATCAGCGTATTGATGCCCTGTTTGTTAGGGAGGGTAGGGGGATAGCGGACAACCGAGCTTTCTAAGCCCCTGAATGGTTGCTATGGAAACCGGAGGAAAAAAGGTTACCGTGGTCCCCATGGGAACGACTGTCGTCAGACACACACACCCTACCATGGGCGCCAATATCCCACCCCTCTTCCTCCATCATGCAAATAGGGGAGGGGGGAGTCAACGAGAAAGGCTGAGATAGAGAGGAGAAAGATTCCCTCATGTAGAGGAGGGGGTGGGGAGTGGAAAAGGGGTCCTGGAACACTTGCGATTTCAGGTGAGACCTGGCCTGGCGGAGGATGCGCAGCACTGGGGAAGAAGTGTGACCCTAGATCTCAATGCTTCCTTTGAACCAGGGAATGGCTGCGGGAGCCA
This sequence comes from Zootoca vivipara, assembly GCF_965207765.1. Taxonomy (NCBI): domain Eukaryota; kingdom Metazoa; phylum Chordata; class Lepidosauria; order Squamata; family Lacertidae; genus Zootoca; species Zootoca vivipara. Next base: position 55,211,697 of record NC_142589.1, on the reverse strand, counting down.
TGCAAGATGAATAATAATACATCCAGGCCTGTGCAGAGAACGCCAGTGTCCTTGAGCTTGCGCAGGGTGCCAGAGCAAGCTCCTGAACATCATGGGATGCGGAATGGGGAGCAGGAGGGCAGTCAGATTAGCTGGAGAGAGGGCAGTTGGCTCCTGGGTCTTTGAAAGCTGCGTGGGAAAGACTGGAATTCTGGCATGTACGACTTATCACACAGGGCAGTTGCCATTGCCATCATTATTATTTTGATTTATTAGGCAACTTGCAGAATAAAGTGGAGAGTTGAAAACAACAACCTCAGGAATCACAGCAACTGTGAAACCACCAGCAGTATCCTGGACAGAACTGTATCAGTACAGGACATAGCATTTTACATTGAAATACTGTACGAGACAATCCTGAATTATACAGGACAGGTGGCAACCCTACAAGATGTTATGGACCAACCACACTGGCTGGGGCTGATGGAAGCTGCAGCCTAGAACATCTGGAGGGCACCAAGTTGCCTAAGGCTGACTTTGCGAGATCCTTGGTTTGGTGTGGAAGTTCCGTTTTAGAAAAACGGGTTCAAGCGTTTGTGAAGCGGTAGGGATGGGCTGCCCAGTGCTGTCTGCCTTCCTTAAACAGGCTCCATTGGAGAGGAGACCAGGTGCATCCTTCTGGGTCCTGCTCCACGCCCTCGACTGGCTCATCTGGTCTGTGCGCATTCTCTGGTTGTTGAACCCAGCTCAGGGGACTTGTGATCTGAGCCCAGTGCTGCTTATTATCCCCTGTGAATAAATCGTGTTTCTCAGTTAAACAAACAGGCCCTAAGCCTTTAATTCAGATCCCTGTTTCCATCCCACTTTACACTGGAGAATCCGCCCACCTTTAGGCTCTCCTTTGGAGGAGACATTTCCACATTCTTCTCCCTGCTTGCCTGACAAAACACACACACACACACACACACACACACACACACACTTCTTTCCCTCCTGCCTGCTTTTGCTCTTCTAGTCCTCTGACCCAGAAAAGCCCTTGATCCAAGCAGTCTCTGTTGCTCCCAGTTAATTTTCTTTTGTCTAAATGCAACAGGACTCAACAAGGGAAAGGGCTTAGCGGCGTGATGCTCAACAAGGCTCTCGGACACAAAGCTGTAGGAAATATTATATATCACCAACGGCATCCGCTCCAGACAGAAGTGCAGCCAGGGACAGGGCGGCGATCTCTCTAGGGGCTGCGTTGCATGAAATAATGGGGCTGGGGAGAGAGAGAAATTATAATGGAATATTTAGAATGAAATTACAGTGACCAAGCACCTTTCTGCAATGAAAATGTCTGGGGCTTTTAATGGAAGGGGAGAAGGTGACTCAAGGGAAACATGATGGACATTAATAAAGATTATGACTGGCGCGGAGAATGGGACCTTGTTTTCCCTCGCGGTTCTGGGCTTTGGGGTCACCCAATGAACTTGATGGGCAGTAGGTTTAAGAAGGAAAAGACTTCCTTACACCACAGGGAATTAACTCAGGACAACTTTCCCCAACCTAGTGCCCTCCAGATGCTTTGGATTACAAATCCCATGATGGGAGTTGTAGTCCAAAACATCCAGAGGACAATATGAGGACATCAGAAGAGTCTGGCAGCTGGAACAGGCCAAAGGGGGCCCATCTAGCCAGGTATCCTGTTTTCACTGTGGCCAAACCAGATGCTTCTGGGAAACTGCAAGCAGGACCTGAGTGCAGCAGCACCTCTCTCCCAAACTCCTCTTCCCCAGCAGCTGGTATTCAGATGCCTATTTCCTCTGATACTGGAGGTCATGTATGGCCATCACAGCTAGCGGCACTAGCTGGCCTGTGGAGTTCCCTCTTGTATGGGGTGGTCCTGGCTACAAAGCTTAAAGGTAAAGGGACCCCTGACCATTAGGTCCAGTCGCGGATGACTCTGGGGTTGCGGCGCTCATCTCGCTCTATAGGCTGAGGGAGCAGGCGTTTGTCCGCAGACAGCTTCCGGGTCTTGTGGCCAGCATGACTAAGCCGCTTCTGGCGAACCAGAGCAGCGCACGGAAATGTCGTTTACCTTCCCGCCGGAGCGGTATCTATTTATCTACTTGCACTTTGATGTGCTTTCAAATTTCTAGGTTGGCAGGAGCTGGGACCGAACAACAGGAGCTCACCCCGTTGCGGAGATTTGAACCGCCAACCTTCTGATTGGCAAGCCCTAGGCTCTGTGGTTTAACCCACAGCGCCACCCGCGTCCCATAGGTAGCTTTAACAGATCAATGGGAGAAGTGGTGGTCCATCAACAGCCAGGCTTGGGCCCCACACTGTGGGTGACCAGCGTTCGCATGCCATGGCACATGACCCATCATGACATTAGTGTGACGTGACATCATGTTGCACGTGCCCTGGCCCTGGGCCAAGGCCTGCGCCTCCATCGTGGGGCCTCTGTTGAGGCCTGCTGTGTGTGGCCACAGACACACCCCAGAAGCACATATGCAGCTGCAATGGGCCTCAATAGAGGCCCCTCAGTGGATGCACAGGCCCCATTCCAGTTGCTGCCACAGCACTGGAGTACCAGAGGTAAGACCAGGTGAGTGATGGGCAGCAGGGGCGGAGCTCAAGCATCACCCACATCAAAAAATGTGGGTGCCCACACACCCAGGGCTCTCTGGAGTTGGTGCCAGTGTTGACAGCTGTTAGCTATGCTTGCTAAATGGAGCCCTCCTATTCAGTAGCAGTCTATCTCTTAAGTATGCTCTTAAGCAACTGAGTTTTGCTCACCTTGGCTTTTTCTCACCCTGCCCGCCCAGATCAGGAGGTCTCTCCTTTTCTTCTTCAACTTTCACCAAGACGGCATGCAAGCTGACTCAGCAGCGGCTCGGTCTGTGGGATGCAGGCTGCTGACTCATTTCCCTTCTTCGCATTGCCCAACCTGCTAAAGGGGAAGGGCAGCAGGGTGAGGAAAGTTTAACCAGATTGATTTCCCCCATGAAATATTGGGAAAAACACAACACAGCCAGCCCAGGAGAAACGAAATAGCTTTCAAAGCCTTTCTCCGCCCAGTCCATACATTCCCAACCACAATCTAGGCAGCAGCCTTCCACCACAGGGGTGGGGAACTCCTTTTGGCCTAAGGGCCACATTCCCTCCTGAGCAACCTTCCAAGAGCCAGGTGCCACTGGTGGGCAGGGTCAGAGACAAAAGCAGGCGGAGCGACACTTTGCGCAAGTACACCTGGAAGGCACCAGGTTGACAAAGGCTGACTTAATGCAGTGGTGCAATGTTAACGGCATTGTGCATTCCCCTGACCCTGCAACCCCATCACTGACAAACAGGCGGGAGATGGGGGGCAGCAGTCAATAGTTGGCCATTGTGATATAACAGATGGGGGGAAGGCAAATTGAGTGGACAGTCTGTCTTTCCAGCAACTGCACCCACTTAGTTTACCATCTAGTTTACCAACAACTCCAGGCACGCCTGGAAGAAGCTGACCATTTGGATCCCTTCCAGTCGGGATTCAGGCCTCATCATGGGACTGAAACTGCCTTGGTCGCACTGGTTGATGATCTCTGGTGGGCCAGGGACAAAGGTGAGAGCTGTTTCCTAGTTCTGCTGGATCTCTCAGCGGCTTTTGACACCATCGACCATAACATCCTTCTGGACCGTCTAGAGGGGTTGGGAGCTGGGGGCACTGTCATACAGTGGTTCCACTCCTTCCTCCTGGGCCGTGTTCAGAAAGTGGTGGTGGGGGGGAATGAGTGCTTAGATCCTTGGGCTCTCACTTGTGGGGTGCCTCAGGGTTCTGTCCTCTCCCCCATGCTTTTTAACATCTACATGCGGCTACTGGGAGAGATCATCAGGGGGTTTGGGCTGGGTGTTCATCAGTATGCGGATGATACCCAGCTCTACCTCTCTTTCAAATCAGAACCAGTGAAGGCGGTGAAGGTCCTGTGTGAGTGCCTGGAGGCGGTTGGAGGATGAATGGTGGCTAACAAATTGAGGTTGAATCCTGACATGACAGAACTACTGTTTGTGGGGGACAGGATGCAGGCAGGTGTGGAGGACTCCCTGGTCCTGAATGGGGTAACTGTGTCCCTGAAGCACCAGGTGCGCAGCCTGGGAATCATGTTGGACTCACAGCTGTCCATGGAGGCGCAGGTCAATTCTGTGTCCCGGGCAGCTGTCTATCAGCTCCATCTGGTACGCAGGCTGAGACCCTACCTGCCCGCGGACTGTCTCGCCAGAGTGGTGCATGCTCTGGTTATCTCCCGCTTGGACTACTGCAATGCGCTCTACGTGGGGCTACCTTTGAAGGTGACCCACAAACTACAACTAATCCAGAATGCGGCAGCTAGACTGGTGACTGGGAGCGGCCGCCGAGACCACATAACACTGGTCTTGAAAGATCTATCTCCATTGGCTCCCAGTTCGTTTCCGAGCACAGTTCAAAGTGTTGGTGCTGACCTTTAAAGCCCTAAATGGCCTCGGTCCAGTATACCTGAAGGAGCATCTCCACCCCCATCATTCTGCCCGGACACTGAGGTACAGCACTGAGCGCCTTCTGGCGGTTCCCTCACTACGAGAAGCCAAGTTGCAGGGAACCAGGCAGAGGGCCTTCACAGTAGTGGCTCCTGCCCTGTGGAATGCCCCCCCCCCATCGGATGTCAAAGAGTAAAACAGCTACCAGATTTTTAGAAGACATCTGAAGGCAGCCCTGTTTAGAGAGGCTTTTTAATGTTTAATAAATTATTTTATTTTTCTGTTGGAAGCCACCCAGAGTGGCGGGGTATAAAAAATAATATATTATTATTATTATTATTATTATTATTATTATTATTATTATTATTATCTGGTTCCGAGGCAACCCCTGCCATTCCACATACTTTCACGGGGCTGACTAGGGCTGATGGGAGTTGTAGTTTAGAATGCCTGGAGGTCACCATGTTGCACAAGGCTGCCCTGGGATTCCATTTCCCTTCCTTCCTCCTTGGTTCCCAGACACTCACTCTCCTTTTCTGCTTTCGTTATGAAATGCAGGGCAAACTGCAGGTGATCCCTGAGACTTATCCCCCACCCCGGAGGAGGCCAAATCTGACTCATGGCCTGGGAATCCAACCAAGTGGGGTTGACTCAAAGGTGACTAACGCACCTCTCTTCTCTCCTTCTCAATCAACCCCATTTCCCAGCCACCATAATCTGAGCCACTGATCCTCTCTCAGGAGATTATAGGGCAGGCGCCGTGGCTTCCTTTCACCTCAGGTGTCATCATGGAGGGGTGGGGAGCCCACAGTCTCATTGGCAGCTTGCAAAGAAAGACAGAGGGGGCCTTCAGCATGGGTCACGTTTGGGGCAAAAGGGCAGGGCCCATGTGGAGTAAAACAGGGGCAAGGCCAAGCCAGGTTCTCCCAGAGCTCGACCATCTGAAATGGAATTGTGTAAGGGCAGAACCTGCCTCTTTGTCGCTTGTCTTTCAAGTATTCCTCAGCCCCTGATTGGATGCCAAATCAGCCTGGTCTTTGGATTGGCTGGGAACCCTTTCCTGAAAGCCTTGTCCATATATTTGATGCCTAGGTGGCCATAGGGACACAGGAATCAGACCCTTGGTCCATGTAGCTCAGTATAGACTACACTGGCAGGCAGCAGCTCTCCAAGATTTCAGGCAGAGAACATTCCCAACCCCCACTGGAAATTGTGCCACGGATTGAACCTGGGACTTTTGGTATGCTCTGCCCCGCCCTGACCCATGGTCCTCCCTGCTTGTCAGAGAGCCACTGGCTGTCCACTTCCTCCTCCTCACTCTCAGCATTGCCCTTGTAGAAGTCAGCAGGGAGGAGGAAGGGGGCAGAAGTAGAATTTGGTCTCCCTCCCTTCCACTCCCAGTGGGCATCAGCCACTACTGGGACAACTGAAGATGGGAGGCTGAGAAAATAATGGTTTGCCCACTAGAGAATCTGTGTGAGTTGAACTAAGAGACCCCCCTCCCCGGTGTCAACTGTGCTTGGTCTACTTTAAAGGCAGCAGTGACAGAATCTTCCATGTACATTACATTAAACCATTAAACCAGGGCTGGGGAACCCCTGTGGCCCTCCAAATGCTGTTGGACTCCAGCTCCCATCATCATGGCCAGTGGTCAAGGAGAATGAGAATTGTAGTCCAACCACATTTGGAGGGCTGCATCTGCCCAACCCCTGCTGTGAGAATATGGCCCTGGTTCATTCTCAGGCACAGTTTAAAGGTTCAAACCCTACTGTGCACCCCCTACCTCCCCCCAAAAAAACCTCTCATTTAAAATAAAACTATACGATTGGGAAGGGCAGGGAGGCTTGGTGGGCACCAAGTGTGTTGTGGTGCCACATTCGGGATCCCGGGATTAGGCCGTAATAGCCAACTTGTCAATCTTGAATGTGCTGCTGCCCTTTGAGAAGTCCTGTCCTCAACTCAGAGCGTCAGTTTTCCCACTGGTGACTTCCCCTGCCCTTTGAAGAAGCTGGCAGCTGACACCACTAAGCTGGCTCCCTGGGTTGCGTTTGCCTCTTTCCCTGAGCTGAGTGGTAGGACGGGGTGGGAACAGTCAGCATGCTGGACTTCCCGCTGCCTTTGTCGAAGCTTGGATGCCAGCCATTAGCTTGCCAACCCCCACCATCCCAGCCATCAAGTCAACCTTTCACATTTCCTCTTTCTTCTCTTCTGAATGCTCAGAAAACCCCACAACCCCGCAAAGCAAGGGTGCTTCCCATCCTCTGCTCCATTTCCTCCTTGGCTGGGAAAACCTTTTTCCACATACGACCCGCTTCACCCTGGGAGTTGACCGAAAGTGACTCCTGGCTGGGCCCTCTGTCTTGGCGCTTGCAGGGTGCGATGGCGGGGGGGGGGCCCTGCCCCATCTGAGCGATACTTCAGTTTCCTCTGCAAAGCAAATCCCTTTCAGAGTCACCATGGCCACCGGCAGCTCCTGTGGGGAACTCTGCCCTTTGCCTCTCCTTAAGAAGTTTCCTCCGAGCAAACGTTTGGGTCGCAGGCAGAGGCTGTGCGATTTCTCAGGAAGTCCATTCACCCCTCTCTGTGTGATGCCCACGTATTGGAAGGGCTTTTTGGAACGATTCTTACAGAGGGACCCCTGTGGGAAATGTTCCCTCAAAACTCGGGTTGCCAGACCTCCAGGGCTCCAGGTTTGCCTGCCCCACTCCAGGTGGCAAGGGGAGGCTTTGAATGTGGGTGAGAGTGCCTTTAACAACATTAAGAAGACTGTGTCTGCAGCTTGCAAGCTTCAGTACGGCAGGAGCCAGCCGCAAATTATTGCATAGACTTTCCGGGGGAAGGGATCGCTGCTCTTCTCTGCTCTCCCCTTTCCCAATTAACCCCCATCTCTAAGGTTCAGTGGTGAGAGGAAGACCAGAGGAAGAATCACTAGGGCCTGTCCCCCAGTGATTTCACCAGGGACTGCTGCCCCTAGGGATCAGGTTTGAGCCCTGAAATCTCAGGGCCTGGGATGCTCCTGACATGGGGAACCTACTCATCACTCCCATGGGTAAGGATGTGCGGGCACTTTAAATGGACTTCTACCAATATTTCCAACTTCCTGAGTGCTGGCAGTCCAAACTCAATACACCTTTTTCTTTTCTTGGCAAACAGAGGAATTGCCTTGCTGGAGTAAGTGAGCCTGGTTTGGATCTGGCAAGGATCAATGTTCTACCAGTGGCCAACCCCGCTCAGCGCTGTCACTGTTGCACTCTGCATGCACTTCTGATGTCTGAATTTGCACATTGTTTCCCAAGCTTCCCAGATACTGCACTAGAGAACTGTGCTGGCTGGGGCTGATGCAAGGGGGATGGGGAATCTGTGGCCCACTGAAATGTTGTTGGACTGCAGCTCCCATCAGCCCCCGCCAGCACAGCCAGTGGCTAGGGATGATGGGAGTTTTTAGTCCAAAACATCTGGGAAGCACTAGGAAGGTTGGTATAACAAATGTGCAGTTGGCACAGTTAAGCTACCAGTTTTCTTTCTCTTTTTACACTGTTCCAAAGGAAATCAGACCTAACTTGGCAGCCTGTAAATACAACTGCCATTGTCATCAGAGCAATTTTTACCTTTGGGGTGAAAGGTCACAGATAGTTGTAGTGTTGTTGAAAATTGTTGGTTTTTTAAAATGATGCTAAATAAAAAAATTCCTTCAGTAGCACCTTAAAGACCAACTAAGTTTATATTTTGGTATGAGCTTAGTTGGTCTTTAAGGTGCTACTGAAGGAATTTTTTTATTTTGCTTCGACTCAGACCAACACAGCTACCTACCTGTAACTAAAATGATGCTGTTATTGTTGTTGCTATTATTTATTGCATTTAAATCCTACCTTTTCCTCCAAGGAGCTCAAGGTGGCATACACAGCTCTTCCACTCTGAGAGGTGGTGATTGGCTGAAGGTCACCCAGTGAGCTTACATGGCTGAGTGGGGACTAGAACCATAGTCTCCCAAGTCCTCAGTCTAACCAACACACCACACTAGCTACTGTATTTCGGTTGAGAGGTGCCCTTTTGGCCTTTGCCTCAGGCAGCAAAAATGTCCTGAGGTGGCCTTGATGGAAAGGCTCCACTCCTCTCCGAGCTCCAGAGGAAACTGGTGGCTCTTCACAGATTTTAGAAGGTGCTTGATAGTGGTGAGCTGGGAAGAGCATTTGCAGAGTCCTGGTTCATGTGAGAAATCTTGAAATATGATTCACACCATAGTGCAGTTTGGCAAAATGGGGTGGAGAAACCTAATGGGTGTAACTGGATAGAACTACGTGTCAGCCATAATCTATAAGCATTAAAAGGCATGCATTAAGTAAAAAAAACTAGACCACTGACTAGCAAATGTGTTCTTAGTGCCTTCAGTATAATAACAGTGGATTTCACCCAAAACACAACAAGCCATCTTTTTGACTGCTGCCTCCTTCTCAGCTCTTTAAGAGGACGTTGAACAGATGCCAGGACCAACCCCGGCAGAGTAAAGATCCTTTCAGACAACGGCCCGTGATTCATTCTGCCTGGGTGAGTGAGTATACCATCACACCAGTTTATTTGATCTGCACCTTTATTTTAAATAAACAAACTGACAGTTTCAAAGTTCTTATTCTTTACAGGTTTGTGGGGGGGGGGTTTTGTTCTAGTGTTCCAGTTCAATAGAAACTTTCAAATAATGGCTTCATGTTCTGTTTGGGTTCAGGAAGATTCAGGAAGTTTCTGGTTTTGCCTGACTCCCTGAAATGTTGTATCACATTAGCCGTTTCCTGCACCCGTTCCAAAACTCTCCACCAGTGTGAATAATACTCCTGCAGACGGCTTTATCTGTGCAAAGGTTGTGTGGTTTTTTCTTGTCGTGGAAGCAGATGCTTCATGCTCCCACTTACTCACACATTGTTCTCGCACCCAACCATCTCGTCTCCTGCACTTATTCTTGGGCTCCCTGGTATTGGCCTGGCGAAGGCATTCTCTGTCTGAAGGACTATCCCAGGCATCCCCAATCTTTTGCCCTCCAGATGTTTTGGACTACAATTCCCATCATCCCTGACCACTTGGTCCTCTTAGCTAGGGATCATGGGAGTTGTAGGCCAAAACATCTGGAGGGCCGCAGTTTGGGGATGCCTGGACTATCCAGTCCAAATCTGGTGGGTGGGTGGGTGGGTTATGCAAATGTGTCTCTCTTTTTGTGATGCTCGCCCTCTTTTTTTAAAGCAACGCATAAGTGGCCAGCCACTCTACAAGGAAGCATTTTGCTTGGTGTACTTGTTGCTAAGCGTAAGGTAAAGGTAAAGGTAAAGGGACCCCTGACCATTAGGTCCAGTCGTGACCGACTCTGGGGTTGCGCGCTCATCTCGCATTATTGGCCGAAGGAGCCGGCGTATAGCTTCCAGGTCATGTGGCCAGCATGACAAAGCCGCTTTGGGCAAACCAGAGCAGCACATGGAAACGCCGTTTACCTTCCCGCTGTAGCGGTTCCTATTTATCTACTTGCATTTTGACATGCTTTCGAACTGCTAGGTTGGCAGGAGGTTGCTAAGCGTACACAGAACTAAACAGAAACAAGTTAATTTGAGAAATGCTGGCCAAGCAGCTATAAAGCTGTTGTGCAGAAGACACACGGGTTGTCGTTGTGTAACCAATGGTTCTGGAGTGCGCTCCTGAATTATAGGCTCTGTTTCGCAGGTAGTAGTCGTATTACCCCAGCTGTGTGCATCATGCTTTACATGAACAGGCCTGGTAGGTCTCTGCCCCAAGGTGCTTACAATCTAAAATTTAACATCAGAAAAAAGGAGAGAAACAGTGCCAGACACAGATAAGGGAAAAACATGCTGTTATTTTCAGGTGACGTATAATTTCACTTACTCAGCACACACACCATACATTTTCCCCAAGAATTCTGGGAACTGAAGTTGGTTAAGTGTGCTGGGTATGGTAGCTATTTGAAGGGTAAGCTACAATTTCCAGAATTCTGAGAGTGGTGGTTTGTTCACAAAAGGATTCATGGAAAATTTGCAAAAACTCAATGTGTCCTGGTATCTAAGAGCACACTCTACAAAGGTTTCATTGTTTTATCAACCATTTATTATGTCCGCTTCTTCTGGAAAGGTAAAGGTAAAGGGACCCCTGACCATTAGGTCCAGTCATGACCGACTCTGGGGTTGCACGCTCATCTCGCATTATTGGCCGAGGGAGCCGGCGTATAGCTTCCAGGTCATGTGGCCAGCATGACAAAGCCGCTTCTGGCAAACCAGAGCAGCACATGGAAACGCCGTTTACCTTCCCGCTATAGCGGTTCCTATTTATCTACTTGCATTTTGATGTGCTTTCGAACTGCTAGGTTGGCAGGAGCTGGGACCAAGCAACGGGAGCTCACCCCGTCACAGGGATTCGAACCGCCGACCTTCTGATCAGCAAGCCCTAGGCTCAGTGGTTTAACCACAGCGCCACCTGGGTCCCTGGGTCTGGAAATGTATGAATTACAAAAAGGGAAACTTGGTTTAAATTAATGATTTAAACGCTGTTTCTATTCCCCCTTGGCAATTTCAATCACCTTGATTTAACAGCGTACCTGCGCTGGGGCAGGCAGGCAGCTTGAGCAGGCTCAGGGGTGTTGGGGTCTCTCATGGTCTTGCTGTGAACTGTTGTGTCGTCATGACTCAGCACCCTGTCTGTATGCGCAGGGCCTGTTGTTTCCATGTGCATGTATCCCTGAGTAAGGGAGCAGAATACAGCCGGGTCACCTGGCACGAATGGCAATAGTTGAAACAAGATGAAAAGGGAAGATGAAAGCAAATGACTTGGCTGTTTTTCTGCACACCTCGCAGGGCACAACAGGAACCTGCCCAGCCTGTTTGGCCACAGGGTGCAGTGGGGCAAAGGGGGCACCCCATGGGCCAGGATGCTTCTTCCACGCCTCTTTTCAACGCTCCAAATTAAGTAGCATCTCTCTCTCTCTCTCTCCTCACAAAAAAGGCAGAAATGAAGAGCCAGGCAGGCATGCTGATCCTAACAATAGTCATATTCAGGCAATTTCACAAAGCTTGAAGAAACGAAATGCACCTGTGGGACAGATATTGACATTGCAAGGCCGGGGCGGGCTGTCTGGAGGCCTCTCAGAAGATGGGAGCAGACTGTTTTTGGCTCCTGCGCCCATTTTTGTACAGAAGAGGTCCTAGGTGCGATACATTCAGTGTCTGCCTGGCCCCTTTGCCTTCTGATCACCACACATGACAGTTGCCACACACACACACACACACACCACACACACACAACCTGCACACAGGCCCAGAGGCTGCCATGAGGTGTCTGTCTCTGGCTGGCCGCAAGCGGTGATTGGCAGTTTGCAGACCCATTGACTGCAGGAATCCTGCCTGCCTCGTATTCATTCTCCGGCTTTGGGTATGTGTGTAGGGAGGGTGGGGGAGCGGTCGTCTCATTTGTCAGGCTGGGCACATCTTCCTGTGCAGCACAGCAGAGAGAAAAATGTCTGAAATGGGCGGCAGCGGGGGGGGGGGCGGGCAGGGAGGATGTGGAGAAGTATTGGAAGAGCAGGCAGCTCACAGCATGAGCCGCCGGAGGAGATATTCTCCTCCCCAGACCCAGCGCATACACACACACCCAGCAGCCTTGTTGATATTCCGGGCAGGAACTGCTCTAGCTGCGGAAACCATGGTTATAAGAGGCTGGGGGTGTGGCTTCTGTGCATGGGGGGGCATAGTGGGCCATTCACAACTCTCCATCTCTCTCTTTCTCTCTTGCACAACACATGCCATTCTGGGCCACGCGGAGGGAACTAGACCATCCTTTGCACAACACAGCAGGCACCTGTATAACGTGGCACTTTTTCCGGAAGACAGTTGCTCGCTTGCTTGTTTTGGTGCCACACCAAGGGTGGGCTGCAGAAATGGGCAAATACCTTGATATATTACTGCTGCTGTTACTGGTACTAAGAATGCCTTCCAAATGGTCTGCTGATATTTGTTCTTAATTTGTTTTTCTTTCAACTCGTTACAGTTTGGTGTATGTTTTCTTATTGCTGTGATATATCTTTAAGATGCAGTGGTATATATTTACAAACAAACAAACAAGGTTCTGCCAATATTTATCAAATGCTTTCCCCTATAAATCACAAAGAGGTTTGCAGAACAATTACTGAAATAATTCCCCATTCAGATAATATGTTTTTTGGAACAAGCAAACAAATCATAGGTAAAAACTTAGCGCAACTCACTTAAACTTAGCACAACTCACTTAAAATTCCTACCAGCATAGAAAGGACTTTGTCAAATGCCAGGACGGGGTCTGTCTGATGTCAGCTGGGAGGGAGTTCCACAGCATCAGGCCCCCAGTATGGACTGTGCTGCTCCTTCTGGTTACAAGCTGTGTATCTGAGCCAAGGCGGACGATTAACAGGATCCCTGGAAGATCCCAGTGATCGGGCAGGGATATGACCACCAGAATCTTCTTTATCTTGGCCTGCCTAGCCGTGTGACAGCACTTTATAATCCCAGGTGACAGGAAAGGACTTTCCCAATCCTGACACCTGAGGGCCAAAGAGCATCAGGCACTTGGCTGAGGTTGATGGACATTGTAGTCCAAAACATCTGGAGGGCGCAAGCTTGGAGAAGGCTGCCTTGCACCAACCTGCCTCTTGCTGTTCTCTCCACCCCTTTCGACTGGCTCCTGCACAGATCATCCTCTGAATTCAGCTGAGCCGCTGGCATCCAAGTCTCTTCTGTCCCCTGGCCAGCTTCTTTGGTTCAAACCTAGAAAAAAAGCCAAGCTCGCAATGCAAAGATGGCCTTCTTACTCAGGACCTTGGACCTCCTTGGCTCCCAGGGGATGGAGGGGGAAACTGAGACAGGGCAGCTGCTCCAAGGAACTCGAGGCTCGCTCTTCAGCCAAGCACATTCTCCTTCTCTGAGGTTTTGGCCTCTTTCTGGGCTCATGGACGTGGCGTTCCCAGTCCCTGTGGTGTTCAGCTCAAAGGCACATCCCCTATACAGCGAGCTCGAGAGGTGAGAACACCAGGCGTGTGGCCCATCAGGACAGGAATCTCACAACATCAAGGACAGAAATGGACAGCTTCTCCTGGAGACGGGTGGATCAGAACAGCCAGCCACACACACAAAGAAGAGGCCTCTCCTTAAAGGTCTGTGGCTTGACAGGAGGTAAAATCCCCAAGTTGAAGTGAGCCTTTGAACACTCTCCCCCCTGCCACCATGGCCCTGTTCTTTCATAGACTCATAGAATCATAGAGTTGGAAGAGACCACAAGGGTCATCTAGTTCAACCTCCTGCAATGCAGGAATCTCAACTAGATCATGCATGACAGGTGGCCACCCAACTTCTGTTTAAACCAGTGTTTCCCAACCTTTTCCCAACCATGGCCTGTTCCAACCTTGTTTCGTCCCTGTGGCTGCTCCACGGATGTAGCCCACATTGTAAAACACATACCCCTTGCATTGGTTTTCCCAGTGCAGGCATTTTCACTCCAACTCCTTCCATTTTGTCTTCTGCTAGCCCCTAATCACTGGCTTTTCTCAACCATGTCTGCCTTATTGTAGTGTGGACACAGCACATTTCCATCGTTGCGCTTGTCCTTTTTTGTTAGGAAAAATTCACAAAAAATAGTAAATCGCTGCCACTTCCGCTGGGGTGTTATCTTGTTAAAATGTATATGATTTATGTAAATAAATGCTCATTTTAAACGGAAAAGTACAAATTATTAACATAATTTCGTCTGTGCAATGGTTCCATCACACATGCTCAGTTTATCAGGTAGGAGTGGTTTCCATGGAGACGGGGTTAGAGGTGGAGTTAGAGGCAGAGATATTCCTGATAAATAAAGGGGAGACAGCCATGGAAAAACTTAATTTTCAAAACAGTCCATGCACAAAATGCTTGATTAACGACAGTGTGAGGCCAACCCGGATTTTCTAAGCAGGTATGGATGACATTGTCTTCAAACAACAACAGTCTTGATTCTTTCCCTCTGTGAATTTCGGGATATGGAAATAATCCACTAAATTGAGGGAAATTGGGCTCCAAACCACACCACCATCACAGACAATTTGTTTCAATTTTGGGGTGGGTGGATCAATTCCCTCCAAATCACACAAAACCAGAAAATGACACAAGCAAACCAGATTAAAAAGATCTACACCAGGTATATTGGGACACAATCAGACAAGAGTATGCTGAGAATTTATCATTGCTTTCACTTCTTTTCCAAGCATGCTAGTCAAGGCATGTCAAGAGCTTGTGTGTGTGTATTTGATCCCTCAGATTTGTACAAAACCTGAAAACTGCGCAATCCTCAAATGTGGCAAAGCCCTGGACTGCCCACTTCAGACTGTTAGGGTTTGATACCCAGACTAAGGAAGTCAGTGTGGCAGGTAATTCTGCAGGTTACAGGATGATCTAATGAAATGTTCCCTCACAAAAGAAGATTCCTACACATGTGCAGGACGCAGGTGGCGCTGTGGGTTAAACCACAGAGTCTAGGGCTTGCCGATCAGAAGGTCGGCGGTTCGAATCCCTGCGACGGGGTGAGCTCCCGTTGCTCGGTCCCAGCTCCTGCCAACCTAGCAGTTCGAAAGCACGTCAAAAATGCAAGTACAGTAGTACCTCTACTTATGAATAACTCTACTTACGAATGTTTCTACTTACGAATGGAGCTCCGTCCGCCATCTTGGATGCGATTTAGATAGGATTTTTTCTACTTACGAATTTTTAGATAGGGTTGCTTCTACTTACGAATTTCTTCTCCCAATGCATTCCTATGGGATTCAACTTACAAATTTTTTTGACTTACAAATGTGTGTTCGGAACGCATTAAATTCGTAAGTAGAGGTACCACTGTAGATAAATACCTACAGCTGGAAGGTAAACAGCGTTTCCGTGTGCTGCTCTGGTTCGCCAGAAGCGACTTTGTCATGCTGGCCACATGACCTGGAAGCTGTACGCCGGCTCCCTCAGCCAATAACGCGAGATGAGCGCCGCAACCCCAGAGTCGGTCACGACTGGACCTAATGGTCAGGGGTCCCTTTACCCCCTTACCTTTACCTTTACACATGTGCAAACTAGGATATCAGGGTCCTTTATCACAGACTTCAAGGCTGTTTCAGCGGTGGCCAAGCCATGCCCAGAACTCAGATCCAACATCCTTTGCCAATGCCGGGGCTGAGGCCTAGCATGGATGGAGTAAGCATAACTGTTTTCCCTGAAAATGGACAATGGGATTGAGACCTGGCTGGCATGAACAAAGCCTGGCCACAGTGGTCCTACCCTTGGAGGCTGTGCTGCGCAAGAGGATTCCTTGCAACCCAGAAGAGGAAATGCAACTTGATCGCTGGATTTCCGAAAAGGGGGTTTCCCCCTTCCTCTTCTGCTTGGTTTCCAGTTTCATTTTACCGGGTTTTCCCTTCAGTTGCTCAGCTGTTTTACTGAAAACTGCCCCAGTTCCAGCTTTTGTGGCTGCCTCCGGATGGGGGCTCCCTTTGGGGAATTCCCCTGTTTCACTTTCATTACCAGATAACTTCAGAGGGTCCCAAATTGTGTAAATGCCAAAGGAAGAAGGATCTGCAGCGTCAGGCTCTCTGCAAAGCTGCCTGGAACTGCACTTTTGGTGCTAGGAGTTCAGGAGGGGAAGCTGCCGAGGAAAGGAGTCGTCTTCCACTTTCTTAGCAGTGCACCAAACCAGGCAGGGGCCAAAGGGAAAGCTGAGCAAGTGCTGGGGAAGATGAAAGGAGTCCCAGTGTGAGGAGCTGGAAAGGGCAGCCAAGGACTTCAAGTTTAACCTTCCCCAACCTGGTGCCCTCCAGATGTTTCAGACTACAACTCCATCAGCCCCACCCAGCATTGCTGGGGTGCTGTCACAAACATCTGCAGGGCACCAAGTTGGGGAAGGTTGGGGTGGTGGTTGCAGAGCTTTGGGATGGTGGGGACCCCAGCAGAGGGCAAATAATTAGGTGTGGAAGAGGGTTGAGTGCTCATTATGAGATACAGCGCCAAGCACAGGCCCAGGGTGCCACCAGACTCAATATTTTGTCCATACTGGAACTTTTAGGTTTGTGCAATTAGGATGGGTTAAAACATCCTCTCAACCTGGCAAAACAAATCCACTTTTTAAAAAAGGACTTTTTGCAGTTTTGAAAGTGATGAGGAAATGTGTGGGTTGAACAAATCATAGAATTGTAGAGTTGGAAGGGACCCCAAGGGTCATCTAGTCCAACCACCTGCAGTGCAGGAATCCTACTCACAGCGGTCCTTCGGGGGCCTCGAACCATCAACCTTCTGTTAACAGCCAGATGTAATGACCCACCGTGCCACATCCATCGAATGGTGAGAAGTGTAAACTCCCCACAGGCTGGCAAATCAAGATGAATGCTCGTTGCCATATAACTGCCCCAGAAACAAATCAGAATGGATGCTCAATAGAGACTGGGCATGTAATCTTTGGACAATGCAAATCAGGACAAGCGCTCAATAAGCAGGTTGTCTGGAGGAGCCACCACCCAAGACTCCCTTGCTCCTTTTTATACTGTAACTTTATCAAAAAAAGAGGCCACCTACTGCCTTTTAGCCCGCTAGTGAACATATTCATTTTCTCAGGAGTGCAGTAAACACAGTTTCATGTTTATAATTATCTTTCTGTCCAATAATAATGTGAACAGCAGTGGCACACTTTCATTTGCAGATGTATTGTTATTCTTAGCCCAACCTTCTTTGCGTTCCATATAAAGATTTCAGCAAGTCGTCAAAATATTTTAAGCCAATTTGAGATGGTGACTTCGGAGAGATGTGGCCGTTGCCTTTTATTCTCCATTTCTAGAACAGTAGTTGTGCAAGGGACTCTCTCTCTCCCCCCCCCATCTCCCTGGACCTACAGCAGGGATGGGGACAATCCGTGCCCCTCCAATCATTTGCTTGACCCCCGTCAGCTCCACCTGAATCCAAACAATTCAGGATGACTCCAAGATGGATGCTCATTGTCATGTGACGCTCCTGCAAACAAATCAGAATAAATGCTCAAAAAAGACTGGGTGTTGTCGTCATCTTCCCATGGAGAAGTAAATGGGGCATCTTTGGCTGCCAGCCATCTGCTGGGGTCCCTCTAATCCCGTGGATTAGTGGCTGAATGGCAGGTGCAAGTTTGCTGCAGGTAATCAGAGGGAGGTTATGGACCTCAAATTGCAGCCAATTACTGCTAATCCTGCACCTGTGCCCAACCTGGGGTGGCAAGGAGCCAGCCTGTATGCAAGGGAGAGACAGGCACCTGTCTGTGGAAGGAGGGGACAGCAGGGAAAGAGGGACCAGGAGACACCCCTCACACGTTCTTTGAGCAGTGGGAAAGGTGTTGGAGTGGTCCGGCAAGGTCAGTTTTCTCAGCTGCACAAGCAACCCAAGCAATGCTTTAGGAAGAGCATGGATCTTCTGGGAAATCTCTGGGTGATTTGAAATAGATTGGTAAGAATTTCTGTCAGCAGTGCTAGGAACAAAATCCCCCCTCCACTGCGTGCCAAAGCTGCTGAAATCAAGAAAGCAGAACCAGGAGTGGGCTTTGAACTCCATTCAGTTCTGGGATGATTTCCGGGCTCCAAATTCTTTAATGCTGAGTGTGTTACATGCATTGCACCAAGGATCCAGTTGGTGGATCTTCTAAGCTCTAAGTAAAAAACACAGCAGATGATCCCACAAGCCTGAAGTGACCTTGGAAAAGGAATCTGGAGCATACTTCTCAAGTCTCATTATGCAGCCACTTGGGGCAGAAAAGTAATAATACTTGGCATTATAGCACATTTTGAGTGTTCAAAGCACTTGGCCTACATTATCTCACAACAGCCCTATAAGGTAGTCATTATCATTATTTTTATTATTACTACTACAGAATTAATCACCATCATATTGCTGCTGGGAGGCTGAGGTTGAGAAATCAGGGCCTGGCCTAAGGATATCCATTGAGTTCATAGCTGTGAGATTTCAGCCATGAACTTCTATTCAGAGGAATAGAATCTGGGGATGAATGAATCAGCTGTGCCAGTTTAGTGGGGAGAATTATCAGCGGCTACTAGTCACAGTGGCTCTTTGGCATCTTCAGGTATAGATAGCATTGCCAGGTCAAGAGCATCCCAGATCCAAAGATCTGACCTGACACCAAGGGGCAGTCCCTGGTGATATCATTGGGGCATCTCCTGGGGAAGTAATGTGGCAGGACCTCACCATGCACTCACAGTATGGAACAATTTGCAGCCAACTCATGCTGGGCTGAAGCTCACAAGCTGTGTGCCTGGGCCTTATTAGTAGTTTTTTTAAAAAAAAATTAAAATATGATTAAAGGCACTCTCAACCACCATTTAAGCCCTCAACCTGCCACCTGGACAGGCCAGGCAAACCTGGAGACTGCAGGCCAGACCTGGGGATCAGGCAACTCTAGGTGCCTGAGCACCAGTTGCTGAGGTCTGGAGCAACAGCAGAGGAGGGCTATGTCCCCTGGAACTTCTCCTTGCTCAGAGAAACAGTGTGAACTTAGCTATATCCGCACATGATGGTAATAAACATCATCCACTTCTCAGGGCTCCTCTGCATTCAGAGCTGGGTAGATTCCTCTCTCCTGGCTGTGGGGCCTGAGACCTGAGGGAGTATAGCCTTTCAAACAGCACGAGGCCAGACCCCAGAGGCAGCGGCTATTCTTGAAGTCCTATCCAGTGCATTTAAAGATAGGTTACAACCTGGACTTGGGAGTCATTGAAGGATAGGAGGTTTGGTTGCATCTCAAGAACCACCAGCAGATAAGCAGGAAAATGATGTTTCCTGAAACAGCCCTCTTTGTGGTGAATTATATCCTTACTCGGTATGTATCCTTGCTATACTTATCTTTGGGGCAGAGGGAGGGTGGCTGGACAAACACCCACCAATCAGAATGGGGCAGGGCGGACTCCACAAAACACCCTTGCTGGAGTCCTTTGCCTTGGACCTACCGTAATTGCCATGAAAAGTCCCTGGCCAGCCTTTTTCTTTCTCCTAAGCCTATTTTGAATTTTTAGCTGTACCACCAGTTGGTTTGGACTACTGTTTTGCTTAGGGATGGTGGGAGTTGTATGTAGCCCAAAGCTTCGGGGGGGGGGGGAGCCAGGTTAGGGAGGTCTTAGGTGGAGAAAATAAACAAGGTCCCTGCTACAGACACAGCAAAAAATGGGAGGGTAAGCTGTGACATATTACAGGAGAAGGCAGAAGTGCCTTTGCTTAGTAGAACAGCCATATTCAGTCACAGGCTGGATATTCAGACTGACTGAGAAGAGTTAACAGCAGCCAAATGTTTTGGCCCAGCCTTCCCTGTTAACTTGAAAAGAAAAGAAAAAAAGGAAAAAGAGGGGGGGGGACAGATGGTAACAAACATGGATGGTTACTGGCCATGATGGCTGTGCTCTGCCTTCACAACTGGAGACAGCAATGCTTCTGAATACCAGTCGCCGGAAACCACAGGAGGGGTGGATACTTTAGTGCAGGCATCCCCAAACTGCGGCCCTCCAGATGTTTTGGCCTACAACTCCCATGATCCCTAGCTAACAGGACCAGTGGTCGAGGAAGATGGGAATTGTAGTCCAAAACATCTGGAGGGACGAAGTTTGGGGACGCCTGCTTTAGTGCTTGAGTTCCCACAGGCATCTGGCTGGCCGCTGTGAGAAAGGATGCAGGGCTAGATGGGCCATTGGCCTGATCCAGAGGGCTCTCCTTAGGTTCTTATGTTTAACATCTTATTCCAGTAGGCCTTCAGGGTAAGTGGAATTGTCCCCCCTGGTCAAATTGTCCCTTGGACTTGTGCATCTTTACTACTGTGCTATTTTGATTTCCATTTATTACCATTGTTTTAAAACCTGTATTTCTAGCATCTTTGCTGGCCCATCACCCTGGGGGCTCTTCCAGCCATTACTATCCACCTGCCCCCACAAAGTTGTCTTTATACATTTTCAAGGATAGAAACAAATAAGTTACAGAACCTGGAGCATTGTAGCAAATTTCTAACATGAGAGGTACCAGGGCATCTTTGGAGAGAAGCCTTTCCCAGGGGCGGAGGAAGTGGGGGCGGCCCACCCCAGGTGTCACCACTGAGGGGGGGTGACAAAATGCCAGGCGGCACTCACCATGGGGCCTGCAGCCCTCCTGGGAGTGATGTGGTAGCTTGGGCACCCACAGGCTCTGCACTGCCCCAAACGGTCCGCCCGCCTTCTCCCTCTTAGCTGTAGGGCACCTGAGTGGGAGGAGGCAGGCAGACTCCTCAGAGGCCCCGCGAAGCATCCTGTCCTGGCTGGCCCCGTCCCCACAGCCAGCTGGCCCCGCCCCTGGGCGCAGGGCACGCTCACCGCCCCAGGCGCTTGATTGGCTTGCTTTGCTGCTGGCCTTTTCCCCCTTGTTCGGGGCTGGGTGTAGTAATTTAGTCGGCCAGGCAGTCTGTGTATAAGCAGGGACTGTTGACAAGGTTGCTGTTTTACAGAGGTCAGCCTGCTTTTTTAAAGTGTCCCCTGTTTGAAGGACGAACCAAGTCCAGTTTAATGAGAAAGACCTATAAGAAGGCAGAGCAGGAGAGGCCTTGAAGGTCACCCAGGCACAGCCTTCCCCACTCTGGGGAGATGTATACTATTCTTCTTTAAATGACATTATTTCATTTCCTCCCTTAAACTGATAGGTACGAAAATGCCACCTTGGGCAGGCACAATATTCTTTTGACAAAAACATTTCTAGCAATGAAACCGGTGTATAGTCAGAGGGACCAGATTTCCCCATTGCTGCTGCTGCCGTCACCCCTGTCTTCCCTTACATACGAGATCTGTCCTTGGAGCGCTGTGGTCGTTGCACATGATGCCTCTGTGACAGTTTCATTGTGTGTGAAGACTGGTGGCCAAGTGCCCTACTTTACAGTCATAGAATCATAGAGTTGGAAGGGACCCTGAGGATCATCTAATCCAACCCCTGCAAGAGCAGGAATATGCAGCCATCTCATATGGGGATCAAACTTGCAACGCTGGCAATATCAGCACCAAGTGAACTATCTAGTCCTCTGTATTTGAAAGAGTTCCCTGTTTGATGGGCTGTCTGGTTTACCGAGAGAGAATAAATTGGGGGGGGAAATGTTTAGAAGTACTTTTTTTTAATTAAAAAAAAACAAAACCAGAGTCCTTTTTGTTGGGGATAATTCAGATGGAAATTCCCAGGTGTCAAAAAGGTTATTTATGTATGCCACCACTGCGGCCCATGTTTCGTTAGCCCAAAAATGGAAAACGAGCAAGGTCCCAACTAAAGAAGAATTATAGGGTGGCAATGACCAGGGCCAGAATAATCCTGGTCAGGCCATAAGAGCAAGAGGAACTCCATTTTGTATATTCAATTCTAAATCTCTCTGCCTCTGATAGAAAGCAAACAGGCACAGCATGTTTGCACATCTAATGCAAAGATCTAACCACACACAGCACTTCTAAGAAATTCTAGCATAAACCACAAGAGCAAGAGGATGCAGCCCACCGCAAATTCTAAGTAGAGCACAACCACAATTGTGCCTGTAAAATTCCACATAGACACGTGTATGAAGGTACCAGGTACATAACGCCACCTAGTAGAGTTGGGCGGGTGACTTTGCATCTTGGGGTGCTCTCTCTTGATTGGTTGATGAAGTACTGCAGAAAGGCTGATCTTCACTTCACTCTGTCAAAAAGGTATAAAAGCACTCTGTGTATGCCCATGGGTCGGGCAGAATGAGAAACTCATTCTCACTGCCACCATTTATTGCAATAAATGTTTTAATAAATCTGTTTTATAATATGTACAACTGCCTGAGATTTCGTCTGGTCAATTTGGGAAGCCAATCATCCATATTACATTTCTGGTGTCCTTACATTTCTGGTGTCGTCCGTGACTCGGATGAGGGCATTTCCCTGAACCAGAGGCAGTCCCCTTTTGCCCCACTGGACAGGGCGCAGATTCCTAACGGCGCCTCTGGTCTGGTGCACACCGGCAGACTTTTTCCGGAGGATCAGAGGTGGCCCTTGAGTTTCCGTGCCCTGGACGAAGAGGCAAAAGGACCGAGGTTGGAAGGGAAGAACAGGAAAAGCCGGCTGGGGTAAGTAGAAAGGGAAAAGGTACCTTGAAGGGAATTGGCCCCCTTTAATGAGGGGAAGGGAGATCCTGATCACATCTCCAGCGTGTTGGTAGTACTCAGTTAATCAGAGGTCAACTGGGAAAACCAGGCGCTTTGGGTAAGAGGCAAAAGGGAGGAGGAAAATGTGTATGTTAGTAGTCAGTAGGGAGGAGGTCCCCTGACAAATAGATACTTAGGAAACAAGGAAAAACTGGGAGGTAGAGTGTGGTAAAGTGTCCAATGCATGGTATGTGTGGCAAAGTTTGCAGTGTGTGCTGTGAATGAGGGGATACTTTACAGGGCCATAAATGGGAGGAGTATGGTCAAGAGGAGGGAAAAATGTGATTTCCCTAGAATTCATGATAGATAAAGTCAGAATGCTATAAAAGAAATTTAATTTACAAGTCCTGCCAACAACAAGTTCAGGAAAAAAAAAAGGTGGCGTCAACCAGTATTCCCCCCCCCCCCCGAGAGAAGAAAGGCATTGTGAGAAAGAAGATGAAGAGAAAGGCAGTGGTTAAACAGCAACAAATAATGGCTCAAGGACCAGTGAGGAACCAGAAGGGGTTCAAAGGTCACTGGTGAAGGTCAGTTGCTAGGACGGAGATGTCTCGGTCAATATAAAAGAGGAAGGAAGAGTGTTCGGAGAAAGATGGGACAAGGGGGTCCCAGCAGAAGAGAGTTCGTCGGTTTGGCAGGCATGGCAAGGAGCCGTGGTCAAGGTGACCTAAGAGTTACCTGCATCTGGACTTTGTTATAAACATAGGCACCCAGTATTCTGTTTTTAAATATCCTTGAAACAGCACCAAAAAGCCAAAAGAAGCATCAGACTGATTTTATGCCTAAAAGGGCTGTACAAACAGACAGCGGAGGATTGGTTCAGAAAAATCATCTCTGGAACCTTTAAAATGCTATTCACCACACTAGAAATGAGGCTACCGCCGCACAGGATACTGACAAAATGCCAGTAACGGTGCTCAGAAAATGTTTTCATATGCTTCAGCTGGCTTCAAAAGAAAAGAAAAGAAAAATTATGTACTTAAGTAGTTCACAACGCAAGAGACAATAGATTTTATTTGAACAATTAAAATCTTTTCCCCAAGTCCTGTTGGAACTGTGCAGACTTTAGTTTTTGGGGAAACTTACAAGAATGGGGAAAAAGAGACATTTGAGTCCTTCAAAAAGCAAACTACGTTTAAAGGGTTTAACCCTCCTACCTGCAACCCCATTTCATATGTTTTTGTGACAGCAACATGTTGGAAAATTTGTAGAAGTGCATATTTTAATGAAATGAATGTCTGTCAACTAAAGAATTCAGGATAAGGTAGAAGGAAGTTATACTGAATTGAGATTTGTGTGTAAAGACATTGTTTGAATCTAACACTACGTTGGAAGACAGGCTGCAACATCTCAATAACTCTCAAACCTCCGGCAGAGATGTGTGGCGTAACCCCCCTTATTTGGTTACACAAGCGATTCTGCATGATTTGTATTTGCACAACTTGTTTTCTCCTGCAACCTGCACTTAGAGACTGTGGCTGTGCCTGGCTGGTGTTGCCATTTCGGACATTCTATTGTGTGACATTGTGTGACCAAGACCGTTGCTGTGAAAGTAGGGAGAAAAAGATGTTATGTTTTGGAGGTCCATGTTTCGGCTTACAAAAACACTACTGCTCTAAATGCTTTGACTTTAAAAAATTTTATGTCTCACAGAAACAGCCCGTTGCTACAAAGCATCTGTAAGTTTTTCTTCTTCTAGAAACCACAAGACTTTGCATAATTTGAAAAACAGGCTTCAGTATCCTAGCAGAACTCAGCCGTCGGCAGCTGGATGGGAGGCAAATACGGATTTAAAGGACCCCTCCTTAACCCTGCACATGCATGAAGTTCTGTGGAAGGAAAGAGAAACCACGGGGAGATCCTGAAAGATGGACCAGACGTGGAATCCTGTTGCAAGCCTTGTGAAATTCTGCAAAGACTGCTGTAAGGCACTGCTGCTATATCCCAGAGATGACTTCTCAACTAACTGCTGCTACATCCCAGAGATGACTTCTGTGTGCCAGACACACCTCAATGTCCAATACGTGGGACGCACTACCTCGGAGAGTTTGGTGGTGGACTAACCAGCAAGAAGTTCTAAAACAGCAGCGGCAGCTACAAGGACAATCTCTCTCTCCCCCCCCCCCTCCTTTGTTTTTTATCTACAGGAAATCACTCGAGCGAAGAGCGTGTAGCCTTGCGGAGCCTGACACGATGGTTCCAGCCTGACGCTAGCGAGTCCCTGAGTGAATCCTTGAAGGAAGGGAGACGAGACCCTCTTCATTCCTAGGTGGTGAGGTATCCATTCCATCCGGTGAAAGTGCCTGAGATGACCCCCTGGATCCACACCCTGCTGTACCTAATCAGGAGTGGGTACCCAGCGCACGGTGCACCAGTTTCCCCTTGCAGCGTCTGACCGGCAAAAGACGCCCAGCGCATGGGAAACCGAAGTAGCCCCTGCTGTGACACTCCGGACGCTGTCACTCGACGCACGGGTTGAGGAATGTCCATCTTATGCAGCACCAAACATCAAGGAGACAAGGAGACGCAGTAAATCTTAGACCCTTATATATGTATGTATGTATGTATGTATGTATGTATGTATGTATGTATGTATATTTGTATGGGAGGCATCAATTGAGTGGGACCCACAGTAGAAGTCTACCTGCCCCCAAAGCAGTATCCTTAATTTGGAAGGAAGGGCAGTGTACCTGCCTCACTTGAGCGAACAGACCCAAAACAGTTTCAGAAATTGAACCATGGGGTGGGTTCCAGCAACTCCCTAGGTCATACAGATATGGGGAGGGTTCCAGCAACTCCCTAGGTGATACAGGGCTATAGCTGGGTTGGGGATGTAACTGGAAGAGCTGGCCAGGTGCACCCCTCAGTTCTGGCTTTGGAAATGATGGGAGAAGCTTCTGGTAGCCCACTGATATCTAATGCAAGCCTCTCCTGATTCTGGCAAACTGGAACAATAGCCATTCTTTCTGCAGCCAAATGCTCAGCTAGGACAAACTTCCAATTGTTATATATATATATATTCCTGGCCTTTAGAACTGTGTAGGAACTTTTGAAACCCACTGATTTGCATTGAAGCCCAGTACTGAGCTGAGAGAGAACTGTGTATTTTCCTGCTGACATAAAGTTTTGGAAACAGTGGCTAAAGCCCCTTGGCTTTTAGATTTCTAGCAACTATAGTATCCTAGTATCTCTGAAGACTAGTGTGGCCATTATAGATTCATGGCCCACCTGAGAGAAAGAACCCTTTGTTGCCAAAAGTCTGTATTGCGATTTTTTTGTTGTGCCTCAAATGGAAATGCAATGTAGTAGAAAGTGGCACTTGTGCTTCGACAAAAATGATGTTTGTATAATGCAAATATGTGTTCCCAGTTAGGTCTAACACGAAGGCTAAAAACTTCAACAGAAAATGCTTAGGAGTTATGGAAATAGATTAATCAAAAGCTGAACCAGGCTTAAATTCAGCAAGCATTTTTACTCTGCTTTATAGCATCAAGCTGAAGCAGGAAAAAAAAAAACTTTCATGGTTATTTTACACTGACAGTTCTGCAGACTGAATGCCTTAATCTACAGGCTCTCAGAGTTTGTGTATAGCCCTATGAATTAGCTGATGGTGTCTATCCTAACAATGAATTATCCTTTCCCCCTTAGGAAAGTTTCCAACCCCATGTGTATGTGTGGTAGCATTTTTAAGAAACTGCTTAGTAATGCACGTTATTCACAAGTTTTAGAAACACTAGCTTGTATACCTTAAGTTAAGAAGTTTCAAAATGAAGGTCTGAATGTGCCAGGTAACAAAATTTAGGTCTGTTTGTAAAATATTTTGCTATTTGATTTAAGAAAAGCAATGTACTATGTCTTTAATGACTGCTAGTTCCTGATCACAGCCGGAGGTTCCTGGAACCTTTTTAGTTCTGGTGACACTAAGAAACATTTAACAGCCTTGGTCAGGTATTTTAACTGTTCAGTAGAAAAGGCAGCCCCCACCCCGAAGTTCTCTATCTGCCTTGCACTGTTTCCCTGGAAGTCAAAAACCTAACATTTGAGCAAGCTTCCAGTTAGCCTTCTTCTGCCCTACATACCTCTTTGCAGCCCAGCAATCTTCTGAGGGCTCTGAACTAGCATCTGTATACAACCAGAGTAAACGTGTTGAGAGTGATGTTAAAAACATTAAGAAGCAGGCTGATTTGTACCGCAAGGTTAGCCTAGACGGTGCAGGTCTACCCAGTGTATGGAGTTAGATTAGTTCTTGGCTCCCAGGTTGGTCATAGTTAAAAGAGATTCTGCTCATAATATTAATTTTCTTTCTTATTGTCTTAGCCCTATGCAGAACCTTGGTCTGTATAAAGCTTCTGGTAGCCCTTCTGAGACAAGCTGAATAACAAGCCTGGGAAAAGTCAGCAGAAGCTTCCTCACTTACTTTGCTCTCTGTTGCCCATCCTTTGGCCTAACATTGGAGCATGGGAAGCTGCTGGCTCCTCTGTAGAATCATAGAGTTGGAAGAGACCACAAGGGCCATCCAGTTCAACCCCCTGCCAAGCAGGAAACACCAGGAAACACTGTAGTGCGATGGGTCAGTCAAATGGAGATGCAGAAACACACCTGTTCTTCATCTCCATATTGAAGAGGAGGGAATATAGGGTGGCAATGACCAGGGCCAGAATAATCCTGGTCAGGCCATAAGAGCAAGAGGAACTCCATTTTGTATATTCAATTCTAAATCTCTCTGCCTCTGATAGAAAGCAAACAGGCACAGCATGTTTGCACATCTAATGCAAAGATCTAACCACACACAGCACTTCTAAGAAATTCTAGCATAAACCACAAGAGCAAGAGGATGCAGCCCACCGCAAATTCTAAGTAGAGCACAACCACAATTGTGCCTGTAAAATTCCACATAGACACGTGTATGAAGGTACCAGGTACATAACGCCACCTAGTAGAGTTGGGCGGGTGACTTTGCATCTTGGGGTGCTCTCTCTTGATTGGTTGATGAAGTACTGCAGAAAGGCTGATCTTCACTTCACTCTGTCAAAAAGGTATAAAAGCACTCTGTGTATGCCCATGGGTCGGGCAGAATGAGAAACTCATTCTCACTGCCACCATTTATTGCAATAAATGTTTTAATAAATCTGTTTTATAATATGTACAACTGCCTGAGATTTCGTCTGGTCAATTTGGGAAGCCAATCATCCATATTACATTTCTGGTGTCCTTACAGAATGACAACTTAAATTGATAGAATATGCACAGCTTGCGGACCTAACATATAGAATAGGAGAAAAAGAAGAACATACATTTAAAGAAGATTGGGAAATGTTTATCGAATATATGGGGGGGGGGAATTGTGTACACTTGAAAACGTTGGCAGCATTAAGATAAATTCAACAGTGTAATCAAATTTTGTTGGATGTAATAATGGAACACAGTACTGAATGGTTTAGTAGTTTATGTAAAATATGCAAGGATATGCATACCAGTATTTAAAATATGCAAAATGAACCATGGAAAGAGAAGAAGGGAAGTCACTGGCATTTTAAGGTTGTTTAAATGAATATTACATGGTGTAAAACAGAAAATTTAATAACAATTATATATAAAAATAAAAGAGAGAGAAGTTTAAGAAACGAGAAAAGGAGGGGGGCTGCCCATCCCCAGGGAGTCACACCTGGGGAGCAGACAGAGCAAGAAAGCACACAGCTCACTTGGCCACAGTCTCCTAGAATGGGGCCTACCAGGTAGGGTCATTGAAATTAATGAACAGGACCAAGCCTGGCCTATTAATTTCAACAGGAGTACTCAGAGTAAAACTAAGCCGGATGCAACCTGTATTCTATGTAAGTGATAGCAATTTAATTAATGCCTCTCGGCAACGTCTAACTGAAGAAAGCATTTGGCCTCTTCTGAGTCTCTCTCCCACTCTTGTTGCTGCAGGAAGCCACGGGCACCTTCTCCTCGCCGGGTCATAGTGGAGATGCCCTGGAAGAGGCTGGTCAGCCTGCACCCTGCTCACTACTCCAGCCACCGTGGCCTGCAGGATTACTGGATCAGCCCCCAGAGGCGCTACCCAGCTGGCAGCGCATGGCACACCCCCACCAAGCGGCTCTTGATCCTCCCTGGGAACACTGGCGTTTCAGAAGTGGAGTCCGTTCACTGGCCAAATGCAGGCCAATACAGGCCCAATCTCGTGTGAGTATGGAGCACAGGGGAGCATTGTAACTGAGCACTTGGCCGCCAGTCTGCGTCATTCATTCCTATCGGGGTTTGATTTCTCCCGGGATGCGTTTGGGGGCAGCAGCATGGCTTCCCAGTTGCCCACTTGTTGAAATGACTCCTGCTGTATCATCTGCTCTGGGAAACAGTCAAAGGGGAGGGTGCCAGCGCTCCACAACCTGGCACCCTCCAGATGTTTAGGACTACAACTCCCACCAGCCCCAGACAGCACATCCATTGCAGTTGGGTGTTGTGGTCCAAAACATCTGTAGGGTGCCAGGTTAGGGAAGTCTGTGCTGGTCAAATAATTCCCTTCTGATCCTGATAAGTACTGTAGTCTCCCCGCTATCAACACAGAGGTTGTATTTGTGACAGAGCAGGAGATGTGTACGAAAATGATCTTTTCTGAGTATTTAAAAGCCAAGGTGGACAGGACTTGAGGGAAGGCTCTTTCAGATACAAGCAGTGCCACAGCAAAAAGACAGATATGCTCCCCACCCCCACTCCAACACACTGTTTTTGTGGGGTTCAGACTCCTGGCAATCGCTCCATTGCAAGAAATAAACCCATCCCTCTCTCCTTGCCTGTTTTAATGCCAGCCACCCCACTAAAGTGTTAATTAGCTGTTAGCAGTTGCTGGGTAACCACATCCTGCCTTCCATGGTCTTTAAGCCAATGAGTGTTTGTCCTGGTGATGTCATGCTCTTAGCTCGTGTGTCATTGGCCAGAGCAAGGCTGGCCTTTTAATATTCTGCCAGGATGGTTACCTGGGAGAAGTTTTGTCCTTGCTGGACTAATCCTGTTGCCTCCAGATTGGATGAGGAGGTGTTGCATCTCTGTGTCCTCCCATGGGAAAGAACTGAAACCTCCTGAAAGAAGAGCACATATAGGAGTCGGTCCAGACATACGTGCCCACAAGCAAACAGAGATATTAGTAAAGCACAGCCAGTCTTCAAAGGAGAGATTGCATTGCACTGTGCTTTGTACATTTCCTGGCCCCTGGCTGAGGTTTCAGCCTGAAGTGCTGAATGGACTCTGTCTTTCATAGGGGTGTTTCACTGTGGAAAGGAGATAATCAGAGATCATTCTGGAGGATCAGGTGTATTCTCCTCCTCTCTTCCCATGAAAATGCGTGCAGGAGAAAACAAGGAATTAAAACATTGAATTATGCTGTAAATGTGCATCTCACATTTTATTTTAGCATGTCGGTCGTCCAGAGATTTAGCATTTTACAAACAAGCAAACAGAAATGTCACTCCCAGGGCTCAAATTATGGATTGACAGATCTGTATTTCAGGTAAATAGAAGTGGGAGCCAAGCTTAATTAGCAGATCAAGCAATGAAAGTCTGAATCCACTGATTTCTGGGAGCCAATTTCAATAGGTAGCACTGAGGGTTTATAGGCACCCTTGTTCGCCTTCCAAAAATATTTGGAATGGCCTGTTCTTCTAGAACAATCAGCCATGACTTTATTCAACATTCTTTCCACATTTTAAAAAAGACATGATGTGTTGATCATGTGCAAACTGACCTTTAAATTGATTGATCAAACAATTAGAAGCCTGATGCTTAATCAAGAGGAAATGCTTTTTTAAACAGCCTGTCAGAATATATTGAAATGAGTTTGCAACTTGCCTTCAAAGTCTGCCTGGCATGTCTGTTCCCATCCCATCTAATTCCCCCCCCTTTATTCCCCCATTCTTATCCTCTGCTTTCTTTCATTTAATTTGTTTCATTTTTTCACCCAGGAGCGTGAGAGGTGCTTGTCCCCTTGGATGAGTGCGAGGGCCAGTGTGAGGAGGCATTGGGGTTTCTTTGATCATTCCCGATCCCTTTGCCACCAGCATTCAAAAATGGCTGGAAAGAAAATGAGCTAATAAGAAAGCCCCCATTGACAGGTGGCCGGCCCGACTGATGGTTGGCAGGGCTGGAGAGCCCAAGGGAAAAGCCCTCAGCCCTCTCTTTCTAAGTGCTTTTCTGCCTCTTCTTGCTCTGGCTTCCAGTCCACACTACCACACCCTCCCTTTCTCCCGCCCCTTTGCTGCTTTCTTATTATTTGGGTCTCCCCTTTTCTCTACTTTTTCCTACCCTCCTCTATCCTCTGTCCTCCCCCACCCCCCAATCTTACAGGAGCCTTGGTCTCTTCCTCCTCCTCTTCCTGCTGCTGCTGCTTTCATGCTTCCTGGTCCCAGATGAGCTCCTCTGCTCCTCTGTCTCCATCTGCCCCACCTTTTATGGAGACTTGAGAAGCTGCCAGGTCCAGAAAGAAGATGGGGTGGAGGAGGAGAGAGAGAGAAAGCTGAAGAGAGGTACCCAGAGACCCTGGGTGGCCCAGCCGCTGAGGAGCGCCCCATTGGCAGCCCAGGGGAGGCAGGGGCAGGGCAAGAGCCTCCGGGTGGGAGGTGGAACAACCTGACCCAAGGCACGCCACCTGCCAGGATTTTCTCCTGGGTGCCTCTTCCTAACACTGCTTGCAAAAAAACCCTGGCTCCCATTCATAGAGCTGTAGAATGGTGGAGTTGGAAGGGGCCACCCTGCAATGCAGGAATGTTTTGCCCAATGTGGGGCTCGAACCCATGACCCTCGGGTTGAGTCACATGCTCTGCCACAGGAGAACACCCCCACGAGGCTGTGCCTCAAAGTAGTCAGTGTGGAGGTGGTGGCAGTGGGGTTAAGATTGTCACGTCAGGAGCATAGCTGCCAAGTCTCCCGCTGAAAAATGTGGGATCAGCAGCGGCGCGGCACCGGAAGTCGCTTCTACGCATGTCCAGACATACGTAGAAGAAACTTCCGGTGCTGCTCTGCCCAATTTCCGATGCCCAGGCATGGGCAGAGTGGCACCCAAAATGGAGCCTCCCTGGCAGGTAGGAAAATGGGGGATTTCCGGGATTTTTTCTATTCGGGATAACAGCAGGAAACGGATTAAAATCCGCGGGTTTCCCATGAAAAATGGGAGACTTGGCAGCTATGGTCAGGAGCATCCTAGATCCTGAGCTGTTAGGGCCCATACCTGAGACCTGGGGGCATGGATGGCATTACGCATGACACATCAAAACAAAACAAAAAATACCAAATGTGACAAATGAACAAATATGTCACCAGTTGGAAATTAAGGGGTGTTCCCAGGTTCAGCAGAAGTGAGGGGATCATTCCTTCTCACCTACTTAGGGAGTCTAGGTAAGGAAGGTGTTCTTGCCCACCGGGAGATTAAAGACCTCCCTTTGTCACCAGATGGCCGGGAGGCAAACCTGGAGACTTTAGGTGAGTCTCCTAGGCAGTGCTTTTTTCCTAAATAAATGTTATGGGGTACTCTCATTTTCCTACTCATATTGAAATACTGCCCCTCAATGAGGCCAAACTTAGATTCACAAAATGTTTAGGGATATGCATACCTCTGCGTCTCCCCCAGAAAAAAAGCACTGATCCTAGGAGTATAGCAACCTAGGGAAAGGGGTGCCATGTGGACTTTCTGCCTTATAAAATCATGGAATCACAGAATTGTAGAGTTGGAAGGGACTCAGAGGGTCATCTAGTTCATCCCCTGCAATGTAAGGAGTTTCAACTTGATCAGATGGCCATCCAACCTCTGCCTAAAAACCTCCAAGAAAAGAGAGCCCACCGCCTTCCAAGGGAATCCATTCCAATGTCAAACAGCTCTTACTTTCAGGAAGTTTTTCCGTATGTTTAGTTAGAATCTACTTTCTTGTAACATGAAGCCCCTGGTTCATGTCTTGACCTCCAGAGCAGGAGAAAACAAGCTTGCTCCATCTTTCACATGACAGCCCTTTAGATATTTGAAGATGGCTGTCGTATCTTGCCTCAGTTTCCTCTTTTCCAGCCTAAACATACCCAGCTACTTCAACCGTTCCTCATAAGGCTAGCTTTCCAGACCCTTGATCATCTTGGTCGCCCTCCTCTGCACACCTTACAACTTGTCAATATACTTCTTAAATTGTGATGCCCAGAACTGGACACAGTATTCTACGTGTGGTCTAACCAAGGCAGAATAGAGTGGAACTACAGTATTACCATACTCCCCTTGATCTGGACACTATGCGTCTTGATGCAGCCTAGAAATAGCACTAACTTTTTTTACTGCTGCATTACACTGTTGACTCATGTTAAGCTTGTGGTTAGGCAGATGCAGCACAAAGGAATCACAAAACTGTAGGGTTGGAAGGGGCCCTGAGGATCATCTAGTCCAACCCCCTGCAATGCAGGAATATGCAGCTGTCCCATACGGGGATCGAACCTGTAACCTTGGCGCTGTCAGCACCACACTCTAACCAACTGAGCTATCTAGGAAGGTTTATCAAGAACAGTGGCTGGCCAGGTGAGCCCTGTGGAAGCTCGCAAGCAGGGAAGTGTCTATGGCGCTTCTCCAGCATCTAGTCCTCAAAGGTATAGTGCTGCGGCAGTTGGAGGTACCACTTAATTGCTATAGCTGATGGTAAACCTCACGAGGATGCCAAAAATCCCTTTTCAGGGCCAAAAAGGCCTCAGGGGGCTCCTGCTAGTCAACCGGAGGTGTTAGCTCCCTGTCGATTCAACAGGATGCAGACAGAGCATGTGGAGTCAAGCTCCTGAGGCAGGCAAAATGACATTAATTGGAGAATTTTCTCTTTCTTGATGGGGAGGCCCCCAAGTCTGGGCCAGCAGGAAGACTAACAGCAGCTTTATGAAGGAGCGAGGCAGGTGGTCCCTCCAGGTTAGGAGGAAGGGAGCAGATCAAAGCGGGAGATGTGAACAGCCACCTGCCCTTTGAAATAGCAGCAGCAGGCAGTGAGGAGGGGGCCACTGGGAGGGGAGAGAGACCACATAGCACAGCCAGGGCTGAGAAGGAAGAGCTGCTCCTTCTTTTCAGCATTCCACAGGCAGAGAGTCTCTTGCCTGGCCAGTGATCGAGGGAGAACTTCCCTGAGGGGATCCAATTCATCTGTCTCTCGCTCTTCTGCCATTCATGCTGCCCAAAGGTACTGCTTGCCACTTGGAAAAGTGGCAGCAATTGGGACTTTTCAGTTTAGAGAAAATGCAAGTAAGAGGTGGCATGGTAGAAGTTTATAAAATTATGCATGTCACGGAGAGAGAAAAGTTTTTCTCCCTTTCACATAACACCAGAATTCACGGACATCCAATGAAATTCACACTTGGCATTTCTAGGTGTACACTTTAAAAAGAGGCCCTGGGAGCCCCTGAAAAATGTGCAAAAGGCCTGACATCTAAAGGTGAAAATGGGCTTTGCAGGTTGTGGGGAGATGTACATTTGTACACTAAGATTTGGAGCTTGCCTGGCAGCACGTGCCGCTGGACCGCAATAAAAGCTGTCTGCATATTTTTAGCCTGGTCCTTCAGCACCAGGCCCATGCGCACCTGCTTCTCTCCATCAAACTCGGCAAGCCTTGCAGTGCTGTGTGTCTTGGGACACGGAGCACACAGGGAAGAGACACCGGGCTCTTCAGCCTGGGAAGAGAACAGGCGTAGCCACAGCAGCCGCTGCCATTTCTACCACAAAGCGACGCAAGAGCAAACAGATCGCCTGCGAGAGCAGATGGCTCTTTACCGAATTACCGCACCAGGCGTGGCTCAAGGAGAGCAGATGGACTTGAGGGGGAGACTCATAAACAGAGAGGGAACTTCGCTAAGCCAGCTCCTGACGCTTCCTATAAATACTTAACAACCTCCAAGCTTTCTCCTGTTATGAAACTGAATTCGTTAAACTGCCTTCAGCTCCCGTGGGAGAAAGGGAGGGAAGCCCATCCAGCAACCAAGAAGCAGCTCTTCTGTTTCTTCCTCGGGTGAACGGCTCCGTGATTCATCCTGGTCCGAGACCGAAACCCATTAGTTTAAAAGCACCTGCTTGCAATTTTCGGGGCACCATTTCAGTAGGAAAGGAAGCAAAGAGATTTCAAGATGGGTGGGAGAAAGGTTCACAAGAAGCTTTATCTTTAAGGCAGGGATGGGAAAATGTAGGACTGGGGGGTCAAATGTGACCCTCCAGGCTAATCTATCTTGTCCTTGGCACTCTTCCCAGACCACTGGCCCTGCTCTGCACCCTCCTCAAGTGGCTTTGCCTGGCTGGAATGTGTCCTTCAACTCTGATCATGCTCTTTGCTTGCCTAGATATAGTGGCGGTGTCAGTGTACAAGCCACTTGCTTTTGCATGGCTGGAATGCAGTACTGTACAAAAGTTAAGAGGCACATCCGTTATTCTGCCAATGTTTCCCTCTGGTCGTGCTCACCACTGTCATGTGGCCCTGAGGAAATTTGGTCCTCAGGTTCCCTGTTTCTGTGGGAAAGGCAGGCTCATGGACATACTCAGTTAAAATTTTAAAAAATCCTTCTATGTGGTAGCACCTTAGAGACCAACTAAGTTTGTCATTGGTATGAGTTTTCGTGTGCATCTGAAGAAGTGTGCGTGCGCACGAAAGCTCATACCT
The DNA here is from genome assembly GCF_965207765.1 of Zootoca vivipara. Taxonomy (NCBI): domain Eukaryota; kingdom Metazoa; phylum Chordata; class Lepidosauria; order Squamata; family Lacertidae; genus Zootoca; species Zootoca vivipara. The sequence continues at coordinate 55,176,382 of NC_142589.1, read as the reverse complement.
ATGACAAACTTAGTTGGTCTCTAAGGTGCTACTGGAAGGAATTTATTTATTTATTTTGTTTCGACTACGTCAGACCAACATGGCTACCTACCTGTAATCTGTTAAAATTGTAAGAGCCAAGCCCCAGGGAATCCTAGCTGGGGTGACCTGTGTGATGGCCGATTCATGCAAGCAACCATTTAACCCTGCAGTTATTTCAAGGGATGAGCACAAAGGTGTGCCCCAGTCCAAAGTCCATTTTGGATGTAAGGGGCAGTTCATGCACACATTATCTCCATGTGATCAGTGTCCTTGAGGAATGCAACCACATGAAGAAATTCTTGTGCGAACTGACCACTTACCCAGGGACAGCTGCAGCCATGGCAGTGATCCCAAGCAAGTTTGGGAAGAAAAATCTCTAAATGCTCATTTGGGTAGGTGGGACTTAAACTGTGTGTCGGTTTAAGCACAAACCGAATTAAGAGGCCATCAGTGTGTCATGAAAATGCAGCCTTTGTGCCGCTCTTTCCAGTTCCGGATTCCCAGCAACAGCCCTTCAAAGGTGGCTTCATTCTCACCACTTGCGGGTCTTGGTGTTAATGGCTTGGGCCTTTCTTGCGCTTGCATAATCCATTCTATTCCTGGCTGAGGACTGAACCTTGTAACCTACATTACTAGTCACTTTCTCCAGAATACGTGATTACACAGTCTTCACTCAAATAATTAAATTACTCAGGCACACCACTGACTTTGAATATCAAAACACCCTCAAAAGCACAGGCAGAAAATAAACGGAGCTCATGTAGCAGCTCTGGTGCTCAACCAGCGGGGTGTGGGAGAATAACTGGTTCTGCTTTGTTCCTTAATGGAATTATTTGGGGCTATTTTTTCTTTCCCCACTTCATCCTTCCCTCCTGCACCAGGGACACTTTCCTTCTCCGCTCTCTCACATATGACTTGGATTGCAATATTATAACACATTCTATTCAACTTACAATGCAGTTTCACTTTGCCAAACCTACTCGGCTGTCAGGTGCCCATAGCCCAGCTCAGGGGTCAGCAAACTTTTTCAGCAGGGGGCCAGTCCACTGTCCCTCGGACTATGTGGGGGGCCGGTCTATATTGGGGGGGGGGGAATGAACAAATGCCGATGCACCACAAATAACCCAGAGATGCATTTTAAATAAAATGACACATTCTACTCATGTAAAAACACCGTCCGCAGGCCAGATTTAGAAGGCGACCGTCCCGGACCGTCCGCAGGCCAGATTTAGAAGGCGATTGGGCCGAATCCAGCCCTGAGCCTTAGTTTGCCTACCCATGGCCCAGCTTATCAGCTCTGCTTGGGACTGGTTTAATTCGCTTGATTTCTGTTGCTAGAAGGTATTCAAACTTATATAGGTAGGCCAAAAAAATATATGTCCCAAATCAGGATTGTTCACCATGCGCACCACACACACTCTTACCCTCAAATTTCTGTTTAATTACCTCATCCATATGGTGATACGGTTGTCAACATTTCTACTGGACTCTCCTCCTGGGCCTTTTACAGCCGCTCTAGTTTTTCACAGCATGGAGACAAGCCCCGGCAAAGGCACTAGGAGCAGAACAGGACAGTATCTCCCTGTCATTTGGTAACCTAGGCATGATCTAGGATGATATCTCTTTTGCAGATGGAAAAAGCGCTGGCAGTACCTGAACCATTATTACCTGGGCAAGAGAGAACGCCACTTCCTGTAGCTGAACTTCTGAACTCTGGCCCCAGGGCCATGCACTCAGAGGTAAGTAGCGAAGGCCTCCAAATTCAATTATAACACACACCAGGGAACAGATGGTGCCAGAGAAATCTCTGGTGTAAATTGCCTGGGAGAACTAGGAGGTCAAAGGGGACAGAGCCACCTCTTCCACCTGCTGGCTGCTGTGAAGGTGGAAAGGGGCTCTTCGTTTCTATACGAACTTTCAAGAATATGCACAGACCTACCTAACTACTTAGAACATTCACGTTCTGCTCCATAATTACAGGAATTAATGAGGCAGATAACAGATAGAAGATGTAAAACCGCAATAACATCTCAATTCAAACCATTAAAACAACCTCAAAGAAAACAACCCCAACAAACATTACAGTGTGTGTGTGTGTGTGAAAGTGAGAGAGATGGCATTTGTAACTTTTTTGAATCTGCCAGGGCAAAGAGCCCTCTTACCTTTTGTGAAATCACTTCCCATCCCCACCACCACCACCTGTGGTTTATAGAACAGTATGAAGGATGAGTTTTGCACATTTCCTTTTTAAAGTTCCTCTACCTTTTGGCCATAATCAAGCACTGAGAAGAAGATCGGATTTATTCTGTCTGTGATGCTGAGCAAAGCATCTGGTGATGAGAGTTTTCCTAGGCTAAGTTGTATGAAACACAAGGGGGCATTCTGGAGTTTGCAGGGTGAGTCTCTTCCTGGACCCTTCAGGGAAGGTGTGCTTTGTAACAGGCCAGATATTTGTCACACACATACACACACACACACACACACACACACCCTTCCTGGTATCCAACCCCAAATTATGCACACCCGCTCCACTATTGGTTCAGATTTGGCAACAAAAATTGGCAGGCTTTTGATTTACTTTTTAAACAAAATTTACATACCACTTGGTTGTTTTAAAGAAACACAACTCAAAGTGGTTTACGAAAATAATAAAACAGTCAAAATCAGCAATTTAAAACATTCAGAAACATTTCAAAAAACCTTCTTTCCTCTTCTCTTTCAATCTCTATTGTTCTCAAACCAAACCTGCAGTTCCTTAAACCTTTCCCTACAATTCTATGCATATTCTAAAACACTCGCCTCGCACAGAGAGAGAGAGAGAGAGAGAGAGAGACAGAGAGAGAGAGAGAGAGAGAGAGAGAGAGAGAGAGAGAGAGTATACTTTCTTTTTTTCTTTTATTTTTAATGCCCTCTTTTAGGGCCAAAAAGCCCTTTCAAGGCAGCTCATAATACATTTCAGAATACAAAAACAAACACCTATACATAAAAAAAATGGAACAAAAACAGGAGCATAAACATCACCATCCAACCCCAACCCCTGCCCCAGTCTCCTCCTTCTCAAGCCGTCCTGGAGCAATCCAGGGAGTCCCTTGCAGGTCATCGCCATGCCATGCGCCAGCAGCTGTTAGGCCCTGCATGCTTACTGTCGCAGCTTATGAATGGCTGCATTATGCTCAGCTGGACCAACCTCCCCTCCCCTCCCCTCCCCTCTCCCCACCAACACCACTTTTGCCACACTGTTATTTTACACTTGTGCCACCCACCATCGCTATGTTTGATCGTTCCTCCCTTGCAGCTGCACCTGCTGGGAGCTGGTGGAGGGAGGGAGCAAAGGCAGAGCAGGTGCGGCTGGCTTTGCTGCTCTCTCCACAGATGCACAGGCCTTGCTGAGCGGAGAGAGAGGCCTGGGCCTCAGCTTCCACGCTGGCTAACAGGCAGCAGCCCTCACTGTGGCTGGTGGGAGAGGTCCATGGAGCAGAAGCAGAGCCCTGCCAGATCAGACCAAAGGAGCCACCGAGACAACCCATGTCAGGCGTCAGCAAACGTTTTCAGCAGGGGGCCGGTCCACTGTCCCTCAGACCATGTGGGGGGGCCGGACTTTTTTTGGATGATTTTCGCCCTCCCGCAAAGAGGCCTGAAGGTGCTTCACTTTACCTGTCCCAGTTATCGTCCCTCCCAATAGCCACAGTTGGGCTTCTGCAGCCAGCCAGGCGCCATGGCAGGGCAAGAGGCTGCATTGGCCAACGAAGACAGGAGGAGCCATGGATGGAGGTAGGGGAACCGGGGGGTCGCTGGAGCTTTTTCCCACCACCTGCTGCTGCTGCTTCCCAAGAGGCACCGCAGAGAAGAAGACAGAGCTGCCTGCCAACCCGCAAGCGGCAGCCGTGGCCACTGCAACAACCCGCCTGAATGCCATGGGAGGAATGAAAGAGGGAAGCAGGCAGGCAGGCAGGCGGCGAAGAGGAAGAAAGCATGCGAGAAAGTGGCGTGGAAAAGGGGCGCGGAGAAGGGATGAAGGGCAGACTTAGGGAGAGGGAGGAGGAGCAGGAGGAAAACACAGCAGCAGCCAGCAGCCGGCGTCACACGCCCCCTTCACAACACCACCCTGCTGAGGCGGGCAGGCAGGCGAGCCGACTCCTGCTGTTGATAGCGTCCAGCGTGGGACAAGATTGCTCCGTCCCTGAGGAGAAAAGCGCCGCCGTGGGAGGGAGAGGGAAAGAACACGTGTGCTGCCAATCCACACGGCGATTCCTGAACCGTCTGCGGGCCGGATCTAGAAGGCAATTGGGCCTGATCTGGCCCGCGGGCCTTAGTTTGCCGACCCGTGCCCCATGTGCTAGCAGCTGTCGCTCACATGCCCCCCTCGAAAAGCCCCCAAAAGCAGTGCATGAAAGTATCATCTTACTGTGGGAGTGGGTTACCTCAGGCCTGGTGGAGATACACAGGCAGGGAACATGCCCCCCCCAAAGGCCAGGGATGGGCCGCAGCTCAGTAGCAGAGCATCTGCTTTAAATGCAGAAGGTCCCAGGTAGGGCTGGGAGAGACCTCTGCCTGAAATCTTGAAGAGCTGCTGCCAGTCCGTGTAGGCAGAACAGAGCTAAGTAGAACAGAATTCCAGAAGAGTTGGAAGAGACCACGGCAAGCCCGTCTTAACCACATCAAGCGCCGTGGCACAAAGGTCCCTCTGCCGCCGCCGCCCCCCCCAACTAACCGCGGACGCAGAGGAGGGACATGGCATGGGCGGGCTGGGCGCTGAAGGTGGGCCGGGCTCAGGGGCGCCGCAGCAGGTGGGCCGGGCTGCCTGGTTGTCCTCCGGGGCGCCGGTGCCGCCTCCTCCTGCGCGGAGGCCTCTGCTGGGGGGGGGCGGTGCCGCGCAGCGCCCGGCCTCTTGTCCTCCTCATGCCCCCAACACGACCCGCCAGGCTGAGGCCGGGACTCGAACCCGCAGCGGGCGGGCAGGAGATTGGCAAGGAGCAGGGCGAGCGGGAGGGCGGCTGGGCTGTCTGGCGGGCGCGGCGCCCCTTGGCAGCTCGGCGCCCTGGCGCATTGCGCCACCCAGCCTTGACTTAGGGCCGGCCCTGGACCACGGGGATTATCTCATCCAACCCCCTGCAATGCAGGAGTCTTTTGTCCAAAGAGGGGCTCAAACCCACAACCCTGAGATTAAGAGTCTCGTGCTCTACCAGCTGAGCTATCCCAGGAACTCAGTTTGAGAAAGCTTGCTATGATCGATTCCCATGTTCTCTCCTCCTTGTTCTCGGGAGACTGCAAAGGCTGCACCTCCTTTCCCTAGGCCACACCCCTCACTGGTGCCACTTACCCCTAATTCAAACAGCCGCTCCAGGAGGACACCATGGTCGATGGTACAGAAAGCCTCTGAGAAGTTGAGAAGAATTAACAGGGACACATTTCGCCTCTTTCTTTTTGACAGAGGTTGTCATACGGGCAATCAAATCAGTTTCTGTGCCCAAACCAGGTCTAAACCCTGATTAAAATGGATCTAGAAAAGCAGTTTGCTCCATTCAGACCACCCGCTCAAGAACCTTGCCCAAGAAGGGGAAATTGGCAGCTGGCTGGTAGTTCCTTAGATTTTCCGAATCCAGGAAAATCCACAGACCACATCCTGACTCATAAGTTTCCATTCAGGACCATTTTGTCAGCATGATAATTTATTTCTGTTTAATTTTTTTAATTGATTGTTTAGTTTGCCCTAAAGCATCTGTTCTGCACGCACACACATTAAATATTCAAATATCCATACAAGAGCACTTAAAAGAAACATTAAATTTAAAAACAGTACCCTACTTTTTAGGTTGGCACCATTTTTGAAGCATGTCCCTCCCCCAATTTGAAAAATATCTGCTAATACTTTGTGCCTACTTTTTTTAAACAACAACAAACCATGATTTTTTTGGGTGAAATAGTACCTAAATAAAAAGGCATATGAGCACAAATTTGAAATTGATATTAAAAAGTGGTATGCGCAGAATTTTTCTTTTCCTGTCCACGCATCTATGCTCTTTTGACTGTTGTGAACAGAACATCCTTGTAGGCTTATGGGCAAGAACCCATGACCTGGTCACTAGTTGGGAAAGACCCAAAGCAAGTCTTCCTCTGTGCCTCTGACTACTAGTTGCAGGGGATCGCAGATGGGCAGAGTGGCTGCTATGCTCATGTCTTGCTTGCAGGCTTCCCATAGGCGCTTACTTGGCCCCTGTGAGAACAGGATGCTGGACTAGATGGGCCCTTGGCCTGATCCAGCAGGCTCATCTTCTATTATTATATATGCTCTTACATTTAATCAGGGCAACAAAATGACCTTCATAACCCACATCTTATATTAAGTGACAGCCTCCTGTCTGCCCTTGTGGAACTTGCCTTGGTCCATTGCCAGCTCTCCAGCTTCATCCCCCACCCTACACCCCGCTAACCTGGAGCACATGCATGGCTCAGAGAGATAAGGACCTGCTGGCCCCCTGGCCCATTCCTCCTCATTACTTCCTCTTCCCCATCTCCGCTTGGATTCCCAGGCCTTCCTGCTGACCTTGGAATGTTTCAAGCTGCTTTCCTGACCTCAATCTGTCCCTCTTCCTTCCCCTCTCGTCAGTTTCCTGCCTGTGAGGGTCCTGTGCCAATGCAGTGCTTTGATTTATTCCCCACTTCCTTTGCCGCTGTCCTCATCCTAAAATCATTACACACCGCCAGCGCCTTTGGCGGGTATCCTCTCTCTGCCCTGGCCTCTCCCTCTTGTTTGGTCCTCCAGATTTTGGGAGAGAGTAAGGAATGGCTCTAGGAAACTGGTTACATCTGGGTGTGTGGGATAGGCTCTGCAGTGTAAACAGCAGCAATGAGGGAACTTGCTAGGAGGAAACTGGGCCTCCACTCTTCACATCCCATCACCCAGTCAACTTCCCTCTGTTGCTTTTGCCACATTGCCCTATACCTTTCAAGAGCACTGCACACGTCTGTCAATTAAATTTAATGCTGTGACTTCCCCAAAGCTTCCTGGAGATTGTAGCTTAGTGAGCGCACTGAGCTCTAATGGAGAATTCTCAGGGCAGGGGTCAGAAGGCGATAATTTTGTAGCTGCTAATAAACTACATATTAACTCCATGCTTACTTGTTTAAGTAGCCTATTTTTAAAAATCTAATGCAGGGATGAGGTGCCCTCAAGGACCCTCAGGTGCTGTTGGACTCCCAACTTCCACCCACCCCAGCAGTTGTTGTGATTCTGTTCTGCTTGGTTTTAGTGTATCTGAAGAAGTGTGCATGCACACGAAAGCTCATACCAATGACAAACTTAGTTGGTCTCTAAGGTGCTGCTGGAAGGATTTTTTTTTTATTTTGTTTCGACTACGTCAGACCAACACGGCTACCTACCTGCTTAGAATAGTAAGGCTACATACACGCAATACCTTTAAAGCACTTTTGAAGCACATTCTTACCCTCAAAGAATTCTGGGTACTGTAGTTTACTCCTCACAGAGTTACAACTCTCAGCAGCCTTAAGGAACGGCAGTGCCCAGAATTCTTAGAGGAAAAGGATACCGGTATGCTTCAAAGGGTCTTTAAAGGGCAATGGCGTGTATGCAGCCAGGGTGGGAGGCCTGTGGTCCTGCAGATGCTGCTAAACTTCAGCTCCGACCATCCCTGTTCATTGGCCATGCTGTCTGAGGCTGATGGGAGTTAGTCCAAAGGCACCTGAAAGGCACCACATTGAGGAAGGCTGCCTCAGTCACAACAACTCTGAACAAACTTGGTCATTGCTATTCTGTTACGAACATGGGGAATGAAACCAGGGTTAGGGCTAGGGTTATTCCATGTACTGTATACTGTATATTACTTCCCACGAGAAAATTCTGGAGCGATTTACAAGCCAGTAAACAATAATGCAATTACAAAAGCATATTAAAAGCAGATTTAATAATATCATGTGTGGCCCAAATGCCCGCCCCCCACAAATGCATTTGCCTGGCACCAAAGGATGACCAGTTGGTGCCAAGAGAACATCCCCCAAAGTGGAACAGTTTGTGGAACAGATATCGTTGCTTGCCTAAGATCATCCAGGATGCTCATTATGACTGAGCTGGGGACTTCCCAAGTGTTTTTCTGATGTGTACAGAGAGTGGCTTCATCAGGCACTTTACACCATGCCTGTGTTTTTCCTAAGTTCAAAGTACATAATCCTCTTAAGCAGGAGAGAGAGCGGCGGCGGTGGTGGAAGTTATCCCAGCTGGCATCTTCCGCTTGCCCGCTCAGGCCAGCAAGTGATCTGCAATGGCAAGGAGCAGCAGCGCTGTGCATCCTCCCTCCCTCTGGGCATCACCAGTTGCCCACTGGGCAGGAGGGAAGCGTAAAGGGGGGCACTGCTTAGCCTGTTTCTCTATCAGGGTGAGGATGGAAGCGGGGAGGCATCCTCAGTGCAGCCTGGCACAGCACCAAGCAGGATGGATCCAGGAAGGCGTAGCCACTGCCTCACCTCCCCCCTCGCTTTGGGCAGCAGCTTCCACAACCACACTGAGCGGGAGAGAGCACTGCCCATGTTAGAGACCCTTGTGGCCCATAGTGCATGGAAACAAAGAGTCCAGCTTCTCTGCCTGGGAATCCACTCCTTGTTTTGACCCCGTCTTGCCTGATGGTTGTCCATCCAGTTCAGAGTGTGCCTATCTTGTTTTATTTACTGTGTCAACAGTTTCCCCCCCCCCCCTTTACGCTAAGCAGGGACTGGGTGAGATGCCTTGGTGACTCAGAGGGTGACTCACCCCGCAAGCTTGGGATGGCAAAATGCAGCCATTGCAGACATGCCCTTCAGAAGCAGAGGCCAGCCCAGCTCTCCGTTCCTGGCTTCCGGTCAGGAAGGGGGACTCATAGGGCTGCAATGTTTGGCGCAACTGAGCTGTGAGCGCATATCTGGCCCAGCCATGCCAAAGCGCGTCAGCCCTGAGGAAAGCAGCTTCCGTTTCCTTCCTTAACTTCCTCCGCCCCCGTCGGAAGCCACCAACCAGCCAGACCCCTCTTCCTTGTCTGCTGGGAGAGAGCTTTCCTGTGCCCCCTTCTCCACCCAACAACAGCTGTGGCCTCAAGACCACAAATGAATGAACGGAAATTGAAGTGGGCTGTGACCCCGCTAAAGGGAGGTTGAATGCTGAAGCAGAGGGGCCCCGAGGCCACTTCATAAGAGTGACACAAATGTTGTCTAGAGCAACATAAGAAAGTTCAGAAAGCTTCGCATGCATGGTTTCATTCATCATGTACGACTACCCTGCAAGGTAGGTCAGTATTACCCCCATATTGCAGAAGTGCAGCTAAGAAAGAAGTGGGTTAAAGATTACCTGCTGTGTTTGGGGCAGATGTGAGATTCAAGCCAGAGACCTCACAGTCTGTGGATCAGGATCTTAACAGCAATTCCTTCAAACCTAGTAGGCTCTTTTTTTGTCAACTTCCTGCCTTATGGCAACTAGCAATAAAAGAAAGTTACTCTACACATGCTCAGAGGTATCATTTGTGCTGTTTTCCTCAGGTCCTAGGGCTGGAAACTTTGTAAATGAAGCTTCCAAGCTCAGCAGCCAATGCCTTAAAAAACAACAACTCATAAGCAGTGACACCTGTGATTCCTGCATTGCAGGGGGTGAACTAGATGATCCATTGGTATCCTTCCAACTATGATTCTATGATTTTATGGTTCTATGAAACGGGGACTCCTAGGCTTTCTAGTTAGTCTGTATTCTGATCTATTCTGGTCTCTCAAATAATAGCAGGATCCCTGTGCCACTGGTTGCTCATGCAGAGGCTGCAGACAGGAGCTGCATATCCTGGCTCCTGCAGAGAAGCAAATATTTGCTCAAATCCTAGGTGATAAGCATCCCCCCCCCAAAGCCTGCTTGCTGACACCCTGGCAAAGTACACAGCAGTATGGAGTGAACAGCATTATTCAGGACATGTGGAAAGTGTTAATGAATCCACCTTTAGGATACCTTATAAAATCCAGAGAACAAGTTTGGAAAATCATGAGATTTTAAGCCGATTTCAGTTTAACTTCGAGACTTCTTGTTGCTCTTTCTACGTTTTCAAGCAGGGCTGGTGCAAGTAATTTTGCTGCCCTAAGGTGGAACACCCAAACGCTTCTCCATTGCCACCGCTTGTGAACCTGCAGCACAACTCATTGAGAAATTATTTTGTGCAAGCCCCATTTGAAAGCCTCTGAGCATGTGCAGAGTGCACCTTCCTTTTTCACGTTTTTAGGAATTGGGCACTTGGCAGCTTCAGGCTTCAGCGCCTCTCATTTTAGCCAGTAAGAACTGAATTGTGAGTTCAGTCTTAGAAGTGGGGCATGTATATATTTTGCCGTTCCTAACAGCCAGAATCTGGCTTGTACTATGGCAGGATTAAATGCTGTGATTGCAAGGGTTGTGAACTGCCCTTCCAGCAGGAACTGCTACGTTTAGCGTGTGTGAGAGTGCACAGCCGCTGACGTAATGTCCTTCCTCCTCATCTGTGAGAAATGCTGTAAAATCCTGGATCAGGCACTTGAGGAGAAGGCGAGGCTCATGTAGCTTGTCCCCAGCCTGAAATTCTACCCTGCCTCTGGGGCACTGGCAGCTGCGGTGTGACTCCAGAGACTGACATTCCTAGCTGTGCCTGGGAGACCAAGCCTAGAAAAGAGGCAAGGATGCCCTGAAAAGTGGAGGAGTGCTTGAGAAAGCTGGGAGGGGATGATATGTATTGATCTCTATTGGCACAAACTACATTACAAGCAGAGCTGGATGTCTGCTGCCAGAGAGCAACAACAACAAAGTACTAAAGGTGGCCTTGTGTGTAGAATGCAGCTTCATGAGAATCAAGTTTCTAGTCCTTATGCCTGCCACGGTACTTTTGAAAGCTGCCTAAGGATATCCAAAGGAATCATCACATCCAGGAGGATTAGGGCACCGACCACTGCCATAAGTGAGAGGAGAGGAGATGTGTGGGGTCAGCCATAATAATGAGGAACAGCAGAGACTTCTGAGCCCCAGCATTTCCTGTGCTACCAACAAGAATGATAGTTATTAATCAGCATCGTTTCCCGGGATTGGAGCTTGTTAAGGACTCCTGGTCTCTTTCCAAACACAGCACTTCTGTTAATAGGAACCAGCCGCTGGGTGTATTTGTGCACATCGGTGTCTACATTGATGCAGCTGCAAACACATTCCTGAAACCCCCTCAAGATACACATGTTGCTTACATACAAAGCTGCATACATAAAAATGCACGAGTGGGCATTTGCAAAGGCTCCTATTTCCAGAAAAGTGCAAAAATTTAAAAAGGGCAGCGGTGCCTGCGCATTTAAAGCACGTAGGTGCATCTACACACGAAAGGCCGCATAACCCCAGTGCTCTCCTGGTGGAGCCCCTCCCTCCCGCTCAGCACTGCCGGACCACATGTCCGCAGCACAAAGGAAATGTCTCAGGCCGTTCCAAGCAGAACAGCTGCCACTGGCTCACTCAATTCCCCATTCATCGGAGCCCCATCAGACAGAGGATGGGGGCTTAAAGGGACAGTAAGCCGTTTCTTTTGAAAGCCTGCTCTCTCTGCCTGGAGGAACCATCTTTGCATTCAGGTCTCTCCCTGACTCCGGATTGGGCCAGGTACAAGAGAGCTTGAGGAAGGGCTTGGCAGGGATGGATCAGACCATGATGTGCAGGAAGCCCACTTTAAAGGAGATTCTCCTAGAGATGGAGGAGGGAGGGGCTGAAGGTAGGACCGTATTGCCACTGAATTGCACTTAATACAGATTCAAGCTATTTTGTGAAGGAAGTACTGTTCATACCTTCAAATTCTCTTTGAGTGAAGTTAAAATATCAGCTGGCAAGACAAACAGAAGTTCCAGATTTTGTTCCTTTTTTTTTTTTAGTGTCATGATTTTCAAAGCAACCGTTGTCGTTTAAAGGCTCCAACGTTATGCCAAACCAGGGCGGATATGGGGGGAAATACTGGCACAGTTGGCAACAGTTGGAACTGACTTGGCTTTTTCTTCTTTTTCCTGTTTCAGCTTAAAGGTGGACTCCAAAGGAGCCTGCTGTACCCACCTAATTTGCCTGCCTGGATTCTTTGGTAATTCCTTGGATTTCATGCTTCAACCTTTTCTGCTAAGGACGATGCTTCTCATTTGATGCTGTTCTTTCTCCCTGGACCCTGCCTGGCTCTGTGTTATTTGTAGCTCTAATAAAATGATTGGAACATCTTCGCTTTCCCCCTCTGCTTCTTCTTTCCTACCTGGGAGCAACCTGTGCAGTTAAACAGGAGCCAACTGCTAGAGCCTTGTGCTGACTGTACATTTAAAGCACTCTTATACCACTCTTATACCACTCTTATACCATTCATGGTTTGAATCCCTGCAACGGGGTGAGCTCCCATTGCTCGGTCCCAGCTCCTGCCCATGTTCAAAAGCACGTCAAAGTGCAAGTAGATAAATAGGTATGGCTCTGGTGGGAAGGTAAATGGTGCTTCTGTGCGCTGCTCTGGTTCGCCAGAGGCAGCTTAGTCATGCTGGCCACATGACCCGGAAGCTGTACGCCGGCTCCCTCGGCCACTAAAGCAAGATGAGCGACGCAGCCCCAGAGTCATTCGCGACTGGTCAGGGGTCCCTTTACCTTTACTTATACCACTTTAGCAGTTGGGGCTTCCCCCAAAGAATCCTGGGAACTGTAGTTTTTAAAGGGTGCAGATAGGTGTTAGAGAGATCTTTGCAAACTAAATCTCCCAGCATATGTCCGTGAGTGGTCCTAGTCTCAAGGCAGAGTCAGTGCAATGCCAGAGTCCAGCAAGACAAAGCACTTGACACCTCCCAAGCCTCTGCTCCTAAAACTCTCTGTGAAGCCAGCTCAAAACAACCAAGGCACCAAACGATCTCCCAGCTCTTCAAGCCATTTTAACACCTGGGATGGGCAATTGAACTGGCACTCCAATCCCAAGCAGGATGGTCCACCTGACCTGGACATTCTCCTGTGCAGGCATCATTTAAATCAACATTGGGCAGTTTGCCTGGGTACCTGCAGTGAGTAAGAATCTCCTCCAGGCTGCCAGGTGGAGGAAGCATTGTTAAGAGAAAACAACAAGAGAGTCTTGTGGCACCTTGAAGATGATTGCTTAAGCTTTCATGGGCTGCAGTGCACTTCAGCAGGCTTCCCCCCCCTCCCCACCTTCCATGCTGTATTGATGGGCCACAATCAGCCAATATAAAACAATGGCATGGCTAATTTCTTAAAGGATACTTTCCTGGCACATTTTACCTGGCACATATTTTCATAAAATGGGCATTGGCTGTTTTTTTTTATGAATAGATGTCTCTGGAAAATTAAGATTTTGGGTGACTCGGGTCTCGCAATGCAGTTGTGTGTGTATGTTTCTAAACCGCTTTAAGGGCCCCTCCAGGCTGGTCTTTGGTGGTGAGTGTATTCTACAGCATGTGCTTGAGACAATACTAGTGAGTTAGTGGTGGATTCATTTTGCTTTATTACCGTATATTCCGGCGTATAAGACGACTGGGCGTATAAGACGACCCCCAACTTTTGAGAAGATTTTCCTGGGTTAAAAAGTAGTCTTATACGCAGGAATATACAGTAGTTGTTTTGTGATGCTTCCCCAATGCTACCACATTTTTGAGGTCCAGATGGGTCCAGAGGGGCTAGAACACAACAGAAGTGGAAGAAAAACAGGACAGCACCACACCAGAACATATGTGCTATGCAAAGGTGTGGGATTTTGGCAGGAAATTCAAGGATATGCACTGATTGGAAATGAAGCACTATAACCGCCCCAAATCTTTTGCAGGTGCAAAGAGTTTTAAAAGTGGGATCACATGAGACTGTCTCAATAGCATCATGAGCACAAATAATCATGACTGTACCATAAAAAGGGCACCTGAAGGACCCCCTTTAAAGTGGGGAGGGCCCATAACAAAGATCTGATGCTCAGATCCCCTACTCCATCCTGTAACAACATCCGTGGTACAGGCTGGTGAAAATTTCTACAGGCCAGTGGATTTTGTGTGCTGACTTGCAGGGCTTTTGCACAGTTGTGGTTGTGAGGACACAACTAGGTTTGTACATGTGATATCTTTTTGTAAATAAGTTATCTGCTTTCCATTTACAATGGCTAAAGTTGATCTTGTGAGGAGTTGAGGGGGACCCATAATTGGCCTTTTTTGCTATTTAATTTCTTCCTATATACATAAAAAAACAATGCTATCATCATACAGCCCCCATTGGAGAATTTGTAGTGCCATATTAGAATCCTTAAATTGCATGAAGCCAAGAGTAGGTGCGGTTGGCAAGCAAACACTAGTAGTTTAATATTTCTATGCTGCTTTTTCAGCCAAGATGAGCTCAAAGTGGCTCACAGCAACAGCAGAGCATTAAGAAATAACAGCAACACTTCCTAATACAAAAAAAATACACAATGAAGGTGCAATAAATGAATCAAAACAATAGCCTAACGAATCCCTGGGTTGCTCCCTGGAGCAGCCTAGAGCAGGCCTCCATTTCCTAGGAATCTCCTTTGTCTGGGCCAAGATGCATCACTTTGACCCCACCTTGTCTGCTGCAGGTGTTTTCTTTGGAAGTGCTTCCCATTTTGCTGCCTGTGACCTCCACGGCTCCCTGTGGCAAGCCACGTCACTTCTTTCCTCACGTCAGGCAGGAAGCAAACGTGATGATGAAGTGGCAGCAGAGGAGGCCCCTCGAGTGGCCTCATGCCACAATAAACATGATAGTTTTTAGCATGCCATTGAGTCCCACGTGTAGATCTCTCACTAGCAATCTGTGGATAGTTTTTTAGCATAAACCTGTAATCATTTGCAAAATACTTTTGCAGTCTTGACTGTGTTCAGTCTCACAGCAATCCTAGAAAGCAGGTCATTGGTAGCCCCATTTCACAGATGTGATTTTTGCCAATATGTTTGCTTGGCCTTACCATCAGGACCTAGGGATGGGGAACTGAAAGTGATTGACTTTTCTCTCTGACTCCCCTCCGCATCCCTCAGTCCAGGAAGTCCATCACAGAGGAAGGTGTCTATGTGGTTTTAACTGTGCTTATGATCCAATCTCCTTAAACCCTGGCCGCCCCCCCCCCAAATTCTGAATCTCCCCCTCCCACAAACCTAGCTTTTGGCAGGTATCCAGATCTGATAGCGAGCTCAGACAGTGACTGAGTGGTGTCCAGTGAACTGGCAAATGACGAGAGCTACATTAACACTCTCCTATTGTGTGGGCATTAGCACATGGCGGAATGCACACATAGTGGCTATCCCTGCTGCTGAGACATCTCTTCTGCTCATCTGGCTCCTCACATACCAATCCCACCCAGCTAGGGCAAAGGTAAGCAGGGTGGGCACTGGGCTGGGGGCATGGGGCCAGTACTCTTAGCAACTGCAGTTGGAAAAGTCCAGCCTGTTTGGGTGCTGCTTCCTATTTCGCTTCCATTAACTGACAGGCTGCTCCCGTCTCTCTATACATCTCAGCGTGAAACCTTTTTAGCACATTTAAAAGAGCTGTAGCGCATGAACAGCTCATCCCTTTCATTAGCGTTAAAATAAATTGACATATCTGCATCCGCCTTGTTACAGATCACAACCATGCAAAGGGTGACCCCTTGTGCATCACCAAAAAGGAGGGCAATCACGGACACTGATAAAGTTTACATATACTAATTTATATGTGCATTTTCCTAATTTCTTAAGAAATATTGTAATTTAAATAGAAATACTGCGCCAGATTTCAGTGGTAGGGCAACAGAAGACTCCCAAGTTCAATCCCCACCTTCTCCTGGTAGGGATGGGGAAACCTTCTGGAGAGCCACTGCCACTCAGTGTACTGAGCTGCCAATAATCATTGGTCTGACTCAGGATAAGGGAGTTTCTATGTTCCTAGAATCATAGAATCATAGAGTTGGAAGAGACCACAAGAGCCATCCAGTCCAACCCCCTGCCAAGCAGGAAACGCCATCAAAGCATTCTTGACATATGGCTGTCAGGCCTCTGCTTAAAGACCTCCAAAGAAGGAGACTCCACCACACTCCTTGGTAGCAAATTCCACTGCCGAACAGCTCTTACTGTCAGGAAGTTCTTCCTAATGTTTAGGTGGAATCTTCTTTCTTGTAGTTTGAATCCATTGCTCCGTGTCCGCTTCTCTGGAGCAGCAGAAAACAATCTTTCTCCCTCCTCCATATGACATCCTTTCATATATTTGAACATGGCTATCATATCACCCCTTAACCTTCTCTTCTCCAGGCTAAACATACCCAGCTCCCTAAGCCGTTCCTCATAAGGCATTGTTTCCTGCATCACCCTGGTTGGGAAAATGGTGCCCTTGTGTTTTGTGTTCTTTATCTTAGGGCTCATCCACACTTACCTTTTCCCCTGTGCTTTCTAGGGACAGGTCCATGTTTTAAAGTGCTGTGTCTGAGTGCTCCCCCACCCCCGGTACTTTCCCCATTAAAACTCAGCCTTTAACAGATTGCCATTTGCTCTGATTCAGTATTAAAGAGTGAGTTTCCACTCAGACTTTAAGATGCAGACCTGTGCCTAGAAATATAGCACAAAAGGAAGGCTGGACGAGCTCTTTATCTCAGGCATGAACTGGATAGCCTATTACATAGAGGACATCTCTAAATAGAAGACTTCCCTCTGTAAAATAGGACACATGGCCACTCTATGCCTGGGTCCATCACATGGTGAGTTTGCCAATGCTTCCTGGCAGTGCCAGTCTTTGGGGTCTGACGGGGGTTTGAACCACTTGCCCAGAGTTTATGCCCTTCTTTCTAATCCCTGTCAACACCAACCACATGGAATCATTCACCCACACTGTCTAGTAGTTCTCCAGGATTTCAGACAGGATATTCCCAGCCCTGCCTGCAGATACCACAGATTGAACCTGGGACCTTCTGCAGACAAAGGCGAGGCTCTTCCACTGAGCTACGACCTTTCCCGTTAATGAACATTGTATATGCTAAGATATACGTCTATGTAGAAGCCATTGCCATAATTTAAATAGAAATGTGTCCAATGCCTCTCAGCATAGTGAGGAAGACTGTGTGCATATGACTTTTGTGCCACCTCAATCTGCCTGATGGGCTGCTGTGTACAAGAAGACGCAAATATGTTTTCTTTTGTCCTGGAGGGTAGGATCTGAATTACAAGAAAAGCAATGTAGACTAGTAGACATGAGGAAGAAATTCCTCTTGGTATGTGATTATGAGCTCTTTGAGAGTGGAATAGTGGAGGTGCCTTGGGAAATGGTGGGTTCTTCTTCAGTAGAGGCTGGATGCTACAAGAGGGCATTATTCCAACTCAATGATTCTATGAGTCTTCAAATAAGAGAACTGTCACCTGTAAACTAGGATACATGCCCAACCTATATAATGTACCTGAGTGCACTTTCATGTGGGTCAACTAACTCCAATGTCCTTTGGATGGCATGCCATTAAGGAGGCTGCCTCTTGATGATAGATTAATGGCTGTAGAGGAACTGAGGTTGTGGAGAGCAATTTGTGGAGAGCTGAGGCATTATGATCTAGTGCAGAGGGGAATGCACTGAAATAAACCAAAAGGGAGATCCTTTAACCAGAACATAAGTATGTATTAGCTACAAAAGGAAGTGTGACTGTATTGCAAGGAGTTTACACAAACAATTATGTTCCTGAGCTGCCACTTTGGAAAATGCAATTGCTGTGTGGTATAATAAAAGATTATAATGGCTGCTGCGCATTTGTGGCCTGTTTAACCAACTCTGCATTTCCATAATTAAAATAATTAAAACAATGCAACCAGGCACCAATGATTATAGTACTATGGTCACTATATAGGCCCCTTGACGTCCTATTTGTTTTGCTCTCTCAAGTTGGAGGGTGGAGAGGCAGCCCGTAATTTGCCAAGTTTAAGAGTGGCAGCTCTTTGGGGGGAAAGGCTCAGGGCTGCACTTGTTTATTGCAGGGTAGCCATCTGATTAAGCATGTGCCTTTCAGAGTTGCCAACTAACCAGGGGAAGAATCATTCTGACCAGCTCTTGTGCCTGTAACAGCAGCTTGAGCCACACAAATCAAAACAGGAAGATTATCATCAAGACGGACAAAAACACAGCAAATAGTTAAACCATGGAATTCATTCCCACAAGACGCAGCAATAATGGCAGAATAACGCTACTCTTGTGATGGCCACCAACTTGGATAGCTTTAAAAGAGATTTAGACAAATTCATGGAAAATAAGGCTTTCATCAGCTATATGATAACTATGTTCTGCCGCCACCAACCAAGCCGCCGTACACAAATGATGATGAAATGTTTATACTTTGCTACGTTGCCTCAAAGTTCAGAAATTAATGTGTAAATTGGCCAAGGTCAGCATCTCCCTGTGGCCAAGGCCTCTGAAATATCCCCCTCTCTAAACACAATTTGAGATTGCGGGGCCTTGGAGATGAGCAGGCCTGTTCCCTCCTGGGTTGCTATGGCAACTGCGCTGAAGCAAGGAGCTCAGCTGAGAGGAAGGAAGGGCCTTTGTGTGGCCTTGGCGGGTCCCCTGGGTGTTGCCTTGAAAAATGGGGAGGGGGGAAGGTCACAACGCGGTGCAAAAACAGAGGCGCACGCCTGTCTAGGAGCTATGCAAATAGGGGCGGGGGGCCTTCAGCCAGCAGCGGTTCTTCAAACTGCAGCATTTACCTTCCAAAACAAGCCACCCTCGCCAGGCCAGGAGGAGGCAGATTAACCGGCTTTGGGAAGTTGGGTGTAGATCTGATTTCACACACGCACACCATGCCAAGCCAAGGGGGTCCTTCTAAGTCCAGGGGTTTGATGAGGAGCAGGACGAGAAGGTGTGTGCTGCGACTTGAGTTGCCAACTGACCAGGCCAAAGGAAACAGCCTGGCATGCTGTTTTAATATATTAGAGGCAACGAAAGAGCAGAAGCCAGTGAAATAGTTGGCAGCCCTAACCCACTGTGGCCTCTTGAGCTGAGCACCAGAGCTGAGCCCCAGATGCATTGGAGGAGTCATGCCTTTACTACTTTTTGAGATGCAGAGAGCAAAGAGACATAGTACAGGTCTGGCCTTTAACAGTCGCCTGGAGAAAGGAAACAGAAGGGGGAAAGCAGAGCTTGCTGTCTCAAAATAACCAAAGAAGACATTTCCCAGCAGTCACAACGCATGGCAGAAACAGACATTGACTTATTTTACAGATCTCCCTCCAGTGTACATTTCTTTCTTTCTTGAAATCATTTCTAGACCGCTTCATGTTTAAATAACGAAATAAACAAATCTCCAAATCCTTTACAACAGGGGTCAGCAACCTTTTTCAGCCATGGGCCGGTCCACCGTCCCTCAGACCATGTAGTGGGCCGGACTATATTTTTTTTGGGGGGGGGATGAACAAATTCCCATGCCCCACAAATAACCCAGAGATGCATTTTAAATAAAAGCACACATTCTACTCATGTAAAAACACGCTGATTCCCGGACCCCGGGCCGTTGGTTGCCTACTCCTGCTTTACAGTAACTCACATTGTCAAATAGAACATTACAAAATATCAAAATAAAACATTACAGGTAAAGGTCAAACACAAACTGCAATAAAGAGCCATGCTTAAAGCAGCAACATTAACAGGAAAAACAAATTACTATCTGAAACAAAAAACAAAACAAAAAAATGCATTACAAGCAAAAATTGTACAAAATAGACATTCAAAACTCCACAAATAAAGCATCATTAGTAACCATTTCCAGGGAGATTTGCAAGAGAACGAAACACAGTAACGCTAGGAGCATAAACCTAAAAGGAAGAGGGAATGAGAATTACAGCTTTCATTTTTTTTAAAGAACAAGTTTCTGGACCTCATGATCTAGTTGTGATTGTTGTTGTTGTTGTTTAGTCGTTTAGTCGTGTCCGACTCTTCGTGACCCCATGGACCATAGCACGCCAGGCACTCCTGTCTTGCACTGCCTCCCGCAGTTTGGTCAAACTCATGTTCGTAGTTTCGAGAACACTGTCCAACCATCTTGTCCTCTGTCGTCCCCTTCTCCTAGTGCCCTCAATCTTTCCCAACATCAGGGTCTTTTCCAAGGATTCTTCTCTTCTCATGAGGTGGCCAAAGTATTGGAGCCTCAGCTTCACGATCTGTCCTTCCAGGGAGCACTCAGGGCTGATTTCCTTAAGAATGGATAGGTTTGATCTTCTAGCAGTCCATGGGACTCTCAAGAGTCTCCTCCAGCACCATAATTCAAAAGCGTCAATTCTTCGACGATCAGCCTTCTTTATGGTCCAGCTCTCACTTCCATACATCGCTACTGGGAAAACCATAGCTTTAACTATACGGACCTTTGTCGGCAAAGTGATGTCTCTGCTTTTTAAGATGCTGTCTAGGTTTGTCATTGCTTTTCTCCCAAGAAGCAGGCGTCTTTTAATTTCGTGACTGCTGTCACCATCTGCAGTGATCAAGGAGCCCAAGAAAGTAAAATCTCTCACTGCCTCCATTTCTTCCCCTTCTATTTGCCAGGAGGTGATGGGACCAGTGGCCATGATCTTGGTTTTTTTGATGTTGAGCTTCAGACCATATTTTGCGCTCTCCTCTTTCACCCTCATTAAAAGGTTCTTTAATTCCTCCTCGCTTTCTGCCATCAAGGTTGTGTCATCTGCATATCTGAGGTTGTTGATATTTCTTCCGGCAATCTTAATTCCGGCTTGGGATTCATCTAGTCCAGCCTTTCGCATGATGAATTCTGCATATAAGTTAAATAAGCAGGGAGACAATATACAACCTTGTCGTACTCCTTTCCCAATTTTGAACCAATCAGTTGTTCCATATCCAGTTCTAACTGTAGCTTCTTGTCCCACATAGAGATTTCTCAGGAGACAGATGAGGTGATCAGGCACTCCCATTTCTTTAAGAACTTGCCATAGTTTGCTGTGGTCGACACAGTCAAAGGCTTTTGCATAGTCAATGAAGCAGAAGTAGACGTTTTTCTGGAACTCTCTAGCTTTCTCCATAATCCAGCGCATGTTTGCTATTTGGTCTCTGGTTCCTCTGCCCTTTCGAAATCCAGCTTGCACTTCTGGGAGTTCTCGGTCCACATACTGCCTAAGCCTGCCTTGTAGAATTTTAAGCATAACCTTGCTAGCGTGTGAAATGAGCGCAATTGTGCGGTAGTTAGAGCATTCTTTGGCACTGCCCTTCTTTGGAATTGGGATGTAGACTGATCTTTTCCAATCCTCTGGCCATTGCTGAGTTTTCCAAACTTGCTGGCATATTGGGTGTAGCACCTTAACAGCATCATCTTTTAAAATTTTAAATAGTTCAGCTGGAATATCATCACTTCCACTGGCCTTGTTATTAGCAATGCTTTCTAAGGCCCATTTGACTTCACTCTCCAAGATGTCTGGCTCAAGGTCAGCAACCACACTACCTGGGGTGTATGAGACCTCCATATCTTTCTGGTATAATTCCTCTGTGTATTCTTGCCACCTCTTCTTGATGTCTTCTGCTTCTGTTAGGTCCTTACCACTTTTGTCCTTGATTATGGTAATCTTTGTACGAAATGTTCCTTTCATATCTCCAATTTTCTTGAACAGATCTCTGGTTTTCCCCATTCTATTGTTTTCCTCTATTTCTTTGCATTGCTCATTTAAGAAGACCCTCTTGTCTCTCCTTGCTGTTTTTTGGAAATCTGCATTCAGTTTCCTGTATCTTTCCCTATCTCCCTTGCATTTTGCTTGCCTCCTCTCCTCCGCTATTTGTAAGGCCTCGTTGGACAGCCATTTTGCTTTCTTGCATTTCCTTTTCCTTGGGATGGTTTTCGTTGCTGCCTCCTGTATGATGTTACGAGCCTCCATCCATAGTTCTTCAGGCACTCTGTCCACCAAATCTAAATCCTTAAACCTGTTCCTCACTTCCACTGTGTATTCATAAGGGATTTGATTCAGATTGTATCTTACTGGCCCAGTGGTTTTTCCTACTTTCTTCAGTTTAAGCTGGAATTTTGCTATAAGAAGCTGATGATCTGAGTTACAGTCAGCTCCAGGTCTTGTTTTTGCTGACTGTATAGAGCTTCTCCATCTTTGGCTGCAGAGAATATAATCAATCTGATTTCGATGCTGCCCATTTGGTGATATCCATGTGTAGAGTCGTCTCTTGTGTTGTTGGAAGAGAGTGTTTGTGATGACCAGCTTGTTCTCTTGACAGAACTCTATTAGCCTTTGCCCTGCTTCATTTTGAACTCCAAGGCCAAACTTGCCAGTTGTTCCTTTTATCTCTTGATTCCCTACTTTAGCATTCCAATCCCCTGTAATGAGAAGAACATCCTTCTTTGGTGTCATTTCTAGAAGTTGTTGTAGGTCTTCATAGAATTGGTCAATTTCACTTTCTTCAGCACCAGTAGTTGGTGCATAAACTTGGATTACTGTGATGTTAAAAGGTCTGCCTTGGATTCGTATCGAGATCATTCTGTCATTTTTGAGATTGCATCCCATTACAGCTTTTGCCACTCTTTTGTTGACTATGAGGGCCACTCCATTTCTGCTACAGGATTCTTGCCCACAGTAGTAGATATGATAGTCACCCGAACTGAATTCGCCCATTCCCTTCCATTTTAGTTCACTGATGCCCAGGATGTCGATATTTATTCTTGTCATCTCATTTTTGACCACATCCAGCTTACCTCCACTCATGGTTCTTACATTCCAGGTTCCTATGCAATATTTTTCTTTACAGCATCGGACTTTCCTTTCGCTTCCAGGCATATCCGCAACTGAGCGTCCTTTCGGCTTTGGCCCAGCCGCTTCATCAGCTCTGAATCTACTTGTACTTGTCCTCCGCTCTTCCTCAGTAGCATGTTGGACGCCTTCCGACCTGAGGGGCTCATCTTCCAGCGTCATAACTTTTATATGCCTGTTGTCTTTGTCCATGGAGTTTTCTTGGCAGGGATACTGGAGTGGCTTGCCAGTTCCTTCTCCAGGTGGATCACGTTTAGTCAAAACTCTCCACTATGACCTGTCCATCTTGGGTGGCCCTGCATGGCATAGCTCATAGCTTCTCTGAGTTATTCAAGCCCCTTCGCCACGACAAGGCATTGATCCATGAAGGGGTGGATCATGAAGGCATTGATCCATGAAGGGGTGGATCTAGTTGTGATAGCTAGACAAATTCCTGACATTGTCCCTTAATATAATGGAAGCTGCCTGTTGTTGCTCAAGGTTTTTTTTTCCTTTTTCTTGACCTCAAATTAGGAAGGTGGGTTCAGAATGGGGAGGGGGAGGAAGATGAAGATGAGGGTAGCAAAGGAACAGGCCAGGGCTGTAAGAGGCCTGCACTCTGGGTAGGTGTCTCTGGGCTTGTTTTCTTTCTCCCCTTTGCTCCTTTCTTCATCTTCTGCTGGGGACGCAAAAGAAAGTTGCCCAACAGGTTCCAGCACCAAGTCCACTCCTCATATCCTCATATCCTTGGGAGAGAAAATAAATATGAAGTCATTTCTGTGGTGAACTCTAGTGAAGAGAGAAAAGAGTCAATGTAAGATAGTACAGTAGTGCAGAGCTTGAGCCAGACATCCCAGATTTGAATCTCACCTACCAACTACTAACTCACAAAAGCAAGCCGCTCTCTTCCACCACAGCACTCCTGCTCTTTCTGCAAGGCAGGGATCACAACACCGGTCTGCCTGGCAGGGCTGATGTAAGGAATATATATATATTTACATTTATAACCCACCTTTTCCCCAAGATGCTCAAGGTGACTTAGACGGTTCTTCTCATCTCCATTTTTTATCCTTACAAATAGTTGTAAGTTACAACAATCTGCAAGGTAGGTTTGGCTGAGAGACTGTGACTGGCCCAAGGTCACCCAGTGAGTTTTACAGCTGAGTGAGGATTTGAACTCTGGTCTCCCAGGTCTTAGTCCAGCACTCTAACCCCTACACTACACCGGCTCTCAAAAGTCACTGGATCCCCATTGGAGAATCAAGCCCAAGTCTCTCATGTGACAGACAGATACTTACCATTGTATGAATGAGGAAATTATGATAAAATGCATACAAAGCACTTTTGAGACTAAGCATTATAAGGTGCTATTAAGAACCACACTGTCCATAGAGGAGGATGTTTGCACACAGCAAGTGCAAGAATGAAGAAGTGTGCATGCACACGAAAGCTCATACCAAAATAAAAACTTAGTTGGTCTTTAAGGTGCTACTGAAGGAATTTTTTTATTTTACTTCGACCCAGACCAACACGGCTACCTACCTGTAACAAGTGCAAGAATGATAGCCTTTCTTCCTTAACCTTTCTCAATTGCCTCTGACCTGACAAGTGTGCATCTTGTTATGGCTGGTAGTCACCAACAGACATTGCCTCCATGTTTTTTTAAAATATATTTTGTACTTAATAATAATAATAATAATAATAATAATAATAATAATAGTTGTTGTTGTTGTTGCTCTTGTTTAGTCGTTTAGTCGTGTCCGACTCTTCATGACCCCATGGACCATAGCACGCCAGGCACTCCTGTCTTCCACTGCCTCCCGCAGTTTGGTCAAACTCATGTTCGTAGCTTCGAGAACACTGTCCAACCATCTCGTCCTCTGTCTTCCCCTTCTCCTAGTGCCCTCAATCTTTCCCAACATCAGGGTCTTTTCCAGGGAGTCTTCTCTTCTCATGAGGTGGCCAAAGTATTGGAGCCTCAGCTTCACGATCTGTCCTTCCAGTGAGCACTCAGGGCTGATTTCCTTCAGAATGGAGGAATAATAATAATAATTTATTTATTTATACCCTGCCCATCTGCTTGGGTTTCCCCAGCCCCTCTGGGCGGCTTCCAACAGAAAAAGGAAACAAAATAATCTATTAAACAGAAAAATGAAATAAAATAATCTATTAAACAGAAAAATGAAATAAAATAATCTGTTGTTGTTTAGTCGTTTAGTCGTGTCTGACTCTTCGTGACCCCATGGACCATAGCACACTATTAAACATTAAAAGCCTCCCTAAACAGCACTGCTTTCAGATGTCTTCTAAAAAAGTGGCCTTTTCAGCATCTTGTGGCAATGAGTTCTACCGCTTTGTGATGCAAGGAGAAAATAAAAATACATGCCTTCTTTTACTTATCGTCAACCGGCAACTTATCAACTTTGCTTCTCGAGTGTCAGAGGCTTCAATCTCTGCATGGGCAACCCGGATTTGCGGGCAGCCCTTAAGAACTCTGTTGTCTCATCCACACTTTTACTGGAGCCTTATTTTAATTGTACTGCATACTGATTAATTCCCCAGGGTCCAAGAATTTTTCTTGTGATTCTGCAACTGTTCCTTGCAAAAATCAGATCTTACCCACCAAATCAGATCTTACCAGATGTGCAGAAAATCCAAAGAGAGCTTTTGCTTAACCAAAGCTTCTGATTCAGCATGTAAGATCAGATTTTCCCAAGGCACAGCCATGGAACAACAAGATTAATTGGTGCACAATACAATCAAAATACGGGTCAAGCAAAAGTGTGAATGAGCCCTCTCTGTCTCTCAGCCGCGTTACCTTTTTGCTTGGCCAATTTGTGTTCACACATGAGGGTGGAGACTGCCTGGCACTGCCCTGAGGCGTCTGTTCCGCAAAGCCAAGTCTGTCACAAGGAATGCCAATTAGTGCCAATTAGGGTGGTAGATTCTGTCAGGTGGACATTTGCCCACTAGGAGCTGGATGGCAACCAACTGCTCAGACTTCCCTGCCGGCCAACCAACTGCCATTCAAACAGATGGCTACAACTCATGGGCACTGCGAGGCCAGGCTGGAGAAAAATGGAGGTGAAAGGCTGGGCCCTCTTCCCTCCAGCCCCCCAGAGCCCCCCCCCCAACTGTCATAATTTATAAAGATCGCTCAGTTTAGGGGAGCCCTGTCTACAAAATACCGGTAATTGGTCTTTGGCTATGGGAGTCCAGCAAATTGTAAACAATGTTCCTTCAGTGGGCCACAGTGTTTGTTTAAATGGTGGTTATTGGCTGGTGGCTACTAGATACAAGCATCTGAAGAAAGCGCCCTGGCAGAGATAGAAGCCTCTGTTGTTTTTTCAGCTGGCTGGGAAGAAGGAGCTCTGAGGGGCTTCAAGGGCACACAATTTGCTTTTGGGGGAATTGATGCAGTTATAGAGACTAGCCCTCTGTGTGTGCCTGCCTGCCTGCCTGCCCACACCCTACAAACATTGCTCAACATTTATGTGTGTGTTTTTTTTCAGTTAAGTTTTGTTATGACTCAATTACTCACACTTACAAGGAAACTTTGTAAGAAGTGCCCCCTGGTAGCATTAAGATAAATCCAACAGTAAAAATAAGTTTTGATGGATGTAACAATGGATTACTGAATGGTTACGTTCATGTAAAATATGCAGGGAAGAAATGGTATTTGAGTGGATAAGGGTATGTTTTAAACGAATGACAGGTGTCATGCACTGGCGTTATGAAGCTGAATACTGAGATCAGACCATTGGTCCATTTAGCGCTGTCCCATTGACACACGGGCAGTGACTCTCCAGGATCTTAGCCTTCCACAGCCCTACTCAGAGATGCCAGCAGGGATTGAACCTGAGGAACAAAGGCATACGGTAGATCCACGGCACTTCCCTGTCTTTTGACATATTGCCTTAAATGATGCCTGTTTCTGCGTAGACCACACTACTGAGTCACCAACCTTAACTCACTTCAATTCATTATTGTTCCCTGTGATGCAGGAAAATCCAATACAAATTTGCACAAGAGGTGGGCAAAGGAGTATTTTCTAGGGAGAAGAGAAACCCCACAAAATGCGGTGAAATTTTGAATCTGTTTTTCTCAGAACTACTTGCCAAAGATCAAATGCATGATGACCTATATGTTTACTTCAATTATCATCATGGGAAAAACTATGGAATGAGAATCGGAGATTTACGGCTTGCGACGCCATAAAGGAAAATTTTCTAAAGATGTTTTCTAGATGGTGCATAACACTTAGCAAAATATTTGAAATGTATAAAACAAAATCCAAAATGTGTTGGAGGTGTAATCAAGCAGAGGGGGTGCTGCTACACATGTGGTGGACCTGTAATAAAATTAAGAGCTGAAGAAAATATTTAAACAAACCTTTATTTAAAAAAAACCAGAAGCTTTTCTGCTGGGCATATTAGACTCCGACATTGCAAGTGAAAATAAGAGAATATTCCTGTATGCAACATGGCCAAAATGACTGATACAATTAGGGAACAATCTAAACAAAAATTCCAAAAAGATTGGGGAAAATATGGAGATTATCTTAAAAAGCAGTGTCCTGAAATCAGTACCTGGACTTGCTTTGAGTAATTTTTGCAAAACAAAATATGGTGTAAAAGTATAAAATATAGAGAAAAGCAGGAAAAGGGAAATGAGAAAGAAACAGTTTACCAAATATGAAATTAGACCCGCGTTGAGGACGAAGGAAGTCAGTTAGAAAAGAATAAGAATTGAAATAGGGATATACGTTTATTATTTGTTTTGTAACTGTATTTGTATTTTTTTTTAAAAAATATGTTCATTGTGTGTGTTTGTGTGGTAATAAGAAGCTGATAAAAAGCATATATATATAAAAACAAAAACAAATGCATGAGGACCAGGGAAAGGGCCAATAGTGAGTGATGGCATCATATTTGCAGCATGTCCCCCACAGGCTGTTAGCCTGCCTCTCTGTTTGATGAGACTAAGATTCCTGACCACCCCTGCAGCCCAGATTTAATGAATTTTAGAGCTGAGGTTTATGGTGTTTTAGGGTGCCAGTGCGGCTATTTTATTTGTGTGGACGCATACGTAGAGCCTGTGTACACACTAGACCTTTAAAGCACATCCTTTTCCTCACAGAATTCTGGGCAGACTCTGGAAATGTTTCAGATGGTAGAATTGCCACTTGTCTTGCCATTAATTTTCAGCGCCATTTTAATTTGTTCTTGTGTCCCTATTCGATTGTATTTTTGCCCTTTCCTTTTATCCTGTGTAGCGTTCATTGTATGATGCCCAGATAATCTGAGTTTATTGGGCATCTAACAGCACACAGAAAGTAAATAAATAAAGAAGTGGGCAACAAGCATCATGGACGGAACCAACCTCACCACAGCCCAGGGGGTGGCTGCTTCCATTAGGCGCAGAGCATGTGCTAAAGGGAGGCCCCATCTGGTATCGTCTATTCCAGCAGGGAGAGCCAGTGCTATAAATACAGAGGCTGCATTGCATGCTGTGACCCTGGGAGTGAGATTGCAGGGAGAGGAGGCGGAAGGAGAAGAGGCCTGGTCACATGAGAATGGAGCTAGTGGGCCATCCAAGGCCTGGTGAAGAACAGGGTGGTAATAACCTTACACTAGCGAAGGATTCCCTGTATTTTAAAACATGAGCTTTAGCAATGGAAAATTACAGCCATACAGAATAACAGGAATTGGGTGGCTACTTAACAGAATCTAATTCATATGTATAGGTAAAAAGGTAAATGTAAAGGGACCCCTGACCATTCGGTCCAGTCGTGACCAACTCTGGGGTTGCAGCGCTCATCTCGCATTATTGGCCGAGGGAGCCGGCGTATAGCTTCCAGGTCATGTGGCCAGCATGACAAAGCCACTTCTGGCGAACCAGAGCAGCACACGGAAACACCGTTTACCTTCCCGCTGTAGCGGTGCCTATTTATCTACTTGCACTTTGACGTGCTTTCGAACTGCTAGGTTGGCAGGAGCTGGGACTGAGCAACGGGAGCTCACCCCGTCGCAGGGAATCGAACCGCCAACCTTCTGATCAGCAAGCCCTAGGCTCTGTGGTTTAACCAATATGTATAGGCAGAAATGCAGAAATTACTATAATTTCAGTCAGGGGTGAGAAACATCCATCCCAGGGAGCCAAACACTGTTCTCTGAATCTCAGTCTCTCTCTCTCTCTGGCCCTCAGGACTCTCCCCATAACATGCCTCTCACTGACCCTGCCCTTGCCTGGCTGGAATGTATCCTTGAAGTGTGATAAGGGCTTCTTGCAAGCGTGGATGCAGAATGGAGAGGGAGTGGGGGTGAGTGTATAAACTTTTGACTTTTCTGTGGCAGGGATGTAGCCTACTCAGGACCAGCCCACCCATGAGGCAAAGTGAGGTGACCACCTCAGGCAGCAAGATCCACAGGGACAGCAGATCCAGCCTCCAAGGAATACATTGCCTGTTGCTGCCACCCCCATCGCAATTACAACTGTGGCACACTCCTGGGAGGCTAGGTTTGTTGTCTCCTCAACAGCAGCACCCCCCACCCCAGCCTCTTGGCAAATAGGAGGTGCTGCTGGTCTCCTCCCAGATGCAGATCTTCACTCACCCCTTCTTTCCGGGTCAGGTGCCAAAATGTACTGAACCTACTGTTCAAAGGTCACCATCCTATCCATTGCTCCACCCATGTTTGTCCCTGGCCCCTCCCACCACTGGCATGCACCCCCAGGAGCCTGCACTCACGAGGAGAGATGGCCCACAGTTCCCCACATTAATTCAACTACTGTATATCTCACCTTAGCGGTGTCCTCGTAAGATATGTGTGGCTGCTCAGTCTGCTGTCCAGGTACAAATTGTAGGTGGGTGACTTCAACTGCTGTCCCTTCTTAGGGCTCTTTACACTTAATTTGGACAGACTGGCCTTCAAACTGAGGATTCTCCTCCTCAATAAGACACACAGGCATCCTAAGCAGGCATGGGCAAGACGCAGCATCAGTGGAGAGAGCCTTCTTGAGGTTCTGCTTTTGGGCTTTCCATCAGCATCTGGCTGGCTACTGTGAGAAGAGGATGCTTGACAAGGTGGGCCTCTGGTCTGATCCAATAGCCAGGCTCTTCTGATGTCCTTATCCTCTGGGAACATCCCCTTTGCACATCATGAAGGCAGGAAGAAGGCTAGTTGTCTGCTCAAAGTGGACTGGGGGATATGCAGAAAACATTCCTGCTGGGTCCACATGGGGCAACTGTCCCTATTTATCAGGGGCAATCCCTCTTTTCTGGCCTCTGTCTCTGATAAATCCTATTTCTATTTTGGGGGTTAAGCCAAAAGGCAGGTGAAGGTTGTTGTCACCTAAAGGCACTAACAGCCATTCCATAAGGCTGCAGAGAAGAGGGAGAGGAAAGAAGCAGGGCAATTCCTGAGAGAACAGCTGCCTTTGCTTCCCCCCCTCAACTGTCAGTTAGTGGCAGATTCCATCTGGCTATCGGAACTGTTCCATCCCAATCAGCAGTTGCCAGAAGACTAACTTTAAAAACTGGTGCCCGAGCTTGCTTTTTTCCTCCTCCCACCCCATCCCTCTTTCTTTGTGTGTCATGTGCTTTTGCTGGTGAACATGAAGGCAGACACTGTCCCACTACTGATCTTGTCAGCTGCCCTGAGAGCCTTTTGGGCTATAAGCAAACAAACACATTATTAAAATGTTGTTGGTGTGAGTTGTTTCCACACTTGCCATTCTTCAGCCCTACCCCCAGAAATTAAATACCTGAGTTGCTGAGGGTGATGGAGGAGGATATATTTTTATCTCTAGAACGCATGAACATAAATGCTCATGCACGGACAATGAATGTATGGACATTAGATGCTGCCATTTTACAAGCTTGTGAATCTCTTCAATAGCAGATTGTAAGACAATGATTGCATATTAATAACCGAATGGATGAAAAAACTTCCTGTTTTTTTTTTAAATCAGTGTGAGATGAGGCTGTTGCAGAGGCAATGAACAATGCCTGCAGCAGACAACAGGGCCTTCAGCAATGCGTAATGAAAGGGATCAGGGAAGCAATGGGGCCAGAAATGTGTCCCTATTTTCATTTATGAAATGCCAAAGAGTATGAGCATGCAGGAGAGCATCAGTTACACGCAGAGGGAAGACTGGAGAAGAGAGCTCAGATTTATTCAGTTATCAAAATTTCAGTTTTTTGAGATTTATGGAAGGGTGGACTTGAGCTGCTTCCGCATTTGGGGTTAGCAAATTGCAATCACCAAATAGATGGACGCCGCTGTCCAAAACATCTGGGGGGTGAACCAAGTTGGGGGAGGCTGTTTTTTGACAGGTTCCTGCCCCAAGGAGATTACAATCTAACTGCCCACCTTTGGGGGAGCAACAACAGGAAAATGATGGGGTAGGGGTAACATAACAGCAGAGAGGTGGGAGGGAAGGGAGAGGTAGAATGAGCACAGTGAAGTATGTGGAAACATACCCAAGCAGAAAGCTTCCTTTTTTGCCAATGAAACCTATGCGGGAGAGGTGATTTTTGAGCAAAGCTACGTGTGACTGGAGACTACTATTAATGTATTAATGCAAATCATATGCAAAACCCAGCCCTGGGGAAGAGCTGCCTGTTTTGTCAGTGCGCAAGGAGCATGTTTTCATCCAGGTTTTAACATTCAACTACATTGGTACGTGCTGCAGGTGCACCGTTCGCATACATACTGAACACATGCAAGGGCGGCGGCCAGGGTGGCTGCTGTGCACAGTTACAGGATGTGCGGCCACCGAGGCACAGAACATGAATGTCACATGGTCACTCCCTCCGTTGTATGTTGCTGGTGTCTTGTGCAGTAGCAGGAACAGGGTGGCCCTCCAGACCTTCCTACCTGGCCCTTGGGACTCGTCCCTGCTCTTCACCTGGTAGGAATGTGTCCTGAGAGTCCCAACTCACACCCCATTGGCACAGCTGTGGTGGCTGAGACTGATGGAAGTTGTAGTCCAACACATCTGGAGGGCGCCAGGTTGGTGAACGCTGCTCTAGTGGAAGTCCTTTCCTCTTACAAATGCCTCCAAGGCTTTTTCTCATCTCCAGACCCAGCAGCTCAACTTGTGGCAGTGAATTCCATAAGCTCATTATTCTGCCTGGAGTGAAGCCTTCTTTGGCAAACAAGGAAATAAAAGATTGGAGCTGTTCCTCTCTCCTCTCTCTTCTGTAATGTTTAACCAACAGGACAATTTGCTAGCTCAAAAGAAAATACAGATAACATTGTTGTATCCAGAGGAACAACAGCAAAATGACCCTGCAGGGTGTAGGATGGAGAGGAACAACTCCAAGCATTGTGACTTTAACCCTTAGAGAGCCAGCTCGGAGTGGGGCAGGAGACTCCAAGCAACCTTGTCCTGCCAAATCCAGATACTTCGGAGGTGGCAGCCTGGGCAGCATGTTGGACTTGGACAAAATCCCCACACAGCCATCAAGAGAGTCGATGTGGAGTACTGTATTGGTTAGAGTTGAATTAAGACTTGGCAAAGAACAGGGTTCAAATCCCCACTCTGTCAAGAACCTCACTTGGTGACCTCGGGTCACTCTCTCTCTCCCAGCCTAGCCTACCTGCCAGGATTGTCATGAGAATAAAAATGGAGAGGAAGAGAAAACCTGTATGCTACTGTGAGCTCCTTGGAGGAGGGGTGGGATAGAAATGCAATCAGTCAATCAAGCTTGTTGGGCAACCTCAAGCCAGCCTTTCTCTTCCAGCCTGACCTACCTTGCACTGAGGTGTAGGGAAGGAAGGCACGCCAAGACATTTTGCTGCCTGAGGCAAAGACAGGATGTGGCCCCTCCATTCCACACACGGAAGCTGGCTTGCCTGGCCACTGAATCTCACCACAGCACTGCCAATGGGGCAGCACCCTAACTAAGGAGGTATGCCATCCTCTTTGCCACTTCCTGCCTCCTGAGGCAGCTGCCTCACTCTGCCTAATGCCAGGGCTGGCCCTGATATTACCCAGAGCTCCAGGGAGGAAGGGTGAGATTCTGGCTGAGGTGGTGGCAGCGGCCTCGTTTAAGTCCACTTATTATGTGCCTCAGAAGGGGGGTGATTACAGCCGCTTCCTTAAAGGGCTTTTGGAAAAGATGAGGGATATTCCTGGAGGCAGAGGGAGAGAGGAGGAGCAAATCCCCTATGAGGAAAGACAACAACATATTGGATTTTTTTTAGTTCAGATAAAAGGTAGTGAGAGGTGACATGGTAGAAGCTTGTGAAATGATGCACGGTGCAGAGAAAGTGGCTAGAGGAAAACTTTCCTCCCTCTCTCAGAACACTAGAACTTGAGGACTTTCAGTGAAGCTGAACGTTGGAAGATTCAGGATCACAGAAAAAAGTCCTTCATGCAGCACATAGTTAAACTATGGAACTCACTGCCACAGGACGCAGTGACGGCCACCAACTTGGAGGCCTTCAAAAGAGGACTTGACAATGGAGAGGAAAGCTATCAACGGCTTCTAACCATGATGCTCATTCTCTGCCTCCATGGTCAGGAGCAATAATCTTTCTGAAGATCAGTTGCTGGAAACCACAGGAGAGACAGCATTCCTACAGGCTTCCTATAGGCATCAGATTGGGCACTACCAGATCCTGGGGGTGGCAGCCCCCCCCAAAGAGAGGGTGGCCCATTAGAGGAAATGGGGTGCTGCCGCACCAACCCCAGTTTGCCCTCAACCTGCCCCACTTGCCTCGCTTCTTTCTTAGAACCAGTCATGGGGTGGCTCTTCCTGTCATGGACCCTGGGGCTCCATCTACTACCACTGAGCTCCCCCCATCTGTCCTACCCAATGGGCACCAGTCACCACTACTCCCTGAGTCCCCTAAGCTAGACTGCTCTGCACTCCCAGTCCTAGCCTGCTGTGTTTGGGCAGGATGAAGGATGCTGACCCTTCACCAGTGTTGAAGTAAGATTTGATTACCCGTCTTGTCAGAAACTGGGGGCACCGTCTTGTCCTTTTCCTCAGGCAGCAAAACAGCTTGGGCTGGCCCTGTTGGGCACTTTTGACAGTGGACTCCCTCAGAAGCTGGTGGACTCACTGGAGTTTTTAAACTGGTGTTGGATGGCCATCCGTTGGAGGTCCTTTAGTTGTGATTCTTACATTTGTGGAGGGGTTGGACTAGATGACCCTTCGGGCCCCTTTCCAGCTCTGTGATCCTGTGATGCTGGACTAGATGGGCCATTGGCCTGATCTAGAATGTTGTTCTTATGCTCTCCAGGGTGGAGAGCGGACATGGGGCAATCTCCCACGACTGTCACAGAAGGCCACTCTCTCTGGCCTTTGGGACTCTTCCTGAAGCACACACCCTCTCAGCAGCCCTGCTCCACACCACCCTCCTCCAGCACTGGAATGTGCCCTTGAACTTGGATAATCGTGCCTCTCGCTTGCCAGGAGGGAGGACGGAGAGATGGGATGGGTGGGCTGCATAGTGATCTCTGCCTTTTGGGTGAGATCCACATCCACTCTGCCCACCACTAGCCCACAGCCACTGGAGGGAGTGCAGCCCTCGAGATTCCCTTGCAGCCCTGTTACATGCAGAGCCGTTCCAAGTGACTGGCTGTCCAGTTCATGAAGACACACTGGAGAGAATCGAGGTCACTTTGCAAGCTTGGCTGGAGCAGGCTTGCTGTCTGTGAGGGTTGCCACGCCAGGCCACTCCATGCCTCGACTTACACAGGGGCAGAACAATCCTAGCTGGAACAGCAGCCACCACAGCAATAGCCAAGGCAGGCCATGCAACTGGTGTTCGGCCACTGCTAGCACAGAGATGCTCCCAGACCCCCCTCGGCCTATGGCTTATCTCCTCTAAAAGGCAAGGGGGTGCCATGCAGGCTAGGTCTATGGGCAACCCTCCCCCCCCCCAGGAGAGAGGGAGGGAGGAAGAAATACCAGACAAGTCAGAAGGAGGAGGTTGTGCATGCAAGCAGGGATGCGCGTATGTGACAGAATGGGGGCAGAAGGAGACTGCAAAGATAGTTTTGTGCCAGGATATGTGAGCAAGTGCCTGCGAAGGAGGAAGGAGAGAGAGGTAGACCGAATACATTTATTTAACGCATTTCAGTCCCGCCAGGATGCTCAGGGTAGGTTATCCTCTTGTACGGCCTCCTCCAGTGGAGGCTGCTCTGTTAGGATGATTGGAGTCCTGCCTCATCAACCTCAGTCTGCTCTCATCCAGCTGCAACCTGCCTGCCGTCTTACCTACAGCCTGTCCATCGGGGTGGCCCTGCCTGTCAGCTTCCCCCTCCTTAGCCTCAGTGATGCCCTTGGAGAACTCAGCAAGGAGGAGGACAGGGAGGCTCCGCCTCTTCTTGGGCTCTGGATCCACCTCCCAGTGGGGACCAAAAGCCCTTTGAGGTCGGGTGAAGCAGAGAGAGAGAGAGAGAGAGAGAGAGAGAGAGAGAACGTGATTTGCCAACTGAAGCACAGTGGTACCTCGGGTTACACTCTTCAGGTTACAGACGCTTCAGGTTACAGACTCTGCTAACCCATAAATAATACCTCAGGTTAAGAACTTTGCTTCAGGATGAGAACAGAAATCGCTTGGCGGCGGCAGGAGGCCCCATTAGCTAAAGTGGTACCTCAGGTTAAGAACAGTTTCAGGTTAAGAACAGACCTCCAGAACGAATTTAATTGCACCTTAATGTCTAACCAAGTTATTATGGCATCATCGGGCTGATACAGCCCAGTTTGCCAGAGACATGAGAGGGGGTCCCTATAGACAATGTGAAGGGATTAAGGAACAAACAGTTGATTTTGTGTTTTTATTTTTCCTTTTTTTGTAATGTTATTATTGTGGTGTTTTTTCTGTTTTTCTGTTTTTG
The DNA here is from genome assembly GCF_965207765.1 of Zootoca vivipara. NCBI lineage: Eukaryota > Metazoa > Chordata > Lepidosauria > Squamata > Lacertidae > Zootoca > Zootoca vivipara. Next base: position 55,140,796 of record NC_142589.1, on the reverse strand, counting down.
TGCTCTTTTTTCTTGTTGTATCTTGAAAAACTTTATTAAAAAATATTATATAAAAAAAGAGATTTTCTTGTATACTACAGATTTGAGATCAGGCCTGCCAGTGTTCTCTCCAGTGTCCGTTCTGTCTGTAAGTACTGGCCATATGTCCATGTGTCTTATCCAATAGTCCATACATCTGATCTTCTGGTAGGTAACAAGTTCTGCTTAAAACCAGTAAACCTGAAGGTCAAACTACGCCCCACCCTGCCTTTTTTTCTTTCTTTCTTTTTTAAAATGCAATCGAACAAATCAACAAACCATAGTCCATTACACACAATACAAATCAGACATCAAGAAAGGAAGGGAAAGGGAAATCGAGAAACATGTCACCACTCAGTGCAATAACATGCAAAACTATAGAACGTTGCCTGTATGCTCTGCAATGGCCTAGGATATATACAATTCGCATTCAAAGATCTGTTATATTAAGGAAAGCACACTGGAGGCAATCTGCCTAGAAATAAGACACCAGACCCCTCGAAAAAGAGAATTTGTTGGGGTTCCTCTGTGGTGTTGCTTCTATCTGTCTTTAAGTAAACCAGCTTTTCTTAACTTGGCGCTCTCAAGATGTATTGGACTACCAATCCCATCAACCCCCGTCCAAAACATCTGGGCACCAGATTGAGAAAAGCTGGTTTGTCAAAAGAGAGAGAAAGAGAATACAGCAGGGAGGGGTTATAGAGAATAGAGGAAGAGTTTGGCTCACATGTCCACACAGGAGGGAAGGAATTTGCAACTGGACACATGTGTGACTGTGTGCGAGCCCAGGCAAGCAGAGGGGGCTGTGCCCCAGTGTGTGAGTGGGTGTGCAAGAGAGGCTGCGTGGGAGAGTGACCCTCCTAGGCTGAAGCCTGCATTTCATGCATTTTTCAGAAGAACAAGGTCAGTGGGTCACTCAAGCGCTGGAGGGTTTTCTCCAGCTCAGCTGCTGCGCTGCCAAAGCTGCCGGGAGCCGCAGGCTCCTTTGCCACCAGTGGATGGACGGAGGCAGGGATGGGGGAAGAAGAGAGGGGTGAGGGGAGCTGGCATCACCCACACAGCCAGGGTGATAGGAACGCCAGCTGGCATTGCCCTCACACAGACACAGTCCGGTTAGCTGCAGAAAACCTCCTGCATCTCTCTCCTCACCCAGCTGACCAGGCCTTGGTGTCAGCTGGGGCTTGGAGCCTCTTTTCAATTACAGGCCTTCACCATGGGAAGGAGTGTAAATTATCTAGAAGGGTGCCTCTGGGCATATGCAGAGTGTCCTCTCCTTGCAGCTGCCAGCCCTCACACATCCGGGATTAGGGGGAACAGCTTCCTGCCCAAGCCTTTCCCTCTACCCTCACATTTGTAAAATTAATGGCTGGCTGATCATAGGTCTTGAAGGTTACAACCGAAGCAGTAAATATGGGTGGTCAGGAGCCAGCTCGTGCATTTAGCCTTTCAGTAAGGTCACAGAACAGATGCAGACCCAGATCTTGGGGCTGTGAGTGCCCTCCAATCCCAGCGAATGAAGTGATGTGTGAGTTGAGTCGAGTGTCCCACATGCATAAAAGTGCATGACCATTTCACATGTTTTCCTGAGGGCAGAAAAGGTAGACAGGGACATATGTGGACAGAAATGTTGGGCTTGCATATTCATTACGTTAATTAGTGTGCAGGACTCCGGGGAGAGGGTGCTGCTTAGGTTTTACACCTGAGGCGCGCAGGTGCAGAGCAGTCACAATGAAAAATGGACTGGATGCACAACCTGGGAAAGGTGTCATATTTTCCATCATGCTTTCGGTCAAGGGATACAGTGTGTAGACCACATGCGACAGATTCAAAACATTTGCTAAACAGGAAAGCGTCTTGCAACAGCTTAAAGACCCAACAGAGTTCTTATAGCATAATGCTCTACATCGCATGACATGAGTTACAGGTAGATCTGTATGAACATATTAAAATACACACACAAGGGCAGACAGGCGTTGTAAACAGTGAGGGCAGAAGGAAATGAACTGCAGAAAGTTCTACAGGCAGTGAAAATTTGGTAAATTGAGTCTCTGTGTTCAGAGGAAGACTTCCTCTGAGTGACTGATGCTAGACAAGAAGAGAAGGCTGTTTCCTTTTTAGATGGGTCACTGGTCTGATCCAACAGACTCTTCTTATGTTATTACATTCCTGTTCAGCTTTTGGGTTTCTCAGTAACATCTGATTGGCTACTGATGAAAACATACTCCTGGACAAGATGGGTGCTTGGTCCCATCCCACAAGGATTTTATTTTTTCTGATCTTTAAACTAGTGCAGCCTTTCCCCAACCTGGTGCCCTCCAGATGTTTTGAACCACACCACAGCACAGCTGATGGTGGTCTCAGTCCAAAGCATCTGGGGCGGAGCAGGGGGGACAGGCTGGGGAAGGATTGCAGCTAATGTGTAGCTGTGGTGCAAAAATTCAGACTCGTCCAAAGTGGGAAGATTAATTTTCCCACCAAGCTTTAACAAAAGAGCTTCAGCCAACTGAGATGAGCTTTAGCATAATTTTCAACCAACTGAAACACAACTTTTCGCTTTTTAACTAGAAATGGAAACAATCATGCAGAGAAGCGTTACCATTTTAAACTGCTAGCCTGAAGTAGGAACCCCCTCAAAGGAAAAGAAAGAAGTCTCCGGCCTCTACTTGATTCTTTTCCTCATTCTCTGACTTCCTCTGTGTAAGTCTATCACAAACAATAGTAGAACCTGAAAGCTTTGTTATCACCTCAGTCACTTCTCAGACCAATGAGGGCCTGTCCATTGCCATGGTACTCTAGCAGATTACATCATTGCTCCTGCTCAGAAAAAGTCCCCACTCTGCTACACTCCTGGGCACCCTAAATCAGTGCAACACCCCCCCAAAAGGAGCCAACTGGAAACAGCTTTATCTTAGATACAGATGATAGTTTTTCAGAGACTCAAAGGCAACAAGATAGATATGAATTTCAAACTGATTTCCAGAAAACCCCTGAGCATCTCTGAAGCTGAGAATCTATTGTTCAGTAGGGTGATCCTTGATGAAAAACAAACCTTCCTGGAAGACAACTGGCCCATCACTACCAATCTCTCTCAGTTCAAATAGAGGGTCCACTCCATCTCCAGAGGCTTAGCCAGCGCCTGTGGGAACTGGCTGTGCACCCCAGAACCCACCTCCAAGTCCTTGGCAATGGGCTCAGCAACTCAATGGGAGTGCCATGGAATTAGGAAGTATTAAAACCCTGTGGACGCTTTCCCCCAAACTATCACAACTTGGAAGTGGGAGCCAATCACACGCTGCAAAATTCAAGTTGCACAATTGTAATTGATTGGGAGATGATGCAACACAAATGCCCTTTAAATGGCCACTGTAGTTGACCAATCACGATGTAGCTAAAACTGTCTCTCACCTGGAAGTGCCCTGGGATGTCACCTCTGAGCTGTGTCCAATATTAGTCCTACTCAAGAGTAGACACACTTTCTTGGTTCACCAAGCATGTAGCTTGTAACATGCAGTTTTAACACGTAGAATAGTTTTGGAATTGCTGGTTTTATTTATGCATGGATAACATTTTATGTCAACTCGCTTTTCATGTTTGCTTTTATTGGTATTCTTAAATGGGTATTTTTAGACGGTTCTTTGCGTGCTGCTTAAGACGTTTTCTGCTGAGTAAATGGTATATGTTTGGTTTTATTTTTTAAATGAAATTAAGGAACATGAATAGCATACGTCCATTCATTTTAATGGACTTAGTTAGCCCTTTACCTTAGTGAGAGTGTGCACACTCCTTCATCCGACGGTCAGGATGTGGTCTCTGACCAAACAGGTTTGGCAGGTTTTCGAACCTAGACCGAAGCAGCTGGTCCCGAGAGTTGTGTGGCTCAGGCACCAGCCTTGCCAGCCCTGTCTCCACCCTTCTGCTCTTGGCTCAGTCAGGCAGCCTTTCCTTGGCAAAGGCCTGAGGTGGTGGAGGAGGAGGAGCTGCAGCAGCAGATGAAAGAGGGCCGCAGGTTAAAAGTTAGCTCAGCAGACAATGTGGCGCTGGCCTGGCAGCCTGTGCTCCCGAACATTTGAGCACACAAACCAGCCCTTTCTGATAAAGGAACAAACAGCCCTGCTCAGCAAGCAGCCGAGTGGCCCTGAAGGCCTTTATCCCTGTCTTCCTCCTCCTCCTCCTCCTCCTCCTGGCTACACAGTAGCCCTCCTTTCTGCACCATTTGGAGCAAAGAGGGCCAGCGAGCCTCTCTCTCCCGCTGGCACAGAAGCACTGCTGCTTCTGCTCAACTGTCTCCCTGCGCATTCTTCAGCTCCGCTACAACCAGCACGTACACATATTTCTAGCATGTGCTTCTGCAAAGCGCGTCAACAGCCGAAGCAGCCATGCATGTCAAACTATACAAACAGCATATGCTCGGGCACATGAGATTGGTGGGGGATTATTTCAGCCTTCTCGTGTGCAGGTTGGTGCTCCTGCAATCCCTCCCGTGGTCCTCGCTGGTTGGGCCACAGGACTGGGTTTCTGTCCACACTGCGTACAGAACGGATGCGGGGAGCAGAATTCTGTGCTCGTGTGCAGCAATATCCATTTCCGTGGGAAGATGGTCTGTTGATGCTTCAGCTGTCATCTAGGGCAGATGCAGGTTTAAAGCAGCCCTAAGATGTGAAAGTGTGAGTGGACAATCTTTGGAACTACGAAATCATGGGGTGGCCTTAAGGCAGGCCACTAGCATTACCTCTGTTTCTCACCTGCAATATGAGGATGATAAGACTGACCTGCCTTATCAGACGGTTGTACGGCTCATTTAGATGGTGTTCCTTTGGCCCTGTCTTCGTACCCTGAGGAAGTGTGCAACAAGGAGAAAGTAGAAGAACCCAATAATAATACCTGTCCCCAGTGAGACTTCCTAGAAAAATAACCTGGACACCTTCTTAGTGTCTTAGTGTCCTTGCTCTGGCACAGGAGTGGGGAGGAGGGTGGGGGAAGCCCTTTGCAGGTGATCAATTCATATCTCCAGGGGTGACGGGAAAAGGAGAAAGGGGGTGGCCCACCCACCATTGGCTTGAACCCCATCCACTGCAGTCCTGTGAGCCCAAATAGATCACCTCCAAGGAAAAGTGGTCTTTAATCAAAAGAAGGATCCCCACCAACAGCTCTAGGGAAACCAGCTGTTTGTTTAAGGCTGGTGGGTTGTGCCCCATCTTGATCATAAGCTTCTGTTCTGACAGCCTTAATGGTGCCCAAAGGCTTCTATCCACAACACCCTATCAAAGTTCTCTCTCTCTCTCTCTCTCTCTCTCTCTCTCTCTCTCTCTCTCTCTCTCTCTCTCTCTCTCTCTCTCTCTCTTTCTCCCTCCCTGTCTTTTCCCTTCCTGATCCTCTTCTTCCTTTTGGCATCCATGATCAGCAGCTGTTGCCATAGCTACATACATGCACGTTGTCTGGGCAAAGATGCCTCCGTCACTGAAGTTTGCACAGTGGACTGGGGATGGCAGGAGAGTATGTGTAAGCAAAAAGAGGGGGATTTGTGCTTTCTAGGATGACTTTGCCCTTGGGTGAAACAAAATAAAAAAAATTATTTCCAGTAGCACCTTACAGACCAACTAAGTTTGTCATTAGTATGAGCTTTTGTGTGCGTGCACACTTCTTCAGATACCTTGGGATTTACCAACAGGCCCTATGGTGAGGTTTCTGTATGAAACTTGAGCCCCATTTGCACCATACATTTAAAGCAGTATCAACACCACTTTAAATGGTCACAGCTTCCCCCAAAGAATTCTGCGAGCTGCAGTTTTTCATGGGTGCTAAGAGTTGTAAGGAAAACCCTATATTCCCATCCCAGGATCACAATTCCCAGAATTCCCTGGGAAGAAGGACTGCTAAACCACTCTAAACATTGTAGCTCTGTGAAAGGAGACTAACAACTCTCGGCACCCTTATAGCATTCTTTGGGAAAAGTGACTGTTTAAAGTGAGATGCTTTCAAATTGGACTATTGGGGGAACCGAAAGCTTCAGGACAGGCACAGGGAGCAGCTGAAACCCCCTACACTCCAGATCTTTTGAACTACAGCTGGGTTCTTCCTAGGACTGATGAGGGTTGTAGTCCAAAAAGTTGGAGAAGACTAAAGTAAGGCCCTGGCTGATTGGCATCCATTTGTCTTGATGTTGCCAGCTCTCATGAGTAAGGCCCACAGAGTAGGTATCCTCCTTTTCACTGCAGGATCAACATCGATCAACATGGATTGTGGCCAATGGCATGGGAATGCAGCTTAATACATTATCACTGGATGCAGAGTACGGTAAGCAGAAATGTGAAGATGCATCTGGTGTCCTGCAGATATTTTGGACTACAACTCCCACACTGGCTGGGGCTGATGGGAGTCAGAGGTTGAAGGTCACCAAGTTGGCAAAGGCTGTCTTATCCATCTGCCCCAGTCCACTATTTTTGTATCTGGCTCTCTTTGGTGTATCTCAACCAGAAGTAGATTCTGAGTAACATATTAGATCCCACGGATTAGATCCCACAAGCCTGAAGTCTTCTTTCCCCTGTCTATGCTGTTGTGACGTGGGGTTTGTGATTTCAGCTCTCTTGACATAATATGCTGGAGACAGTTCTCTAGTAACAGCTCTTTATTAAAGTGAACAAGACTGAAGACTGAGGAGAGGAAAGCTACATTTATAGGGACAGGGGACTAGCTAGGAAGGGATACATTTTGGAGGGAACAATATCAAGCAATCACAGTGCTGCCTTTTGGAGGAAACCAATAAGACAGAGGATCCAAATACAGCAGCTTAAATGAACCAATAGTAGCTGTACCCTCTGGAACCAAAAGGCAGTTACTTTATCCTAATGCAAATACAGACAATAATAATACAGATATAAAATCCTTTGACTCAATACACAACACCCCTCCCCCCCTAGTGAGCACAGCAGACGTAATCCCTCAGGTACTGTGGGGTCCTACAACTTCTACCTGATCTCCTGACAACAGGTGTTGCAGGTTCTGGATTGGATGTTACCTGTGGTGGAGGGGCTACTATAGGGGTTTCATCAGGAACAGATGGAGTCCCAGACATCTCAGGGTCCCCGACCTGTACCTCGTCATCATGAGGACTAGCAGACCCTGGTTCATTTGCTGAAGCCCCTGGTGACTGTACCTCTGGGCCATCTTCACTCTGGTCTCGCAGCTGTGCGTCATTAGCCAGGGATGAATTATCTGACTCCTCCCTGCTGAGCGCCCGGCGCCTCAGCTGATCTATATGTCTCTTCCAAACTTGCCCATTTTCCAAGGTCACATAATAGGACACAGGTCCACTAGCCCGGGTGATCACACCGGCCACCCACCGCGGACCTCGTGAATAGTTCCTCACCCAGACCAGATCTTCAGGGGCGAGATACCTTGTTGTGTCAGTCTCAGCCTGGGGGGTTGCTCTTGAATTACGGTTTGGCATTTTATCTGGGTGGACATAATCCAGCACCGTTACCAGTCTTCTACCTAAGAGCAGCTCGGCTGGCGACTTGCCCGTCGCAGTACACGGCGTCGCATGCTGCAAAAATAACATTCGCGCAATGCGAGCCGACCAGTTACCCTCCATTAAGCGCGCAATGGATTCTTTGGCTGTTCTTACCATGCGCTCAGCCTGCCCATTGGAGGATGGGTGAAAGGGCGCGGATGTGACCCCTCTTATAAAGTTATCAGCCAAGAATGCCCTGAATTCTTGGGATACAAAAGCTGCCCCATTATCTGATACAATGGTCTCAGGTAACCCGTGGGTAGCAAACAGCTGCCTCAACACCTTGATTACGGCAGCTGATGCCATGCTAGGGACCATCGCCACTTCTAACCATTTGGAATATGCATCAACGATAACCAAAAAGACCTTCCCTTGGAATGGCCCAGCTAAATCTATGTGCAGCCGGCTCCAGGGAGACCTGGACTGCTCCCACCAGTGGACTGGTGCTCTGGCCACTTCTGGCCGCACCTCTTGGCATGCCTTGCATGTTCGTACCCATTGTTCTATGTTCTGGTCCATTCCAGGCCACCACACATAACATCGGGCTAGCGACTTCATCCTGACCATTCCCGGGTGTCCCATGTGAAGCGTCTCAAGAACCCTGTTTCTCAGTGGTGCTGGGATGATCACCCTATCTCCCCATAGGAGACAACCCTTATGCATGGACAATTCGTGCTGCCTTGTCGCATAAGGCCTGAATTTTTCTTCATGCGGACCACCTGGCCACCCCCTCCCCACCCAAGTGAGCACACGGGAGAGAACAGCATCTTTCCTCGTTTTCTCAGCTATATCCGTAGCTGTTACAGGAGCCCCCAGAAGTGTTTCTAGCATCATAATGTGCTCCGCCGGAGCAGGATCCTCATTGCTCCCGCCAGGAAGGGGCAATCGACTCAGCGCATCAGCATGGCACAACTGTTTCCCCGGCACATGGGTCAAGGTGTACTGGAACCCATTCAGGAATATTGACCAACGCAACATTCTGGGGGAGAGAATTTGTGGCGTTTGTTTGTTTGGGTTGAACAACCCTAACAGTGGTTTGTGGTCCGTTTCAATGGAGAAATGGCGACCGTACAAATAATCATAGAACCTTTTGATTCCGGACACAATAGCCAGTGCCTCTTTATCAATTTGAGCATAGTTGCGCTCCGTGGGCGACAACGTACGGGAATAGAAAGAGATGGGCTTTTCCGACCCATCCGGTTCCCTATGACTCAGCACAGCCCCCAGACCGTATTGAGAGGCATCACATGCCAGGACCAGCGGCTTTGACTCATCATAATGAGCAAGGACACTCCTGCTACTCAGCATTCCTCGCAAGGAGTCAAAAGCCTTCTGCTGCTCCCGCCCCCATCGCCACACATTCTTTTTCTGCAATAGTCTATGTAATGGTTCAGCTACTGAAGCTTTCTGGGGTAAGAACGAATGATAAAAGTTAATAAGTCCCAGGAATGACTGCAACTCCGTCTTGTTCTGTGGTCGTGGTGCCTCGATGATGGCCTTAATCTTAGCATCTGTGGGGTGGATGCCTGATGCATCAATTTTAAACCCCAAGAAATCCACCGTTGGCACCCCAAAACTGCATTTTTCCTTTTTCAGTTGCAACCCCACCTCCTTGAACTTGAGCAACACTGCACGGACACGCGCAACCAGTTCCTGTGGGTCTTTTCCAGCAATCAAAACGTCATCAAAAAATGGCAAGACCCCCGGCAGACCTCTTAACAGGCGTTCCATGAGCCCTTGAAAAATCCCTGGGGCCACACAAACTCCAAACTGTAATCTGTTAACTCTGAACGCCCCTTTATGTGTGACAATAGTCTGTGCTTCCGCTGATTGTGGGGTTACTGGCAGCTGTTGGTAAGCTTGTGCCAGGTCAATTTTGGCGAACACCTTGCCCCCAGCCAGTTTAGCCAACAGATGTGATACGACTGGAATGGGGTATGAGTTTCCCCTGAGTGCCTTATTGATAGTACATTTGTAATCTGCACATATCCTGACTTCCCCATTTGCTTTAAGGGGCGTGACGATTGGAGTCTCCCACTTAGCAGAGTCCACGGGTGAGAGAACTCCCTGCTTGACCAATTTATCCAGCTCTGCCTCGATCTTGGGTTGCAGTGCAAATGGCACTCGCCTTGGTTTGAGTCGGATTGGGGCCACCCCGGGGTCCAACTCGAAGTCAACTGGGGCCCTTTATAACAACCCAGTTTTCCATTAAAGAGACCAGCAAATTCCTTGCATAATGCCTCGCTCATCTCAGGGCAGGTTTGGATTGAATTAAGCCCTGAGATACTCAGTCCCAGGGCGGGGAACCAGTCAGTGCCCAGGAGACTGGGGCGACTGCTCTTCGCAATCACCAGTTTGAGTACAGCCTGTTTGTCCCGGAACTGTACTCTCACGGCACACATTCCCATAACATGGATGCGGCCTGCTGAGTATGACTGCAAGGTTGCCGGGAAGGGCTCCAGAGGGGGCAACTTACCCCTGAGGAAGAATGTCTTCGCGGTCTGGTCCGACACGATGGTGAATGCAGATCCGGAGTCCACCTCCATGTCGCACTGCTGACCCTCAATCTTCACCTTGACGTGTGCCTTGCCTTGCGCTGGAAACTGCACGGCCCTCCCGTTGATCTCCGTTACATAGTGGCAGTCTTTTAGAAAACGAGTTGCTGTGGGCGGTCTGCGATGCTCCAGTCTAGGTGCTCCTGTTGCTCCCGACGCCGCCGATCTACAGACCCTGGCGATGTGACCCGTCTTTCCGCACGTCCGGCACATAGCATCCCTGAAACGACAACTCTTCCGCCCATGGTTTCCGCCACAACCTGGGCAACTGCCTCGGCGATCTTTGTGCACTGTGCAGGCCTGACGCACCAACTCGACCCCACGGACTGGGCTCTGGCTCGGAGTAGCCTCTAGCTCGTCCATGGCATGCGCAACTTCTATCTGTGGCTTAGTGGCCTTGCGACTGGCATCAAGCTCCTCTCTTTCATAATTCTCCGTGGCGGTGGCCTCCTTCAAGGCTGAAGCAAGGGTAACCTCTTCTTTAGCCACGATGCGTCTTCTGGCTTTCTTGCTGCTCAGACCACCAATAAACCGATCCAGGAGAGTCTCTTCCAGATTTTGGAAGCCGCAGTGCTGAGCGAGCTTCCGGAGTTCAGCCAGAAATGTGGATACAGACTCCCCAGCACGCTGCTGCCTCTTATGGAACTCCATCCGCCGGGCCATCTTGGTCTCAGTAGGCGCCAAGTGGCTCGTTAGGCAGGCAAGAATATCTTTGAGAGATGTCTCACTCAGCTTCGCTGGAGCAAGCAATGCCTTGGCCAGCTTGAAGGTCTCGGGCCCACAGTAGCTCAGGAATGTGGCCCTTCTTTTGCTGGCATCGGTGATCCCTTGAGCCACTGCAAAGAACTTGAAGCGTTCGACGTAGTCTTCCCAGGTGTGGGGCTCTGATGGCTGGAAGGGCTCCAATACCCTTGGACTCTCCATTGTCCTAGCGGGCAGGGTCGTCTTCTCAGCTGGCCAGTGAGTCTTGTTCTCAGCTGCAATCCGGACTCTGAGGCAGGGTTGTGTTTAACCGCTCCTCAGCATTCCGGATCCCACCTTCGTCGCCAATTGTTGTGACGTGGGGTTTGTGATTTCAGCTCTCTTGACATAATATGCTGGAGACAGTTCTCTAGTAACAGCTCTTTATTAAAGTGAACAAGACTGAAGACTGAGGAGAGGAAAGCTACATTTATAGGGACAGGGGACTAGCTAGGAAGGGATACATTTTGGAGGGAACAATATCAAGCAATCACAGTGCTGCCTTTTGGAGGAAACCAATAAGACAGAGGATCCAAATACAGCAGCTTAAATGAACCAATAGTAGCTGTACCCTCTGGAACCAAAAGGCAGTTACTTTATCCTAATGCAAATACAGACAATAATAATACAGATATAAAATCCTTTGACTCAATACACAACATATGCAACAGTGGGTTGTTGCTGTTTTCAGTTCCTTGTGAAAGGTTCCTTTTGCCCTTCAGAAAGTTATCTTTAGTGAAAAGCGTAATGACATCAGACATTTCCATCGCCCCAAAAAGAGCAGAGTTAATGTTATCTTCAAGATGAATGGGTGGGAGGAGGCACCCACAGAAGGGCAAGGACTGTGTTGAGAAAGAGTACCTTTGTTATCGCCGGAAGAAAATCTAACCTCATCATGCCTTCAGTAGTAGAAAACAATGAGTTCAACTCCCCAACCTTAAATACATCACCTGAAGGTGAGTCCTAACAAATTAAATTGGACATCACACCTCATTATGTGTTTCGGAACAGAGGGTTTATAAGTGAATCAGTTCAACAATGATCTACTCGCCCCACATTCCTAAAACAGGCCATTTTAAAACCAGCTTAGCTCAAGTTTGCATTTCACAATGCTCTGTGGTAGTAAAGCTGGCTCACTTTCTAACCTGCTTAAAAGAGTTTATCATCACACACTGCAAATGGGGCCGAGACAGGGGCAAGGAAGAGTGTCTTCTGTAAGAACTTAAGAAGAACCCTGTGGCTGAATCTGGCCAGTGGCCCATCTTGTCCAGCATCCTGTTCTCCCAGTTGCCAACCAGATGCCCCAGTGGGAAGCTCACAAGCAGGACCAAAGTGCACCAGCACTTCTCCCCCAGTTCATGGTATTCTGGTATTCAGTGGCATAGTGTTGATTCTGTTCTCTCTAGTTGGTCTGAATAAGGCAGCTTCCTCTGTTCTCCGAATCCATTCAGAGTGAGATTTGAACTGTGGACTTCTCTTCTCAGAGTTGAACCCCTTCATGAACCAAGCCGCAGATCTGGATGACCTTGAGCACCTGACCAGGCGCGGAGGAGCTGTCCCGATTCCCCAGAGGCTCCCTTGATTCATCCCAAAGGGGGGCACAGCCACAGATGTGAGAAGTTGGGTCTCCTGTGAGCATGAGCTGCCACGTGTGTTTGCAGGCCGTGTTTCCATGGAGACCTGCACAATGGCCACATTAGTCTCAGATTTGTTTTAAAAGGAGAAGGCTTTTGTGCCACCGATTTGTCCCTAATCGCAGGCTGCTTTGTCCCACTTTGGGAGGTGGGGAAGTAGGGTTGCGGGCGGGCGGGTGGGGCTCTGAAAGATCTGTTGGTCTTGTGTCACAAAGTTGTGTTTTGCTGCTGGAAATGGACGGCTGCATTTGGGTCACAGTGCCAAGCGGATTGTGCATAGACAGAAACTAGTCAGTTTCACATATACACTGGTCAGTGACACATATACTAAATAAATAAATTTTGAAAAGATACCGAAATAGCAGAAGATTTACAATGGCAAAGGGAGAAGATGGGTAGAATAGTGAGAAGAACAGCCTAGGGTAGGCCACGGATGGGAAGGAGGCAGTGTAATTTCCTGGAGATCAGCAAGGATTTCTGATTCCCGTTTGTTTAACAGTGTCAACAGCAAAATGAGACCCACTTTCATCCTGCTGAAATGAAAGAGTTTTGGGAGGATTTCTGTGTGGAAGGATTTTGTGCTCCATTCAGTTCTGAGATTCAAAGTGAATCTCTGGCCTCAGATTATTTAATTCAAAGTCTCCACTTGGTGACCCTAGAAAAAAGCAAAGTAGATTCCGCAAACCTGGAGTCTTCCTGCCCCTGGAGCAATGGCACTTCCTGCAATGGTAATTGCAGCAACCGATATTGGCTTGAATGCTAATATTATTTATTGTTTTAATTCTATTTTACATATTGTTTTAATTCTTGTTGTTGTTGTTTAGTCGTTTAGTCGTGTCCGACTCTTCGTGACCCCATGGATCAGAGCATGCCAGGCACTCCTGTCTTCCACTGCCTCCCACAGTTTGGTCAAACTCATGTTTGTAGCTTCGAGAACACTGTCCAACCATCTCGTCCTCTGTCGTCCCCTTCTCCTAGTGCCCTCAATAAGTGTTTAATTACTTTGCAATGGTTATCATTTCTATGTCTTTGGTTTTTTTCTGCTTTATCTGTGTTTTTCTATTTTTCTCTGTAAGCTGCCTTGAGTCCTGTTCTGGGGAAAAGGCAAAATACAGGCAATGATTGATTATTGCACACCCGAAAGATGTGCATGCAAACACCCAACCCAGAAGTGATCAAAAACATCACAAAATATGCTACTAAAAGGGTGTAATGTGGGTGGAATGAGGGTGGGGTGTAACAGGGTGGGGCACACTTATACATGCTCCGGCAACACGTGTGGGGGCCAAAAACAGAAACCCCGTGCAAAATGGTCGTTGACTGTCACTGTATAAATAAATAAATAAAATAATAAATGATAGTAGAACACAACACACAGTACGTACATTTAAAGCATGCAACCCCCCTCCTCAAAGAACCCTGGGAACTGTCATAAGGATGCTGAGAATTGTACCTTTGCGAGTGATAAACTACATTTCCCAGAATTTATTGGGGGGGATATTGTATGTATGTAGCCAAACACTTGCATGTATTTTCTCCATTGTTCAGATGCAAACAGTGGAAGAAAGATCAGTTCAAAAGGGCTTTTTCCATGTCTTGCATAAAAATACCCACAACACTCAGGACTGTGATAGTGGATTTCCTGCCATGGGTGGGAGGTTAGACCTAATGTCTTATCCAGGATGATCTGCACACAAAAAGGAAGTTCTGTGCACAGATCACCCTTCTGGATCTCTTAACCTCCATAGTGTCACCTTCCCTGCCAATCACTGCCGAAGCCCCACCTTTTCTAAAAAGACTTTGGCATGACCCCCTGGTTTGCCAGATACCCAGCTGCAAAGAAACCCATTGCACATTCTTCCTATTTTGTACCCCCATTTACCTCCCCTCCCACTGGATAGAGAAAGGAGGGTTGGCCCTGTCGTTGGGCAGAGTGGGGCAACTTCCCCAGGGGACAGTTGCTGAGGGACAGTGGAGGCAGCCCCGAGGACTGATCCCTGTGTGGTACCTGTCCTATCCTGATTCCCCCATAAGCTGCCTGCAGTGGAGAACCCAATCCCGTTGCCAGGGTTGAGATAAGATTTAACCGCCACTCCAGTTGGCTTCTGCATATGGAATGGTGGGGGGGGGGCATCTTTCCCTTTGGCTCAGGCAGTAAAATTTGTTTGGAGAGGCTGGGCGTGAGTGAGCAAGTTATTACTGTATCTCCAAGCAGGTGTTGGTGCTGCTGTCATACCTGCAAAAATAGCTAATGTGGGAGAAGGGGACTCACGAGAACTGGGATTGGTCCCCGGTGGTTGGGAAAGGACTGTTTGCTGCTAATCATGGCTCCTGCGTGACACTGTTCATGAGAGCAGACTGTGTCTCATAGGCTCCCAAATCCCTTCATTTTCAGAGTTTAATCTGGCAGCCATAGACCTCTCATGAGCCTTTCGGTTTTACTTTTAAAAAGGGGTTTTTTTTTAATTTCCTCGAAAGCAATGAGACTCTGGGAAAAGGCGTTTCTGTTGGAAAGTTATGAACAACCCAAGCTCTCTCTCTCTCTCTCTTCCTCTCTGAGCATGTAAAAACATAGCATTAATCTGGTTTGTTTTTAATCTTTATAAGAGAAACTGGAGCTCAAGTCCCACCTCTTTCTCTTTGAACCCCGGTAGCAAATGGGGGTTATTCCTGAGTGAGGAGAATGTACTCTGCATATGCTCTTGAGTGAGAGAAGAGTACACTCTGCATGTGCTCAGTGGCACTCTTCTCTCATTTCAAATAAAAATTATAATTTCCATGTTCCACAGATAAGCCCTCACAATCAGAAGGCCTGCAGTGTAGCTTGGGCACCAGTTACTAGGTAGCCAAAAGTAAAACCTGCTGGGATTAAGAGAGGTGGTTGAGATTTTTCTGGTCTGAGAAGCAACAGTGGGAAGGTTAACAGCTTTGACACTTAAGGCCTGCTAATTGGGCTTTAAAGTTAACAGCCCATTACAAGTGTGTTGGGGGGGGAGGGGAGGGTCTGGGAGTGTTGTTTCAGCTGGTTTGGCTAAGGGTCAGAAAAAGACAAGCGCTGCTGAGGTCTGCCTTGTGGCCTTTGGGTTTTCTCTGCCAGAAGTGAAAGGGAGAAAACAAACACTCAGAGCAAGAGGACTCTGAATTGGATCTACATCCTAGCTTGTAGGTACTAAAATCTGTAGGAAGTCCTTGCTGGGATTGCCAACTTTTGACAGATCCCTGTGCTTTCAGCCCCTGGCTGATGTGCAGGTGTATGTATGTATTTAAAGGAGGCTGGAAGCTCTCCTGGCAATGGGCTAGAGTGCGTGAGATGGCATGATTTTATTGCAAGGTCTTGGAGAAGCAAGAAATCACTCTAGATTAGGTTTAGACAGATGTGTTTTTCCATGTTACTTTCATATCTCTGTCTCCTTTGTAGTCAACTGCTAAAACTGCTTCTAAATCTGTTTCCCCCCCCCAAACTATTGTTACAATAAATGTCAACTAGCTCCTTTTCCAGACTCTTAGTAAAAGCGTTTGTTGTTGAGAAAAACGTATGTACTTAAAAGTGCTATTTCTTCAAAATGGTTGATATACAATCAATAAAGACAAGGCCCTCTCTGCCCATTGGCTTACACTCTGAAAGAAAAACACACACACACAAAGGGGAGGGGAGAGATGAGGCTGGAAAAGCCCAAGGACCACATTCCCTCATAGGTAACCTTCTGGAGGCCACATGTCACTGTTGGGTGGGTCCTGAAGGAAAAGTGGGTGGAGCAAAGGGACCTGCCTCTTACTACATTAGGCTACATTCTCACCATGCAGAAGTCAGATGTTTTTGCCCACCCTGCTCCACCCTCCTCAAGGCAAGCAACAGGCATTATCAGAGACCAAGGACACACCCCAGCCATACATCCTACAGAGCAGGACTCGTGAGTGGTGTGGCCTGGTGGGAGTTCCAAGAGTCAGATAAAGAGGCCTGAGGCTGCATTTTGCCCGCAGGCCTCAGGTTTCCTATCTCCTCTGTTCTAATGACTAGCTGGGATGGAAAGAGCTCTCAAAATGGAGGAGCCTGCTGGAGCAGCTGGTCTCTCAGCAGGGCCCGTGGAGTGGCTCTGCTTCCCATCTCTCCCTCCTCTGCATGCTGGTGGAATGGGAAGCCAGAAGTGGCCTGATATAAATATGAAGCCTGGTGAAGCAAAAGGATGTGCCTGCCACCTGTAACGTCAACACATCACCACAGCGCCCACATCTCATGCTGCAGATGGGGGCAAGGCAACTTGCTTCAAATGTGGTCTCACTTAAAGAGGGCTTCTCTCCACCCTGATTTATGCAGATCAAGCTGTGATTAAAGGTGACAGAGTAGGTCAGAGCCCTGTATTTTGGGTCCGTTGGGATGTCCCGCTGACAGGCAGAAATCTAGTAGGTCTGATCAAGTCCCTATCAAATTTTGTAAACCACCTTGAGGGTTTTTTTTTAAATAACCAGGCAGTGCATACATTTTTAAAATAAAACACAAAATAAATACATTCAGGTGCAATTAAATTATAGCGGCCAATTGTGCATTGCCAAAAGCAACATGTCACCAAAAAGGACAATAGAGGCTACCTATCAGGATTAAAATTGCATACGGCAATTTACATGTGTGCAGATGCAAACATAGAAAGAGAATTGTAGAGCTGGAA
The DNA here is from genome assembly GCF_965207765.1 of Zootoca vivipara. Classification (NCBI taxonomy): domain Eukaryota; kingdom Metazoa; phylum Chordata; class Lepidosauria; order Squamata; family Lacertidae; genus Zootoca; species Zootoca vivipara. Next base: position 55,123,674 of record NC_142589.1, on the reverse strand, counting down.
GGGACCACAAGGGTCATATAGTCCAACGCCTTGCAAAACAGGAATATTTTTGCCCAACACAGGGCTCGAACCTGCAATGCTGAGATTGAGAGTCTCATGCTGTCCTGCAAAGAAGCAATACATCTTTCCCTAGCAGGGAAAACTGAGGCCTGTGTGGCCTTGCTGTTCAGGGGCTGTTCACTGTTGCTTAGCTCCACCTCCAAGGCCACTACCCTCCCTCCTTAGGCTTCTTTACCTTTGGACCACCAGACATCTCTTCAAACAGAGGACATGGTGGTCACCCTAAATCAAATATATAGGATGTTCACCAGCTGACCCATGCCATCCTACTGAGCCCTGGGATGAGTCAGCTCCCTTGCCCACTTCATTAATGCACTTGCAATGCAGCCACTGCCTCCTCTTTGGGTTGAATTGAGTTTCAGAATAAAGCCCCACGTCAGAAGGAAGGAAGGAAGGAAGGAAGGAAGGAAGGAAGGAAGGAAGGAAGGAAGGAAGGAAGGAAGGAAGGAAGGAAGGAAGGAAGGAAGGAAGGAAGGAAGGAAGGAAGGAAGGAAGGAAGGGCAGCATGCAAAGCTCCTCCTTACTTTTGTTAATTAAATCATCGTTGGAATTTTCAACATAACAGGATTAAAAACAACAAATTGTGAGGGGAAAAAGAATGCAACAAACCCCCACACCATGCTTGCATTAAGTAATACAGAACATGGTAAACTTTACCTGGGAATGAGAGTAAAAGCAGAATATGTGTGAAGCACCATGGATTAAGCTGCATCAAAAGAATTAACTGAAGTCCTCCAAAAGCAAAGGTGGCAGTAAAAGTGATGGGTCGTTAAGATTTATATCAGGAATAAACTGGTGCCACACTGCTGAAAATGGACCTTTAGGTGCTGGCAGCCATTTTAGGAGGTTTGCCCGAAAGAACCAGACCTGCCCTGTAGCCCTTCCAGCTACCCAGAGTCCGGCCACCTCACCTTGCCCTCTTCCGTGGATAAGGGCCTTTGTCCCTGTGTCACTGCCTTGCCTTGCCTCCCCTCTCCCCACCCCACTCCTCCATTCTCTGCACAGACCATCTCTAGTCTCTCTCTCTCCCCCCCCCCCACTTGGGGCCATCAGATGTTGCTGAAAAGGAACAATGGGAAGTATTGTCTCTGCTGGCTGACAGGCTTCGAACCCCACCAGCACAAACAAAAAGACACATTGACTCAGGAGGAGAAAGGGTCCCATAGATTGCAGTCTCCTTGGGGGGGGGGGAGAGAACCGCCTGGTGTGCCAAAGGGGACATCATAGAATTATAGAATTACTTTTCCCAACCACCACAGCCACAGACTCTCTGTGGTCAGATGCTGGGAACTCTCCTCCAGGATAAAAAGTCTCCAGGCTGGGGTTGAAGGGGACCTGTAGCATGGCTTAATTTGAGCTTGGCCTTGTAAGGTCCTTTCAGTGCCAGGGTTTGGATCTGGAACATTTTTACAAGAACAGGGTGTACCTCTGAACATGTGCAGAGTGCCTTTACCGTACCACATAAAACCTATCTTCATTAAGCTTTAAAAGGAAGGGATTCTAAGGAAGGGTCAAAATTCCAGGGAAGAATTAGGCCTGACCCAACACACACACACACACACACACACACACACACACACACACACACTCCATTGTAGTCAAATTTCTTTGGCGAGAGAATTGCAAGTCAGTCACAAAGATGGAGTCATTGCCACCCTCGTGTGTGCTATGGTACATATGCAGGCTTCTGATGCCGGGGTGCTGTTCTACATCTAGTTTTCTGAGCAAGGAAGTTTGTGAAAGAACTCAGGTGTATCCTTATTTATACTGTAATTTGTTGGTTGGTGCATTTTTATCCCACCTTTCCTCCAAAGAGCTCGAGGCGGTATACATAGTCCTCTTCCTCCCCATTTTATCTTCACAACAACCCTGTGAGGTAGGTTAGGCGGAGAGGCTGTGACTGGCCCAAGGTCACCCAGTGAGCTGAATGGCCAAGAGCAGGGGGGATTTGAACCCTGGTCCCCCAGGTCCTAGTCCGACACTCTAACCACTACACCACACTGACACTTGAATTCTAACTACAGCTGGGTCCACATTACTGGCTTAAAATGCAACGGCGTCTCCCCACCCCACCCCCGTGTTTCAAATTCCAAATCGTATGGAAGCTGGGTTGGAGCGAAAGGCATCAAAATGGAGCATTTCCCAAGCACGACAGGATGGGTGCATCATGTGTGGACCCGGCTTCACAAACTGGTCGTGGGAATCCACTGCATGCAGAGTAAATGGGAGTGTTGTTGTTGTTGTTAAAACTGTACACCGCCCTTTATCTGAAGATCACAGAACAGTTCACAACATAAAAACACAAAATGAGAATATAAGGTGCATAATAAACAAACAAACAAACAAACAAACAAACCATTAACCTATGTCTTCTGTTCCTGGCTCTATCTGATAGACCTTGGGCAATCTAGTAAAAAAGAAAGCCAAGACACAGTCCTGGTTCACACTCGGTAGCACTGAAGCCCAGCAAGGTTACGCCTGAACTTGCCTTTCCTATATCACATCCCAGAATCCTCAGTAACATGCTAGCACGACTGTGCACACGTGCACTGCCGCAAAACCCAGAAGTGGCATGAGAAACGGCACAAACAGCCCTAAAAGAGCACAAAATAGGCAAACACGGCATGAAAACAGCGCCTAGCAATCCCACAGTCCTTTACAAGTGCAATCCCAGGAGCCTTTGCACCGACCTTTGAGGCCTGTGGAGAATTAGAGTTTGAGCAAGGAGGTTAGGAGGGACCAATTGCGCTGCAGTTTGGTGGTTTGGGTCCCCCCCCCAATGAGGTTTAGAGGGTGTTTGCAGGCTTTTTCAATGGTGTTCCCAATTTCACTTAAACACGAGTTGCCTCAGATTCCAGGAGTCAGCATACTTTTTCAGCAGGGGGCCAGTCTACTGTTCCTCAGACCTTGTGGGGGGCCAGACTATATTTTGAAAAAATATATGAATGAATTCCTATGCCCCACAAATAACCCAGAGATGCATTTTAAATAAAAGGACACATTCTACTCATGTAAAAACACCAGGCAGGCCCCACAAATAACCCAGAGATGCATTTTAAATAAAATAACACATTCTACTCATGTAAAAACATGCTGATTCCCGGACCGTCCGCAGGCCGGATTCAGAAGGCGATTGGGCTGCATCCGGCCTCCGGCCTTAGTTTGGGGACTCCTGCCTCAGAACATAATCCCCGCCACAATGGGGAGTTGCCTGTATTTGCTTGCCTATACGTTGAGTTTGAAACTATGTATGGGAATGAGACAGACCTGGTATATGAAGCCACCAGGACCTTCTCCAGAGGGTGGCCATTTGATGGGGTGCTGAGGCAACATCACCACCATGTTCACTTTGCGTGGAACGTCATTGGTTGCAATTTCTGGGATTGCACATCTCACTTCTCCAAGGTCAGGGGGTGTCACGTCAACATATGGGGAAGATTTCCAGTGTGGGGTATGGCAGGGACTGGAGGCCTCCTCTCATTATAACCAGAGCCCTGAGAGGGCCGCGACCAAGGAACAGAGAGAGAGAGGGAGAGCCCTTGCAACCGCCTGCCAAGTCTCTGGCAGAAAGCAGGCGGGGAAAGCTCTGTTTGGCCTGAAACGTGCTTTTGTTTTCATTATAAACTCCTCTTTTAATGAGGAAGGAGGCCCTGAAAACCAACTCTATCTTCTGCGCAGCTTCTGCCAAAAGCTGACTGGGCAGCAGCAAGGGGCAGGGGAGCGAGTGGCCAAAGGCCAAGAGAGCCCAGCCCGCCCTCGGAGGCTGACCTGCCATCCATCGCCTGCCAATTGGAAGCTGCACCCTCATCCCCATTCTCCCCTGACAAATGCTGGCACTCAGCCTGTTGCCATAATGCAAACTCCACTGGCAACACAGCGTGGGGGAGGGGGAGCTGACCTCCCAGGGGACGAGTGAAACAAACCCATGATTTATTTGCCACATCTCTACATAAAATATGATAAAAGTGCAGTAACAGGTGGATGTTCTGTGTTTAATAGAACTTTGTTGTGCAGGTGAATTTCTTTCTCAGTTTAGGGTAGTATTCAATGCAAGTCCTACTTAGAGCAGACCCACTTAAGTTAACAGACAAGTGGTGCTGCTTTGAGTAGGTCTTAGCTGAAAGCAACCCTTACAAAATGCACGAAGAGCTAATGACTTTATTAATAAGCCTTGTTAACAGTCCCCTTCTTTTTATGTTCATCACATCGTTAAATGCTACCAGTTTATGTCAGACTGTACTGTCAGGCACTGCTTGCCTTAAAGCAACCTTAGCATCATATGAACATGCTGCCTGGGAATGATGGGAGTTGTAGTCCAAAACAGTTGGAGGGCACTAGGTTGGGAAAGGCTGCCTGAGAACATGCCCTTGAACCCTTCTGCAGTATAGACAAGAGCAGACATAGGCAAACTCGGCCCTGCAGATGTTTTGGGACTACAGCTCCCATCACCCCTAGCTAACAGGGCCAGTGGTCAGGGATGATGGGAGTTGTAGTTCCAAAAATCTGGAGGGCCTGGACAAAAGTTTATGTGGCAAATCAATGTGGAAACATCCCTTGAAGTGTGAAAATTTCCTCATAATGGTCTGCCTGGTACGAACATTATTCCGTCCTTATCCAGGTTTCAATGTGCATTTATTTCTTTATTTCCCATTTTTTTAAAAAATCACATTTGGCACTGTTGTATTTTGCAGTGCCCTAGGAGTTCTGCCGGGAGACAGCGCCTACATCTTTTTCAACTAAATAAAACCTTGATTCGGCTATGAATTTGCTCCACTTCCTAAAATTTGACACTTGGGAATCATAATGCTAGTTGGTTTTCTTTGGTATCTGTAAGGGTTACAGACATAATGTTTGCAGAGTTCTTTAAAAACACCAGGACACTCTATAAATGCTTCATCACAAGAAGAGCCACCCAGTGCCCAGCCAGGAGGAGTCCTGACCATCTTGCTAATCAAAGGCCCAGTCAACCAGGAAATGATTGTTCGGGTGTTCAAGGTTGCTTTGAAACAACTCGTCAGCCTTGGCATTACTGAAGGGAAGGGAAGCCACCACCCAAGAGCTACGTGGGTTGTCATCGTCATTGGTTCCTCTCCCCCCCCCCCCTGCGGCATTGCCCAGGTGTGCTGGACAATCTACTCCTTTGTTGTTCTCAGTGCAACCTTTAACAGCATGACACAAAGGAGGGGAGAGAGAGAGCACGCACCTTGATTGCACCATGTAAAGAGGCTGTCTGTTTTTCTCTCATACACACCACCAAGTCACCAATTGCCTCTTCTTAACTGATTAAATCCTTTGGGTTTGATACTGGATGAAAAGGTCACTTTTGCCTTCCAGAGAGACTGGAGAAAAAGAAGGCAATTAAATTTTCCCTCTCACTCTTCTAGTATCTATTGGCCCTTTTCCAGCTCTGCCGTGACCATTTTTCGTGCCAGACTGTTGGTCCAGCTAAGCAACCCTGAGTCACACAATTGCAGCCTACTAAGAAAGGGGCAATTCACCAGTTTTCCTTCCTTCCTTCACAGGAAGAAAGCAATACAAGGGGCAAAACCAGCAAGACAGAAGCTAGTACTAATTAATGTTGCAAAGGACTGTGCTGAACAGGATTTACTAGCAAGTAAAGACCTTGTTGGTGGAGCCTGGCATGGCTGGATCACATGGTGCTTGCTATGTCAAGAATTGTGTGGAAGCACAGTTTTGTTTCCTTTTAAAATGTTTTTATTACAGATTTTATTGGGTTACAAAAGTACATACATCTCTGCTTTCAGTTAATTGGAAGTGCAGTTTTGATTCTCCTTTCAGCCTCACTAATGGTCTCTTGCGTTAGAGCAACCTGAGGCATGCAAACTTTACATTTCAGTAGCTAGTTACAGGTAGGTAGCCGTGTTGGTCTGCCGTAGTCGAAACAAAATAAAAAAATTCCTTCCAGTAGCACCTTAGAGACCAACTAAGTTTGTCATTGGTATGAGCTTTCGCGTGGTATCTGAGGAAGGGTTTTTTTAAATTTTATTTCAGCAGCTGTTTCCTTCAATGCCACAGCCATCCTTAGTAGCCCTGGGCTAATTTCTAGGAGGGATGTAGGTGGGTGGCAGTGGGGAGGGGTGTGCCTGCCGCCAGCGTCAAAATTGCAGAATTTGCCGCATTGCCAAATTCTCTTGAAATACATCCTGAGGGAGAGCCGTGAAGAGAATCTGCCAGTCAGCCAGTGTAGAATCTACTGAGCTAGATGGATCAATGGCCAGCGGCAGGCCACATTTCCTGGACATTAACGAGATTTCAAAGGTGCCACTGAAGTTTAGGGGGAATTTCCCAAAGGCAGCTCTCAGACAAGTCAATTGACAAGTCAAATACCGTATGGCAACCCTACACTGACACCATACATTTAAAGCAGCATGATACCACTTCAAAGATGTATGCTATCAAATGCCAACAGTGCGCTTCAGCTCTCTATATTGGACAAACAGGCCAAACCCTACGCCAAAGGATAAATGCACATAAATCTGACATCAGGAATCACAAGACAGAGAAACCAGTAGGAGAACACTTCAATCTTCAAGGACATTCTATACAAGATCTCAAAGTAGCTGTCATATTACAAAAGAATTTCAGAAATAGACTGGAAAGAGAAGTTGCTGAATTGCAACTTATTACCAAACTTAAAACCATGGAGAGTCCTGGTCTGAATAGAGACATTGGATTCTTATCTCATTATACATGATGAAGCTATTTTTAGCCATCTCACCCCTTGCTTTTTCCCGTAAGACCAATTGCAGTCGTTAACAGTCGTCAACAGTTCTAGTTACAGGTAGGTAGCCGTAGGTAGCCGTGTTTGTCTGCCGTAGTCGAAACAAAATTTAAAAATTCCTTCCAGTAGCACCTTAGAGACCGGCTAAGTTTGTCATTCTTCAGAAGTGTGCATGCACATGAAAGCTCATACCAATGACAAACTTAGTAGGTCTCTAATGTGCTACTGGAAGGATTTTTTATTATTATTTTGAGTCATCAACAGGTTTACCACACCTATCAGCCAATCACCCATTCCCACCACCCTTCTGAGTAATACCCCTCCCCACCCTCTCACTATATATAAGGGTCTGGTGACTTCTGTTTCAGTGTATCTGAAGAAGTGTGCATGCACACAAAAGCTCTGAGGAGTAAAGAGGGGTCTCCTGACAACTCTCACTGGAATCAATCAGCTCAAGTTACTGAAGTTCACTTATTTCCACAGGTCTACTCTGAGGAGGACTAGCACACAGTGTTGACATGTGTCACTTTGCAATGAAATGTAAATGGCTAGGGAGATGCCCCTTCTCCAAAGAGCTTGCAATCAAAAATTTGCAAACATGAGGGGTCTGCAGGGTGTAGGAGGAATACAAAAGATGCAGTGATGATTTGGGAGCAGTAGCTGGTGCTCCCCCCCCCAGTCCCCCAGCCCCCCCCTTTGCTGCAGTCTCTCCCCCTGCACATTTGTGGCTTTAGAGTCTCCTGCAGCTTCAGCTTGGCTTTCTCCCTGTTGGAATTTGCTCCCTGGAGAGATCTAATTAGCTAATTCCGTTGCTATTTTTAAATCTAAATGGAAGGCACCACACTCTCACCACTTTCCCCTCCTTTATCCTGAGTGTCAGCATTTCGAGCAGTGCCATTCCTCTCCTTGCCTTAACTCAGTTAAGAGCCCAGACACTTGGGAACAGTTTGAGCTCAATGGATAAATCAATTGCATTGGGAGGATTTTTTTTTTATAATGTTAATAGCCAACTCAATCAATTAACAAAGGTTGGCAGTGGAGTGGGATTCCCAGCTTTTGATTGCATTGCCCATCCATTTCAATTTCTCTAAGCTCTTTAGATGGAGAAGGCTGTCTGGATTGTGTGCCCTGAACGATCTCTGCATGCAAGAATCCAGAACAAATTTCCACCGGGTAAAAAACACGTCAGGCCACGCCAGCCTTTTCCACAAGGCCTTCGAAGGAGGCGTGGACCACAGACAAAATTGACATCAACGGGCAATACTGTATATGGCTCTTCCATTAGCTCTCTGGGCCGTGAAGTGGTCGTGAAGATGGAATAGGCACATGATAACTTAGGGTTACATGTGGGAAGTCTGTCAGCTACCACAATAATTTATATCAAATTCAAACAAAGTGCAGTGCATGGGGATAGAGAGAGGGGGTTCAAAAGGATTTCTCTCCAGACAACAAAACGACACTCCTGGTTCTTCAAGTGTTTGGAGAGGCAAGACGAGGAACAGGAATTCCTGAAGATCTGGCTGCAGCAGGGATGTAGCTCTGGGGGGGAGCGAGAGGGGTGGCTGTGGCCCTGGGCACATTTTTGAGAGGGTGTGTTACCAGCTCCCGCCCCCCCCCCCTCATTAGTGCCTGGATCTGGAGCGCAAGCTTCCTCGCACCTAGCCACAGCTCTGTTCCTGAGTCAGGTCTGAACCAGGGGTGGTGGAGAGGTGGAGACAGCAGCGATGCCACAGCCTCGCCCCTCTCCTGTACGGAGCTGGATAAAGTGGGTATGAAAGAGGTCCCCTTCCTTTCTCCTAACACTAGAACTCATGGACCTCCAAGGAAGATTTGGGACAGATAAAAGAACTGACTTCTTCATGCACCACATAGTTAAACTATGGAACTCACTCCCGCAGGAGGCAGCGATGGCCACCAACTTAGATGGCTTTAAAAGAGGAATGGACAGATGCATGGAGGATGAGGCTATCAGGAACTGCTAGCCATGCTCTGCTCGTTTGCTGGAAGCCACAAGAGGGGAGAGTGCTCTTGTGTTCAGGTCCTGCTTGCTGGTTTTCCACAGGCATTTGGTTAGCCACTGAGAACAGGATGCTGAACTAGATGGGCCACTGGCCTGAAGAACCTTCTTAGGTTCTTAATTAAATAAGCAGAGATAGTTCTACTTCAGAAAACAAAACACAAAACATGGTCATGTGGCTGAATCAAGTACAACAGCTATTGACTGCGGTTTCAGGGGCTTCCCTGGATCCCTGAGAAGATTCACACATGGCGCTGATGCCTGCAGAGCTCTATCAGGAGGGGAGATAATGTTGTCATTCTCACTCACCAAAGGGAATAGTCAGGGATGTTGCAATGTATCAGGTAGTCCTTGGCCTGTAATCAATTTCCACTGGTGAATTAATCAGCTGAATCATGGATTAGATCATCGTTCTCCATCTTCTCCAAGTGCAGATATGTGCCAAGCCTAAAACTTTTGTGAGGGTCTATGCTCGTCACACATTCCCAGGGGGGGGTCGGGGGGAGGAATTATCTTGATGTCTCATACTATGGCTATGTTCACACCATACATTTATGGCAGGCACTCCCAAACTCGGCCCTCCAGATGTTTTACGACAACTCCCATCATCTCTGACCACTGGCCCTGTTAGCTAGGGATGATGGGAGTTGTAGTCCCAAAACATCTGGAGGGCCAAGTTTGCCTATGCCTGATTTAAGGACTATTATATCACTTTAATCAATCATGGCTCCCCCCAAAGAATTCTGGGAAGGATAAGCTTGTTAAGGGTACTGAGAACTGTAGCTCAGAGCTACGGTCTTCATAGTTCTCTGTGAATAATGAATGTAGCTCTGGGAGAGGAATAGGGGTCTCCTAACAACTCTCAGCACCATTAACAAACCACAGGAGAGGAGGGGACTTTTAGGTTCAGGACCTGCTTCTGGGCTCTGCATGTGGGGCATCTGGGTGGCCACTGTGAGAACAGGATGCTGGACTAGATGTTATTACAGGCATAAATTGATATAGGATCATAGAATTGCAGAGTTGGAAAAGGTCACCTAGTGCAACTTTAGCATGTGGCACCATCTTCCATGTTTTCAGGTGACATCCAGCGCTTTCATTTTCATCTTAGAATTGTAGAGTTGGAAGGTACCCAAGGGTCATCTAGTCCAACCCCCTGCAATGCAGAAATCTCAACTAAAGTATCAATGGCAGATGGCCATCCAACCTCTGCTTAAAAACCTGCTTAAAGGAGAGTCTGTCACATTCTGAGGGACTCCATTGTGGAACATCTCTTACTATCAGAAAGTTCTTCCTATAAAAGCCTTTCCTATAACCTGAATTCATTGGCTCATATCTCCTATCAGTATCCTCTTTTTCAGGCTAAACATAACAACTCCTTCAACTGTTCCTCATAAGGTTTGGTTTCCAGACCCTTGATCACTTTGGTCACCCTCCTGTGCACATATTCCAGCTTGTCAATATCCTTGTTAACTGGACACAGTATTTCTGGTATGATCTGACCAAGGCAGAACAAAATGGTACTATTATTTTCCTTGATCTGTACACAAGACTTCTGTTGATGCAACCTAGAAAAGCATTAGCTTTTTGCTGCTGCATCACACTATTGACTCATGTTAAGCTTGTGGGCCACCAAGACCCCTAGATCCTTTTCACATGTGTCTCCCATCCTATATTTGTGCATCTGGTTCTTCCTGCCCAAATGCAGAACCTTACATTTGTCCCCAATGAAATTCATTTTGATAATTTGGGCCCTTTTTCAGAGTAAATAAAATTTCCTGGATGGCTGACAAAGCAATAGACAATAAAATCTAAAGCAACAATAACACAGTGACTAAAATAACAGAGGAATAAAACAGCAGCACTGAAACAATAAAAAGGTTATGCCCAGGAGTGGGAAGTCCCACCCAGGTCCATATGTCTGCTCAGCCAAGAAACACACAAGATGATATTGGATCGGTCACTGTCTCTTTCACAGGGTTGTTGCAAAGATAAAATAGAGGAGGAAAGCAATGTCTGCTGCCCTGAGATCCTGGAAAGGCAGGGTATAAATGTAAAGATGAAATGCACACTGAGGCTGCTGCCAGGTAAACCTTGACGGGGAAGAGCTTTTCACAGACATCCCCACTCCCATCGGCACCCACTGAACTTCAGAGTGTGGGAAGCAAGGGACACGTGATGGAATGGCCCCCTGAAGATGGCTTGTTTTACTGTGCTGGGGTGACCACTCTCCCTTAAGCCCAAAACTACATGAAACATCTCAGCTCCAGGGGTTGCCGGAGGAGACTGATTATCTTGACCCATTTTAATTAGATTTCAGGCCTGGCTATGGGACTGAGGGATCATCCACACCAGGCATCTCCTGTTAGCTAGGGATCATGGGAGTTGTAGTTCCAAAACATCTGGAGAGGCAAGGTTGCCTATGCCTGATCCACACTTCTGCATGTCCCGTGCCTAGAAAACAGGGGTCTGGGTGGTTCTCCCCTCACCCTGCTCCTTTCCCAGGGAAAACCCACGAGTTATTCCGGATGTAAATCCAGAGTAAACCCGAATTGCCATTTGAGTGCTAAAGAGTGCTTCTCTTCCCCACCCCCAACCAGGGGAAAGCAGTGGGACAAGAGGAAGTGTAGATGAGCCCCAGGGGTGCTAATGTGAATAAAATATTGAGGTAAGCCCTGCCCTGCATAATCAATCACATGACGCAATGCACGCACACCATTTGAATGGGAATGCCCATCAACTTGGGGGCCCCCCTGCCCCCTCAAATATTTTATTGGGGGGCCAAAGAGAAGACCCCTCGGGCCCTATGAGTTGGTTCCTATAATGAACCCAGAGATGGCTTGGGTCGACTTACACTGAGAACTGGACAGGGGAGTGTGTCCCTATTGGTTTTGCTGTGGTATCCTTCTAGGCTGCCTTGCTGGGATGGGACTTGGAGGCATTGTTCTACAGTGGCTGTTTTCCTTCCTGGAGTGGCGAACCCAGGTGGTAATGCTGGGTTCAACACCTTAGCCATTGGCCCATGGGGTCCCCCATGGTTTGGTTCTGTCCCCCATGCTGTTTAACGTTTACATGAAACCACTGGGAGAGGCTGTCTGGAGTTTCGGGGTTGGATGCCACCAGTACGCTTATGACACTCAGTTCTATTTTTCCTTTCTATGAAAATTCAAGGAAGCTGTCTCGGTTCTAAACCGGTGTCTATCCTCAGTAATGGACTGGATGAGGGTGAACAGATTGAAACTGAACGCAGACAAGACAGAGGGAACAGGGATTCAGCTTGTGCTGGATGTGGCAACGCTTCCTCTGAAAACACAGCCTTGCAGTTTGGGGATGTTCCTGGACTCAGCCCTGAGCATGGATGCCAGGGTCCCTGTGGTGGCCAGCAGTACATTTGCACAATTAAAGCTAGTGCGCCAGCTGCCCCCGTTCCTTGAGATGTCTGATTTGGCCACAGTGAGACATGCCTTAGTTACATCCCGCTTGGATTACTGTAGCATGCGCTACACGAGGCTGCCTTCGAAATGAACCCAGAAACTTCAGCTCAATTAGCTGCAGCCATATTGTTGCCTGGGGCTAGTTATGGGAAGTATAGGACTCTCTTAATAGAGCGGCACCACTGGCTATGGGTCTGTTTCTGGGCACTATTCAAAGTGCTGGTTATGGCTTATAAAGCCCTACACAGCTTTGGTCCAAGCTATTGGAAAGGCTACACTCCCTCATCCAAACCTGCCCAGGTTTTGAGATCTTCAGGGGAGGCCCTTCTCTTAGTCTTGCCACTGTCACTGGCACACTTGGTAGGGAAATGGGAGAGGGTCTTCTCAGTTGCTGCTGCCAGACTTTGGAACTCCCTTCCTAGAAAAAATAGGCTGCCTTCCTCCTTGTTATCCTTCTGCCGGCAGATGAAAACTTTGTTGTTCCAACAGGTTTTGGGGAATTGACTGCTTTAGTTAAAGGGCTGGTGCCGTGCTGTTTTCAACTATTAGTATGGTTTAAACCTATTTTGTATATGTATATAGTTTTTAATTCGATCAGTGTTTTGTTGTGTTTTCATTACAGTATTTGATTTTTCTATGTTTTTAACAATTCTTGTTTTTATCTACAAGCTACCTTGAGTCCTGTCAGGGAGAAAGGAGGGGTATGTATAAATAAATAAATAATAATACAAATAACTCCCACAGTTCTGGGCACCACAATTTAAGGAGGATATTGACAAGCCAAAACGTGTACAAAGGGTGACCAAGAACATAAAGCATATTGGAAACCAAGCTTTATGAGGAACAGATGAGGTAAATGAGTGTGTTAATCCTGGAAAAGAGAAGAGTGAGAGGCAATATGAGAGCCATCTTCAAATATCTATAGGGCTGTCATGTGGAAGGTGGACCAAGCTCTTTCCTTCTGCTCCAGAGGGATTCTCCAGAGGGAAGTTGGGCTCTTCTTTCTTGGAGGCTTTTTAGCAGAGGTTGGATGGCCAGCTTTACAGTGGAACCTCGGTTTATGAACACCTCGGTTTATGAATTTTCGGTTTATGAACGCCGCGGACCCATCTGGAACGGATTAATTCACTTTCCATTACTTTTAATGGGAAAGTTCGCTTCAGTTTATGAACGCTTCAGTTTATGAACAGACTTCCGGAACCAATTACACCCATGTTTCAGTTTATGAACGCTTCAGTTTAAGTACTTCACGGACCCGTCTGGAACGGATTAATCCACTTTCCATTACTTTCAATGGAATAGTTCGCTTCAGTTTATGAACGGTTACTCCGCGGACCGTCTGGAACGGATTAATCCACTTTCCATTACTTTCAATGGGAAAGTTCGCTTCAGTTTATGAACGCTTCAGTTTATGAACAGACTTCCGGAACCAATTGTGTTCATAAACCGAGGTACCACTGTACTGGGAGGAGGGTCCTCTGAATACCCCAATTGCTGGACATCACAAGGGGGAAGTGCTGCTGCTACTGCTGCACTCTGGTCTTGCAGCCACTGTGAGGATACAATGCTGTACTCAATGGGCTTTTGGCCTCATTTTAGATGGAGCCAAAACCCAAGGGACAGAGCAGCAGCAGTGATCCAGTGCAACCCTTTGGAACGGACTCCTCCAGCTCAGGCGATCCAGAAGCACCCAGACGTTTCAGGCTGCAATCATTCCCACCAGCCCTAGTTGCAGTTCGCAAATACGGGGAGAGCACTTCTTGTCCACCTGCGGTGAGGAGCGAGGTGCGCTCTGCAGTCGCTCAGGCGCACTCTTGTTCGTCACGATTCCCAAGGTTACCAAGACATCCATTCAACATCCAAAGGCTGGCCAATAAAAACTCCCCGCCCGCCCCGGCCACCGCCCTCCACGTGCCAGACCGCCCCCCCTCCCTTGGCGGCGATCCCCTTTAGCTTACGCTCCCCTGGGGAGGTCCCCCCCTTGCCCAGCCGTGCCATTCCCTGCCGCTCGCCAGCGCTTCCCCACCGGTGGGAGAGACCCCTCCCCAGGCCTGGCTCTGCCTCCCATTGGGCGGGGGTTTAAATGCCCGGCCCCGCCTCCCCCCGCCCGGGCGCTCTTATTAGCCGCCGCTTTGGCGCAGCCTCGGCAGTTCAAGCAGCGCAGCTTCGACGAGGCGGGCGGCGGAGGTGGTCGCTCGGTCGCGCACAGCCGGAGTGGGCACAGCAAGGGGGGGGGGTGCGCCGCAGCCGTCGGACCCGATCCCAGCTCCTCCTCCTCCCGGGGGCGCTCTTTCCTCTTGGGGGGAGCCTTTGCCAAAGGCGCGCCCGGGGCTCTTGCCCAGCGCCCGCCCTTCCGTACTGGGATTATTATTACTTCGGAGCCGTCTTCGGGTGTGACTCGCTTCGCTCCGCAGCAGCAGCCATGGGGAGCCACAGCTCGAAAGCCGCAAAGGGGGACGTGATGGCCCAGGATGCCGCCGCCGCCGCGGACGCCTCGCCCTCCAAGGCCAACGGCCAGGTGGGTCTCCTTCCTCGCCCCTGCGCTGGATTCTCAGTTTACGCGCCCTCGACGGGGCCAACAGCCTCCTTAGAGATTCTCCCCCCTCCCGCCATGCCATTGTCTGTCTCTTTTGGAGAAAGGCTGAAACTCGGGGGAGGGGGGAAGAGATAGTCACACACGATCTCTTCCCTGCGCCCCCCACTCCCCAATCGCACTGATCCGGATTTGGGGCTTCGAAGGAACGGCCGTCCGCGCCACGTTCTTGTGGACGCTTTTATTTTTGCGCTGGCTGCCGTGCGCTTTCCCCGGACGCGCGTTTTGAATTTCCGAGCAGCTTTAACTCGTTGAACCGCCACGCTCGTTGAATGGGCTCAGTTGCGACCGCCTCGTTTAAAAGGAGATTGTTGATTTTTGTTTTTATTAAAAAATATATAGCTCTGTTCGGATCAACGCAGCAGCGCCCCTCTTTACGCTCTCTCCCGCGCGCCCCCTCCCCTCCCCCAATCCGTTGGAGACAGTGCAGCCGTGGTCCGCCTTTGTTTGGTGCTCCCTCCTCGGCGAAAGGAGCGGAGACCCTCCCTCGCTCGCTCGCTCGGCTGCGGCTGGGCTGTTTGCAGAGGAAACAAAGGAAGGACCCGACTGGCTCGACCCGCGGCAGGGGGAGGGGAGGGGGCTGCGCTGTGCCGCGCCGCATAACTCGGATCGAGGGGCAGAAAAAACCGCCTATGAGGGGCTTCATTTTGGGGGTGGGGTGAAGAGCAGAGAAGATCGCTTGCTTAGTATATGGTGCTTAGCACGTGCCATATTTTGGGGGGGTAAAAAAAAGCCGTGAATCTTTATGCATTTTGCAAAGGAAAGCGGTTGGTAGCCTTTTTTGCATTTTGCAAAATAAAAGCCGGACTAGGGTGCACATAGACGTGCTCGCGCGCTCTTAGTGCAAAGCTGAGATCTGGAAGAAGGCGCCGCCGCCCCACCTTTGGACTCGGGTGGGACCCAGATTTTGGAGTAGAACGTACGGGGGGTAGGAACTGCTCTGTGCAATCGGGGGGGGGGCGCGAACCCCGAAATGGCCTTCCCTGACGCGCCCCATAGTCTCTCCCCAAACACCGTCAAGAGGGAAAAATCCAAGGGGCTTTTTATAACATCATGGCTGGAAAGCAAAACTGCAACGGGCCAATTTCCCGAATGGGGTGGGAATTCCCGATTTGTAATCCGTCCTCCGCCCCGAGCGCGTTTGGCTGCCTGCATCGAGGCGAGCTTCCCGCGGGCGCTCGTCTCTCTCCCCCCCCCCCAACTCTGCAACCGCGCAACGGGGCGCCCCAGAAACTATTGGAGTGCGGGCGCCACCTTGTGGTAGCGTAGAATGGGGTTCTTTCCATTCTGCGACCCACCTCCTGCTTCTCTGCACTGCCATTCAAATGGGCGGCTGGATCCTAACAAATCCCGAAAGTGGTAAAGAGCATTGAGAGGGGGGACACCTTGAAATGTACCCTACCCCCTGTATATCTGTTTATGGGGAAATTGCTGGAGGCGGCGCAGAGGAACCGAATTCAGTTTATAGAAGGTGGCTCCTTTTGGGTATGCCAACAGCAGAGACCACTAGGCTTTTGGCAGACAGATCCAAAGCATTTTTAGTCTTTCCGGTAAGAATAGAAGAGCCCCTCCTGGATCAGGCAAAGGTCCCGCCTTGACAAACTTGACAGCACCCACTGTGGCTTGTAGGAAGCCCACAAGCAGCACAATCTCCCTCTCCTGCTCTCCTTCAGCAACAAATATTTTTTTGGGGGGGGGGAGGTCTCCTGTAATGGGTGACCTAACAGGGCTTACTCTGCCCTACAAGGCTCCGTCCTTCAAATCTGGTGGGGTGTAAGCGCACATGTTTTCTGCGCATCAGGGGCATGCTGGTTACCTGCAACTTGGGTGTGTCCCCTGAAGCATGTGCAAGAAAAACCAGAAAGTGGGAGG
This sequence comes from Zootoca vivipara, assembly GCF_965207765.1. Lineage (NCBI taxonomy): Eukaryota > Metazoa > Chordata > Lepidosauria > Squamata > Lacertidae > Zootoca > Zootoca vivipara. The sequence goes on along the minus strand of NC_142589.1, from coordinate 55,106,956 downwards.
GGGGGGCTGTGAGGCTCATTGAGGTTTAGCTTCCTAAGTAAAATGCCTTTTGAAACCTGGCTTGAGACCTGTAAAAACAGCGAGTTCTGTCTTCTCCCACCAGGAGAACGGCCACGTGAAGATCAACGGGGATGTGTCTCCCAAAGCTGATGGAGAAGCCACTCCGCTCAATGGCAATGGATCTGCAGAGCTGGTCAAGGAGGAAGCCAAGTTAGAAGCGGGCAGCGGCGATGCTATTGAGCCAGCCCCTGTCACCGAAGGCGCAGAAGCCAAGCCGGCAGATGGGGCCACGGATGCGGCTGCAGCTCCCAAAGAGACCCCGAAGAAGAAGAAGAAGTTCTCTTTTAAGAAGTCTTTCAAGCTGAGCGGCATCTCCTTCCGGAAGACCAAGAAGGAGGCCGGCGATGCTTCGGCTGTGTCCTCCCCCAGCGAGGAGCAAGGCAAGGCGGAGGCCAAGGGGGAGGAGAACCTGGCATGTGCTGCAGGGGAGTCAGAGCAGGAGGTTGCCACCAAAGAGGAGAGCCCGGAGGAGAAGCCGGCCGCCCCAGTTGAGCCAGCTGTTACAGCGGCCGCCCCTGAGGGCCAGCAGGAAGCAGAGAGCAAGAGAGAAGAAGTGGCAAGTGAAGGACCAGAGGAGGAAGAGAAGCAGCAGCAGCCGCCACCCAGCGAGAGCCAGGAGGACACGAAGCCAGGAGAGACCTCAAAACCAGCAGAGGCGGAGCCCAGTCCTGCACCTGCTGAGCAGAAGGAAGAGTAGAGGCAGCTTAATGATGTCCACCTAACTTAAAAAGAAAAAAAGAGACTTATTTGTGCCATCCTTCTCATCCCCAGTAACCCCTTTGGAACTGCTGCCTTGTTCACACACAAACACAATGCCACAAACACAAGTCTCTCAGTGTAGAACTGACAAGCTTTCACTCCAGTGTCCCCCCCCCCTTTTCTCACTCTTCATCCAACACAGTTAAGCAAAAAACCAACTTGGATCCTTGGTGCCCAGCACAGCCACCGCTACCACTCAGGAGTAGGCGTTCTTAAGATCCTTCTGAAACTCTTATGGAGGAAATACTGTTCCTGGATGCAACTGGAAATTTGCTCAGTTTAATGAGACTCCAGATATTAACACCAGGTTCTGGTCTCTCTCTCTCTCTCTCTGATCTTCTGTTTCTACTAATCCTCAAAGCAGCTTTTTCAAAAAGAAAAGGAGTCCAATAAACCAGCAACTGACCGTTCTTCAAAACGGATATTCTTTTATCTCTACTTGGTTTACATTCCTGGTTCTGACTTCATTTAAAAGTATTTTGTGCTTTTTATAGAAACCAACAGTTTAAAAGCTAATCTGGTTAGTTTTTTATAATGTCTTGCTCTTGGCTTTAAACTATAAAGCTTGTAAGTCCACTGTGTTTAATTTGACTTCAGAGGGAGAACTTCTTTGGGGTTTATTTAGGGGGGGCACCTGGGTGGGGGGGCAGGGGGTGTGGGAGAGTGCTGGCTGTATGCTGTGACTTCAGTTTTTTTGTTTCATTGTCTTTGTAAATAATTTTTTAATGACCCAACTTCTGATCTGCAATTTTCTAACTCCTAAATGAAAAAAAAAATAAGTTGTATGGGTCTTATTGTAACATTTGAAAGGAATAAATGGTGACCCCCTTTATGGATTAGACTTGGGTCCTTATTATCTGAGGAATGCTGGCTGGCTATTCAGGAGTGCTGTCAAATTGTTGTTGACACAAAACTAGAATTCTTTTACTTGCTAAGCTCCCAAATCCCTTATTGGGATTCCTCAGTCAGTGGTGGGTATGGAAGACGCCCTTTACCTACATTCGTTCATTCTTCACATTTTCCAAAGTATGGATCTGCAAGTTGCATATGTGAGTGCTGGGTGTTGGCCTTGCCCACTCCCAGCAGTAGTTTGCAAAGTAGGGGTGAGAGTGCCTAGGCTTGCATCCTGGGTGTCTTAATGTGCCAGTATCCCTGTGGGAATAGTACACAAAAGGTGCACAAAGTTCATTTTCTGAAGGGGATGAACCCTAACCCCCAAGACTTGGCTTAGTCTTGGAAGGAAGATCAACAGGCTGCCTAGTGGGAAGATGTCTAGAGGCGCTGTTGTATGTATTTGAAGGATCTGCTACAGCAGCTTTATTAATTTCAGTGTATTGAGCAGACCCCAAATACTGTTAATCAGTCCCTTTCTGGTCTGCGATGAATTTGGATGTGGTTCCCCAGTCCTCTTCCCTGGTTAACAGGTAAGAAATAACTTCACCTTGTCATGCTGCCTAACCTGCTTGGGAGGCCAAATGTCATGTTAATGGCTCGCCTCCCCTCCTTGATGCAAGCTAGGTATGTTTTGATGCTATACATACCTACATTTTCCCCTTCTCCCTGCCCCAAAGCAAACGGAACATTGCTTCAGTATCTACCTTAAATATTTAATGTGCAAATGCTGATGGGTGCCACACCTTGAGTGGTGTCAACCTATGGATAAAACTGTCCATATTACTTGCTGTTGGGCCAATAGCAGTGACCATCTAACAGAAGTCAAGCATTGAAGGAGCTCTCCGGTGCCTCAAGTAGCTTACAGGTGAGTAAAAAAAAAGGGGGGGTGGATATTTATCCTCTGCCTACATGCTCTGGGACCCTGCTCTTGAGTATGAATGATTAGAGCTCTGCTCCTCTGGAAGAGGGAAGCAGCCTTGTGGAGGCACGCTTTATAAGCCAGCATCACCCATGTTGAGTAGTCCGTATGGCAGCCATTTTAAGTCGTCCTACATGATCAGGCAGAGATGTTTCTTAACGGCCATTGTGATGCTTCAGCTGCCTTTGCTATATGAGAAGGCAAACTGGATGGGTACCTAACTGTACAGCTGTTTGTAGTGTGACAAAAACTACCAAAAAATGGGTTGCAAGAGACTAGATAATCTCCACAGCACATCAGCTGTGTGTATTTCATTAACCAGTGGGGTAGAATATTTTACAGATTTGCTATGGGGCTATGTATACTGTATTTCTGCTTTCTGGGCAGTATGGAAAAAATTTTTGGAACAGCTTGGTTTGAAATGAGATGTAAAACCAACCTGTTCAAATTGAAAAATAGGTTATGTGTCAAATGGAGGATACTGTCAATTCTAATATCCCCTTGAGAGAAGCTTATTCATTCAGCTGTTTTCCCCCTTCTAATTTGCTTCAGTTTTGTGCCTTGTTGCATATGCAAGAATGCCACAGAGAGTGTACTTAGAGGTGTTTAACTGGTGTTTTTTTAAATAAAAAGCTCCAACCTTTCTCTAGTAATCCTGTGTAGCATTCAAGTTCTTCTCTTCCCCAATGCCCATCCCCTCAAATTTCTACATGACCTTTGCAACCTGCAAAGTACATAAGCCTAAGTAATGGAGAGGCCCAGGGTCATCCAATAACCTGCAGGGATGAGAATTATCTTGTTTGCTCATATACTGGAAAGGGAGAATACCAACAGCACAGCACACCATAGCTCAATTAGTAGTGCATGAGACTATCTTGGGGACATGGGTTCAAGCCCCACGCTGGGCAAAAGATCCATTCCTGTATTAAGGTAAGGCAAAGGACCCCTGGACAGTTAACTCCAGTTACTAATGGGGTGTGGCGCTCATCTTGCTTTCAGGCTGAGGGAGTCAGCGTTGGTCCAGACAGCTTTCTGGGTCATGTGGCCAACATGATTAAACGGCTTCTGGTGCAATGGAACACCGATTGAAACCAGAACTCATGGGAATGTAGTTTCCTGTACTGCAAGGGGTTGAACTAGATCACCCTCATGGTCCCTTCCAATTCTATAATTAACCCCAAATTTTTAATATATAGCACGTTCTGGAAGTGCTTATGTCTATTTAAACAGCCTGTGGAGTTCTTCACCTCTTACCTTGTCTGCAATGGCAGCATTCATGGCAGGTGGGCATCTAGAAGACTTTTCTGTAGGTGCCCGTAGCTGTTTAGCAGGAATATAGGAAAACATCCATTTTGTCTCTTGTGGAGCAGATTGCGGCTTTTAAAATGCACAGGAAGTGTGTGGCCAACCTGCAGACCAGGCTAAGTAAAGCCGGCACTTGGATGAAGGCTGTAATTACAATGCACCATTTACAGGTGAAACTCGGAAAATTGGAATATCGTCGAAAAGTGCATTTATTTCAGTAATGCAACTTATTATTTTTTCTTTTAATTTTAACAAATGCTTTCTTTTGGAAATTCCACAGTAATAAAACAAATCATTACAATAATACAAAAATAAACATCACTATTACATTTCATTAATTACATTCCATTTATAATTGACCCGCCTAACGACAATTACAATTGCAACAAATAAAGGCTTGACATATCTTGCTTTGCATGTCATGCATCTATCTCATATATTGGTTTCACCTTTTAAGTTGCATTACTGAAATAAATGCACTTTTCGACGATATTCCAATTTTCCAAGTTTCACCCGTACTTCTAGAGTGCATACTGCACACACAGTGCGGGTGATGGCTACTACAAAACATTTGAAAAAAGCAAAAGCCTCTGGAAACAGGCCAAGGAAGAGTTGCTAGCATCAGTGTTCAGAGGGAGTCTACCTTCATATACCAGCAGCCTGGGCTAAACATTAGAATGGCCACTTTCTCTTTTCTTCCATTCCTACAGTCATGTGGGATGCCCAGTGGACTTCTAGGCTGATCCTAGTTTGCATGTTTTTAGGTAAAGATGCGAGGTTTATAGAAACATGGCCCAAGTAAACAACACTAATAAAATTTCCAATTGCAGGAATGACACTATAAAATGGAACTTGAAGGGTGTAGTGTGGCTGTATGGGTAGGTTGGGGACTAGCCTTTTAAACCCTTTTAAACCCTCTGCCCTGCTGGTCCTGGTTCAGACTGGGGCTCCCATACAGTATTTCTATTTTCACTGGGTTGGGCAGGAGAGAAACTTATTTGTGTGAATGGGTGTTCCCCCTGGAAAAAGATGAGTGTGGGCAGGCTGTGTCAGGCCCACATGCCTGCTGTTTACTTTTGAAAAGGGATTCAGTTGCTAATTGTTAACGGCCTTCAGTTACCTATGCAGCACCACCAACATTGGGTAGGCAACCTAATGGTCTGAGGGACAGTGGGCCGGCCCACGGCTGAAAAAGGTTGCTGACCCCTGACCAGCATCCTTCCACTGTTGAACAGCTCTTACTGTCACAAAGCTCTTCCTTATGTTTAGTTGGAATCTCCTTTATGGTCTTGGTTGCCCTCTGCACACAACCCAGCTTGTCAATATCCTTAAACTGGCACCCAAAACGACACAGGGCTCCAGGTGCGGTATGATCAAGGCTGAATAGAATAGATTACTTGCAATTTATTATTGTTAGTTCAATAAATAAATACTTGCTTTGATCTGGACACTATACTTCTGTTGATGCAGGCTAGAATAACATTTTCTTTTTTTGCTGCTGCATCACAATGTTGATAGTTTGTGGTCCACTCACCCATAGATCCTTTTCACAGAGGACACCTGGCTTGCCAGTAGTACATAAGTGTAGAGCAGGCACCCCCAAACTTCGGCCCTCCAGATGTTTTGGACTACAATTCCCATCTTCCCCGACCACTGGTCCTGTTAGCTAGGGATCATGGGAGTTGTAGGCCAAAACATCTGGAGGACCGCAGTTTGGGGATGCCTGGTGTAGAGCCTTAAATTTGTCCCTATTGAAATTGATTTTGTTTGGGCCCAGCTTTCCAGTCTGTTAAGGTCATTTTGTATTCAGATTATTTTCTGCGGCACTAGCTATCCCTCGCAGGTTGGTGTCATCGGCAAATTTGATGAGCACCCCCTCAATTTATTTTAGGTTGTTTATAAAGACATTGGACAACAGGCCCAGGACAGAACCCTGTACCATCTCACTTGTCACTTTCTTCCAGGAAGATGAGGAACCATTTGTGAGAACTTTCAGTTCGGTCTATCAACCAGCTACAAACCCTCCTAACAGTTAACCTTGTCCAGCCCACATTTTACCTGCTTCTCTGCAAGAATACCATGGCGGTCTTTGTGAAAAGCCATATAATATAAAGACCACCTGTTTGAAATGTCACATTGCCTCATTCTAATTCACCAGGCATCTACAGCAGCTCACATGTATAGTCATAAATACACACATAAGCAGCTAAGGAAAAAAGATGCTCCAAAGGTTTTTAAATTGGTGCTTAACAACATTGGTGCTTGGCCAATGGAGGCAGGAAGGCTTTCCAGACAATATTTTTTCCTCCATGGCCTCTAAAAGGTAGGGGGCAGACAGAAGAGATTCAGTCACAGCTGGGCCTACCATTCAGCAAGTTGAACCAAGGAAGAATACATAGCACAGCTGGACTTTTTAAAGTGTTAGCCCTAAGCAGGGAGCAAGTAGATTTGGACCGCAGCTTAACAACACTAAACTGTCTTAATCTGTACTGATTTTAGTAGGTCATCTTATATAGGCAGATTCATATAGGAGCAGACCATCGTTGAGATTCTCCAGACTCCTAAACTGCTTAAACACCACCTTGAGTTGTTCCCAGAAAGAAACCACTACAACTGGCAACTTCATAAATCCTGGTGAAATTCTTCTTTGGCGATCACTCGTAGCAGAGTAAGATTGTCTTCCCTAAACACGGTTTTAACAATGAGCCCATAAGTGACTGTGGAGGCCAATTCTGGATCCACACATCCTTCCACAGTGGAGAAAGGTTTCTGGGCAGGAGTTGATCACGGTGTGGATTTGCCAAGCGTGCCTTCCTCCTAGCACATTTCTCCCTTGCGTCCTGAGTTTGAGTGAAGCCTTCAAAAACCACTCAATATGTAACAGTTGATTAGCTGAAAATGGACATTGCCAAGACATAGATAACCAGGACAAACTTAGATCTACTTGGGAAGGATGCACCAGCTGAAGCTGGCAAAAGGCACAATAGTAGCCAACAGGGCTAAGTTTTCTTGCTCCCTGCTTTGTTGAGGCAAAGACCATGAGGTGGCAGGAACGCTTCCACTGGTTTCTTTCCATCTATACACAGAAAATAATTCACTACCCAAAACCGAGAAACAGACCAATTTTATTACAAAGCCTTTTCTTCAAAAAAAGAAAATAAAAAGTTCTTTTTTAAAAAAACACCACAATATATATATCTTCCCTGCCCTGCCCCCAAAAGACAAATACAATGATCTTTCATTTCACCAATACGAGTATCGAAGAGCTGCATGGATCTTGCATCCCAGAGACTAAAAAACAGCTAAACCAGAGGCTTAAAAAAATAAAAACCTTTCTCTCCCCCCCCCCAACCCACCCTCCGCCCCAAGAGTAACATGGCTAAATTAGCAGCATCGTTGGCATTGACCCCTTACGGTGGCGCTCTGTGGAAGGATGCTTCCCCTTCCAATCCAATCCCACAACCCACTGAAAAATTCCACCCCCACCACTTGCTGGCTGGCATGTGTAACCAAACCACCCCTAGAAATTTTCTCATAGAATACGGTGATATTTAAGAGGCCTTTTTAAAAAAGATGTCTTTATGAATCACTGGCTAGTTTCTGCACATGCCAGCTATGGGCTTTGGAGCAGATTCTGAGGGTAAGGCCATGACAGGACAAAAAGAGGATTAGACAAGTGAGCACCATGTGTGCTAAGCTCACAGTGAAGGAGTGTTTGATGCAGAACAGAGGGACCTTCACTCCTGCACTGCCCTCTGTGGAGAAAATGCATATTCCTTTCCACAGCATGAGACTTCACATTAATAAGCACTTCCACTGACACTTCCGCCATGCCCTAGACCTAGAGGACTCCCTGTTCCTTGGAGGTCCTGACTGCAGCTACCCCCCCCCCTCATTAACTTGTGCCTCTGGGATGCTGAGGAGCAGCATCAATTTGTGGTTACGCAGAACAGAGTCGATTCTTTCATGGGTGCTGCTCAAAACTTGAAGCTTCCACCCCCCTCCCACCCCCCAAAAGCCTCCCAAAGTTTTATGGCTGTATCCATACCTCAAAAAACTATTCAAGGAAAACAACAAAAGACAAAAACAAAACAAAACACCAAAGCCCCAGAGCATATGTTTCTCCAAGGCGAGACCATAGTTTCAAAAGAAGAGAAGGTGCAGGAGAAAGGGAGACTTTTAAGTTTTTTGAAAAATGAAAAAAACAAAACACACACATGTCCCCAAAGAGGCGGCGGCAGGAACGCAAGAATAAGGGTTCCACTCAAGCTGTACCCCTGGGGCTGAGTAGGACTGTGTACCAAGCAGATTCCTCACCCCCAGGGAATCGCAGCAAGGAAATCCACCTGGGTCTCAAATCCTCAAAATATTTATATAGAAATATCTACAGAAACTTATATAAAATACAAACAAATCTTGTGGAATGGGAAGGAACCCGAGAGGCCAATCCAGGGGACTGAGGGGTTACCCGTCTGCCAGCTTCTTAGGTCGATTTTGTCTCTTCCTTTATGCTGTGGGATAAAGGCAAGGAAGAAGCAGTGTGTTGACAGGTACCAAAGGTTACAAATGTTAAACTGAGAAGCTTAACAAACCTGAACTCTCACACCATCCTCAAAACTTTTAGCTCCTATGCTCTTACACTAGTCCTCTTTCCTTTCAATGGCCCATCCACCTCCTCTTAAAAAGGTACCAAAATCTACCACCTGAAGAGACAGCCTCACCTTAATTCATGGTAGGGCTGCCTCTATGAGTTGCTCTATGTGTGCATGGCTTTGCCATGAGGAAAGGAGCTGCTCATGCACACAGCTAGATGGTTCGCTTAAACAGCAAGGTACCTGGCTATGAAGATTTATGCGCACTTGGAGGCTCAAGAGTTGAACCAAAAGAGCTTCACTTTCCAAACATAACAAGCAGCAACACTGTTCAAACAAGGGGAAAGGGGTCTCACCCTTTGGGGTCTGTCGTGTCCTCTTTTGCCTTCTCTTCCTCTTTCACTTCTGTAAGAGATCATGGCATGCAGTTATATAACTAGGTGCAGAAATGATTCTTGGACACACACTCCGACCTTTAGCCTACCCTAATATTCTTGTATTCGTTTTTTTCTCTGAAATGTATGCCCTGTTGCCTCTCACTATGCCCATCCTCCTTCTAACCTCCCCAAGAGCTCTACATTTATTGTTATTTATAAAATGATTCTTTTGACAGGGCTCAACATTTGGGGCAGAGCCCACCCAAGGCAGTTTACACAACATAAAAACACAATGCAAAAGAACCAAAAACACAGCACTATCAATCTGTTAAAAATAGGCCAGTTTCCACAAGAAAGGTAATTCAGCTTTTTGAATTCTCAGCTTTTGTATAATTAATAACAGCAGCAGGAACAAGTTTCAAGGCCTGTGGACATATGCTTGGGAAGTGTGTGCAGAAGGCCTGCTGAAATCTCACAAGTCAGAAAGGTGACTGAACATTTCTTAACACTGGGAATAGGATGTGGTGGTAAAAATCAGAGCAAATTGTGCTAATCAATTAAAGCAAATTAATCTGCCTAATCTTACAATTTCGAACCTGCCCCCATATCCCCACCCATTGGACATCCCATATGGATGCTGTAGGTCTTTGGCTGGGGCTCTGCTCGGAGTCTCTTGGCAGGCATAGGCAAACTCGGCCCTCCAGATGTTTTGGGACTACAACTCCCATCATCCCTAGCTAACAGGACCAGTGGTCAGGGATGATGGGAATTGTAGTCTCAAAACATCTTGAAGGTCGCGTTTGTCTATGCCTGGTCTTGGGCTCCAGAGGTTCAGGCACTGGCCATGAGAACCTGGCTTTTTTTGTGGTCACCTCTTCTTCATTATCTGCAACTCCCTGCACCCAAGGAAGCCCCCTCTCCTCTTAGCTTTTGGGAGGCAGACAAAAACATTCCTCTTTCCCCAAGGCTTAAACAATGTAACATTTGGATTTTATATATACATATTACGCCACAGGGATCTGAAGATGGAGTAGAAATTAATTAATAAATCCTCCAGAAGGTGCCACAGTCACATACAGATTTTCAAAGTTCTAGTGACTCCAATAATGTATTGTTTTGTTTCTAAAGCTAGGAATTGTCACTTCCCCAACATGGCAGGGGTAAAACTCTCAAATTACAAAACAGCCACCATTAAGCTTGCTGTTTCCCTGGGAACACAGAACCAGCAGATATGCTCCTACAGGCAGATGGTTACTTATGAAATCTGCGGCCAGCTACACTGTCAAGTGCAGTTCTCTTGCTGCCGCCAAAAGAAAGCAATGCAAAAGAAAGACAGGCATTCCATACTTGGGAATGCTGGGAGCACCCCACCTCCCAAAGGCTAAGTGCTGCTCATGGGGTGCTGCTCAGAAAAAGCGGGTCACGTCCATACCACCATTTGCTGCCTACAGTGGTTCCTTTCTAAAGCCAGACAAGACAGCACATAGAAGCCTCTCTCTCTCTCAAAATGCAAGACAGGCTGGTCTGCAGCTACTCCGAGGCAAGAGAAACACACTCTGCATGTGCTCAGAAGTACTTTACACTACTTTATAGGTACTCAACAGATGGTCTGGGGGTACCTGGTGCTGAAACATTACTGAGCAAAGCAGGTGTGGACTTGAGCAGCTCCTTGGATGTGAGACTGCCACATATAAGAACCAGCTATAATTATTTTTCAAAAGCATATCCCGTGGTTTCAGCAGAACTACCACCTAGGGGACTGAACCCTGAAAAACAGTAAAAATGTTAGTCAGTAGCTGTTAAGCTGCGGCTTCCCCCACCTTTCTTCTCCTCCTCCTTCTCCTCTTCTTCCGTTTTTGCTCGTTTGGCCTTCTTGAAATTGGCAACGTTTTTGCGCCCACCTTCCCCTTCGTCTTCAGAGTCAGAGAATTCCTCATCACAAGCTATTCTCTTGTCTGATGAGCGGACTGGAAGTGGAAGAAAAGAAAAGGCTGTATCAGCGGCACCTGGCTTTTGGTTTCAGGCAGGGGAGCCTTCAGGAGCAACTGAAAAACTATAGATGGAAAGTGCACAATCCTGGCTCTGAGATTACAAATTGTAATAATGAAAGACAATCCTACGCCACATTATGGGTCCTACAAAGAGCCATGGATGGCAGTTGTTCCTTGGCTGGGGCTGCATATCTAAGGCAGGGCAGTCCCCACTGACCGGAAAAGGGACTGGTTCCTCTACTGTTATCCTGCTAAAGGTTGCACATTTCCCTTGCTCTAACTACCCAAAGTGTGCACCCGCCTATGCATGATCCAAGGCAGCAGGCAATCTCCACAGCCCCAAAGCACTCACTGGAAATCCGCTTGTCAGGATCCTCTTCATCTTCATCTCCACTGTCCTCTGGGACGGCATCCTCCGGGATCGGCTGCATCTGGACTCCAGGAGCATGGGGAAGCATTCGCAAGTTCTCAAAGAGACGTTGCCTGTGGCCAAGCAATCACAAAGGGCCCACCAGAGAGCAATCAGAAAGGGACAACAAGAAACACGCACACAGAGCAGTAGTGACTAGCCTCACTCGTGAGACAAGCAAGGCAAACTTACTTAATCTTCTCCAGATATTCATTGGTGTTTTGGTTGGTCATGTTGGAAGGGCTGATGTGGAGCTTGAAGTCCGGCCCAAAATATTCAAAATAATCGTTGTATGGAAGCTCTGCAGAAAGGTGTTTTTTTTTTAAAAAAAGCAAACAGAATGTTACTGGGTCTGCATCGAGGCAATTCAAATACTGGCTGTAAAAAAAGGCAGGTGCAAATGAAGAAGGGGGCAGAAAATGCTTCTGTCAGGGAAAGACTCTTCACATTTCCATGACGCTGCCTCCATTTTAGCAGTGAAAGAAAATACATCCAAAAACATTTAATCTGCATAATTTGTTTAGGATGCAGATATGGCTTGTTTGGAGGGGTGGTGCTTGCCCTACCCCAAATGCACACAGCTGCAAAGCAAAGTTTCTATCACATGATTACACTGCTTGAAATTCTCTGGGACTCTGAGGTTCTCAGATTAATATGAACCACTGGAGACCTTCTTCTCACCCTAAGAAAGGTTGCCAGTTTCGTTGCTATAAATCCCATGTAAAGCCCAACTCCTCCTCATGTCTTACTAGGCTGCATGCAGGCCTGGCCTCCCTCAAAGACCATTTCCAGAGAGCTCAACAAGAATCTTTTAAAGGTATTCTAGAAATCAAAAGGCAGGTGACTTTACCATTTGGAATATCTGTATTCAAAGCCACAGCAGTCTCATAGGTCCAGCACCTGGCCACGTTGCGGATGGTGTAGCCACCCCCTCCGAGCATCAGCATGGGCAAGTTAAAGCTCTTGATGAATTCCACACACTTGGCATGACCTGGAAGAAGCAGAGAAGGGAAGAAGGGTGTTGGGTTGCTGAGGGAAGGGTGGAGAGCTTCCGCACAATAATGAACTGTCCAAACTACATGTGCCCAACAGCAGAAGCAACCCAATAAGCCACTTTTAAGAGAGATCTCCTTAATAGGGCCTCTTTAGATCACCACCCTGGAGGAGCAATGCAGGTCCTGTATCAGCCTGCTTACCTTTAATGGTCAGATTAAAGCAACCCAGCCTGTCCCCCGATAAGGAATCTGAGCCACACTGCAATGCAACAGCACTAGGCTGGAATGTCTCCATCACTTTGGACATCACCTGGTCAAAGAAGAGAGAGAGTCCAGATGCATACCTGAGCAGGATGGACCTGCAGCAAGCACATAAATCCACATACATTTTGATTCTCAGAACCCCTCCTTCAGTGTAAGCTCGTATGTTTACTAGGAAGTAAGTCCCACTGTATTCAAGTGGGCTTATTCCAAGTATGTATGTGTGCAGAAGATTGCAGTCCTAATTCCTTACTTTTTGTGAAGCGTTCCTGCAAGAAGTCAGGAAATAATCTTCTGCCCCAACCCCCCACTAGCTCCAAACCACAGCCATCTTCTCTAGTCCCCCTCTGGAACTCAGAAAAATGGAAGAAGGATCCCACCCACCTCATCTCTAAGCTAGAAGAGTAGATTAGGAGTCAACACATCATCCTTGCCTTGGTGAGCAGAAATGTGGAACACTAAGAAAGAATATCCCAACACAAGGAACATTCAAGAATGGGAAACTTACTGGCTTAAAGATGGCTTCATAGGACTCATCATCTATCCCATCCCGGAGGGGATAGTTGACTGCATAGTATTTTCCTTTGCCTGCACCAATGTCCTAGAGGGTAAAGGGAATGAGACACTGTGAAATAACCTGGGCTGGGTCTCTTGGCCTTTGGAGGTCTCACTGCCCACACAGCACTGCTCTCCTCAATTTGCATAGGCCACCCAGGAGCTAGCATGTCCTGTTTTTCCAAATTTAAGAGGGCCACCGAGAAGACCTTGTCCACAAACTGCCAACATCTCATTCAGACCTGCCTCTCTGCAACAAATCTGAACACAGCAATTTAGAAAAGGCAAGGCCAGGTATATTTTGTATCAGTATTCAATAAAACAGAGCTGGGGAGAGGTTAGTGGAACCCCACTCTTTAACCTGATTAAAATATGCAGATTTAGCAAATATGCAAGCTAGTTTACTTTGTGGTAATCTGTTCTATGTCCACAGGCTTCAGATGAGGGAAAAGGACCTACAGAAGAGCAAAGTCCCACCACTTGATTACATGATATTGACCACACTCCTTCCAGTTTGAGTTTTTACCAGGAGTACTGGTTAAAAACAACAACACTTTCCCTCACATCTAAAGGGCTAAAAAAACGATTTTAGAGATTGGGTGGGGTGGGAGAGAGAGGCAATCCTCTGAATTCTGAGGCCAGCTTTCTTGCTGCAATCTCAATAGCATGCAAAATACAGCCCCATGCTTATAGGTATTTTCAATGGGAGGCAACTAATACTGTGAGTGACTGGTGAACATTATGCATTAGTTTAAGAATGGGAGAAGCTCATGAACAAAGCTGCTCTCTTCATCAAAAGGCCTGGGAGGTGTCACAGGGGAACCTTGCTGTTTCAACCAGCCTTCCAAGGGAGGTGCTGCTGCAGCCTCCATTCTCACCCGCAGGTCCCCTGTTCCTGGGAAGTATTCGCCATACTTATGGAAAGATGCCGTCATGACACGGTCTGTAGTGTAGAAGGCCTCCTCCACACCGTCACCATGGTGAATGTCTATGTCGACATACAACACTCTCTGGTGGTACCTGGGATTGCAAAGGGACTGTCAGACTGGCATTACAAGGCCCAAAACCACTTCCTTGTCCATGACAGGGAAGAAGGGAAACGGAGCATAAAGCTGTTGGTTAGCCACAGAAACTTGTCTGCAGGGACCCATCTTCCCATAAAGGAACCCTCAATAAAATTCCAAGAGCCCCCAAGGTTCCTTGGAGCACTGTTTAGAAATCACCTCACTAGCTTGATACCCCCATATCTGTTTCTTTACTTGTTGTAGGATGTAAGGTATTAGCATCACAACAAGAAAGGAAACGCATACATATTGATGAAATTCACAGGGGCAAGTTTCTGCAGATTAGCTTTTCAACCGATACCAACAGAACAAGATGGAAAGCCTAGGAACTTATGCATCAGACAAAAGGTCCACCTTATTCAACTGTTCTCACAGTGGCCAGTCGGATGCTCCTGGGAAGCCTACAAGCAGGATCCGACCCCACTTTTGCTTCCAAGAAACTGCTATTCAGAGGCATGCTGCATCTGAATTGAAAGGTGCCATACAGCTATCAACACTAGTGGCTGCTGACAAATTTATCCTGCATGAATTTGTCACTCGAATCCCCTTTAGAAGCCATCTGGGTTAGGAGCTACCACCACAAATTGTGGCAACAAATTCCCTACAATTGTTATGTCTTGAGTGAAGAAGCAACTTTCTTTGGCCTGCCTTGAATCTCCTTGCCAAAACATTTTCATTGAGCTTTCTCTGACACGACCTCAAACTCTCTTTCCTGATTACAGGTCAGATTCCATAAGTGTACACATGAAGTTTTTTGCCCTGACTTAGCTCACAAGCAAAAGAAAAAAAAGAGTTAAAAACTGCTGTATCAGTTATACAGTTGACTGCACAAAGGACAGTCGTGAAAATGGAAGACTGAGGAGCACCAATGGACTAGAGGCAGCAACCATTTTAGGCGTGTTTGATATGTGTGTGACTGCGCATGCGCATCTTGCCAAACCCAGAAGTGACCCAAAAATGTCAAAAAGCGGTGGGGCGGGCATGCGTGGGTTCTGCTGACATGCGCAGGGGTCTGGAAAACAACCCCTGTGCAAAATAGTCGCTGCCTGTACTACCTGGGCCACCTCAGGGACAAGAAGTCAAGCAGCTGAACATTTCCCCCTGGAAAAAGAAATCCCTGCACATATAAAACCAGTATGCTGGAAATAAGGCTAGACTGGAGGTTTTCACCCAACAGCTAGCTAGCTTTCCTTGTGTAAAACCATTTTTGAATTGGATTAATCAAGCAATCCTCCACTTGCAGTTCGAAGTAGTACAGCCCAAGAAGGTATTTTCATCTCAGAATGACAAATTCAGACGAGTATTATAATATAATCATATAAAAATCAGTAGTAAAAAGGGGAGGGTGGCTACTTATAGGGGAGGAGTTGTTATCATCTCTGCAAGATCTGAGACTATTGTTTCTGAGAGCTTCAGGGGTAAATTGTTCTACGTACTTTAGCAACTCCAAGATGGCCAGAACGATGTCATTGACATAACAGAAGCCTGAGGCTTCAGACTTCTTGGCGTGATGCAAGCCTCCTGCCCAGTTCACAGCAATGTCTGTCTGCTGCTTGTTCAGCTTCACTGCACTGGCTGTAGAGAGAATTTCAGACCAATGACACAACCAGATAGCAAAGTATCGTACAGCAGAGACCCTAGAACTTTGCAGAGGACACTCAAGCTCTACAACTAAATGCAGAATTGCTTATAAACAATCCTTTGCCAGGTTTCCCCTCAATCTACAAGGGAGAGGGCAACCTCAGGAGTGGTGTCCCCCCCCCCCGACTGAAAAAAGCTGCACCTAGAGCTTTACTCTCCATGCTCCTTATATATGTATGTGTTGATTCTATTGTGGTATTTTTAATGGTATTCCGTGTGGCTTTCTTTTCAAAACTTAAATTAACTGCATCACCTGGAAAACAAGTTATGGGATGATTACTAAATAAAACTAATAGTAAACACACTTGTCAACAAAATTATCAGAACTCAGGTTGTGGAGTGCAAGTTCCATTGTTTTCAAATTCCAATTTTCCCAAAGTGTCAGGCGTAAGAAGAACAGGAACAAGATGTAACAGGGTTGCCCCGTTAATTAAGCAACATTTAAGACCTCGTTAAAGATATATTTTACACACTTCAATCTATAGTTCATTCATACAGATATTTAAATGAGGTTGCACTTGTAGATTCCCAATTTTAAAATTGAATTTTAACATTGTATTTAATCTGCATTTTAATTGAATTGTTTCTTTTATGCTTGCTTTGATATTCTTGTTGTTAGCCGCCCTGAGCCCGGTCTTGACTGGGAAGGGCGGGGTATAAATAAAATTATTATTATTATTATTATTATTTATATAAAAAAGCTGTTACTTACCAACTGACCCTCCTGTAGAAAGCTGACAAAATTCAAACAAGCCATCAAACACAGGACAGTCTTCTCCAACATTGACTTGAATAAAGAAAGAAAAAAAAAACATTGAGGAGACAAGATTTAACTTAAGGGCCTTAACAGACTGGAGAACAAAGAGGAAGAGGTATCAGAATTCTGAAACAAATTTTCCCTGAGACACCAAGAGTACTTTAACCCATCTGAAGGGTGGGTGACGAGGAGAGGCAAGGTGGGAATCTGGCAGAAAGTCACAAAACTGTAAACTGGGTGGAGAAGATTTCCCGTTCAAACCTGCCCATGTTAATCCAGATGTGTAGCACAACTAGAGGGCAGCTGCACTGAAATGGGGTGCTTGCAGAGAAAGTATATCAACCTGTTGGCTACTCAAGACAAGAGCTTGTATTTGTAAAAGCTGCCCCTTGGCACAGAACATAAACACATTCCAGAAGGGTGGGAATCAACGCTAGAGTAACTCGCCACCTGCTGTAGTCACATGGAACTGAAAGAGGGAGCTTAAATCTACTACCGGTATATATACTTTGGAAAGTGGATTATCTGTTTGTCCATCTATAGGTTTGGCTTCCTCTCAAGATTTTGTTGCCAAGCTTGGCATAAGGATTTATGAGGTGGTGGCGCCAGTCTTTGTTAATGCTTTGTTAAGGTACCATTTTGAAACAAGATGGTGAACTAAAGCTTCACTTTGATGGGACTTTGTCCAATTTTTGGTGTGACAGGTCTTTGTTGTTGTTGTTTAGTCTTCTCCGACTCTTCGTGACCCCATGGACCAGAGCACGCCAGGCACTCCTGTCTTCTACTGTCCCCTGCAGTTTGGTCAAACTCAAGTAAACTACTCCAATTTGGACACCTCTGAAGATACTGCCACCCAATTTGCAGGATTTTGCCAAAATTGGCAGAGTGCTTCCAACCTGCACCAAGCTAGATGCCTCTTGAGATACTGTTGCCAAACAAAGCATGAGGGTACCTGAGGTGGAGGAAGTGGTTTTTGCCTATGTTTGGAAGGCAGACACCATGTTGAATCAAGATGGCAGACAAAATGAACCCTAATTAAACATTAGCTCTCCCCACTCCCACAAACTGATTCATAGCCAGATCCACAGATTTCCTTGGGTCAGGTCAGAGCCCTGGGTTGGTGTGTGCATGTGAGTACAGCCCCAAAACTCACAAATTACACTATCCATTTAAAAATTGTGGTTTTTGTTGGTTAATTTTCCAGGTAGTGCTAGGCACTTTCTGCTAGTTAGTAACTATATAGCATTTAAGGTACTTCATGTCTCTCAGCACACTTCAAACCTAATAAACAATGGTTTGTTGTTACATGAGTAAGTCTCTCCCTTGAGTCTCCTACATCTCCACCCCTTTGTGCAGAAGTGGTAGATATTAAAAGCTTGAACTTCATGTTGAGGACAAATAAAGGGGGCAAAGAGGAGGAGGGAGTATGCAAGCCCAAGGCTTGATGTACTTATTTTCCTAATGACAAGTCATGGTTTATACTGTTTTGTATGAATGCAGCTACTGTCCTACTAGGGTAAGCCAGTGTTATCCCTAATGCTTTCTGAAAGCTTAGTACAAGCTGATGACAATGCAAAGTGATTTTACTACTGCAGGTACCAAACTCTGCTGCTCATATCTTATCTATGACCATACTTTTTATATTTTCAAAAACAAGACTACTGAGTGGAGAAAGTTCCCTTTCAGCTCCAACTACCAGCAGAGATAAAATAATCACACTCAGAACATACATCGCTGCATTTGCTTGCTGTACTCAGACATGTTGTCTGGGCGAATCGACCGCAGAAATTTGATGTAGTCATCGCTGTGGTATTTGGTCATTTCTTCAGCACTAGCTTTATAGGGTCGCTGTAATGACATAGTTAAAAGAAACACCTAAATAATGCAACAAAATGTTAACACAGTGCAGATTCTACCAATAATGCTTTCCAGCAGCATTTCTGTTAAGAGTCTGAGCAGCACAGGAAAGGTGAGAACCCAATGGGAAGGTCTAGTTTCTACTTCTACCATACAATGTAGAATGAAGGAACTGATGGAAAGGACTGTATAGGAAAACCTAAAGAGAGCTCACCAATCCAGATACAATCAGACTTGTATGCCTGCCGTTGATAAGCTTAAGCATCAGTGTGTTGTTCAAATTGATGGTATATTTTTAAAGGCAGGTCTGTAAACAGCCACGTGAGTTAGGATTGCCTTGTGGAAAATGGGTATCACATAGCTGCCAAGTCCGGGTCGTAAAGATCCGGGATCGGCAGCGCGCGCATGACCGGAAGTTGTGTGATGCAACTTCCGGTGGCGCTTCGCCCTTCTATGGGCATCAGAAAATGGTGGTGCCAGCGCCGGAAGTCGTTTCCGCGCATGACCGGAAACACGTAAAAGCGACTTCCGGCGCCGGCGGCGCCATTTTCTGATGCCCATAGAAGGGCGAAGCGCCACCGGAAGTCGCGTCACGCAACTTCCGGTCATGCGCGGAAGCGACTTCCGGCGCCAGCGGCGCCATTTTCTGGTGCCCATAGAAGGGCAAAGCGGCACCAGAAAAATGGCCGCCGGGAAGAAGCGAATTTAAGGGAGAATGCCGGGATTTATCGCCAAACGGGATACCGCCGGGAAACAGTAAGAAAAAAGGGGTTTTCCCGGCGGATACGGGATACTTGGCAGCTATGGTATCAATTTCTGTACAATATGTGAGATTAAGAATGGCTGGGTCTGTATTTTGCCTCAAAACACTTACTGATATTCATTAGTAGGAGAGAGAATAAAAACAGTGGGCTAGTAAACTTTTTGGACTTGTCTGCAAGACTACTTTAATGGAAAGCCAGAGTGCCTTCAGAATTCAGAGAGAGAATTCTGGCCTCATCATAGGCCAGAATGTACTCTCTTCATCTCACTGTGCTTGCTTCTGGATAAAAGTCCTGACTGGGCATGCCTAGTGGGTGGGGCCCAATTGTCTTTTTCTGTAGGAGTGCCAGCAGCCAATCCTGCTATGGCATGGGAGTCTTACATGCTATTCCCAGCTTCCCATCAGCTGTTCCAGCTTTTCTCTTCTAACCCTATTGCTGTCTGGTTCCTCATCCCGTTTCCTCCTGTTCCTGTTTTTGTGAGTTAAGAGGTCTCATCAGACGGCTAGAACTCCATTGCTGCAGGTCGCAAACCACTTCCAGCCCAACCAAGTTTACATCCCACCGGGCCAATCATGCTGCAGCAAAGGATCATTGGCTGTCCGCCTCCCAACACACATTATTATTTGAGAAGTTTGATTTGCTTGTGATTAACTCGGGTGAGTTTAGTGAACAAGTGGATTATTCCGTTTCCCCTAGTCCTTTAATAAGGGTATTTGATATAGTTTTTTGTTCTGGTGTATTAAGAATGTTTCTTGTCTGTGACACCTTCTTACTATGCCCTGGTTTGCACATTATAGTAAGCCAAACCATGGCTTAATACAGATATGCAAGAATGTGGGGTCCTAGAGCAGAGATCAGAATTGCTTTGCTTGTCTACACATGTTCTGCTGCACTGTGCTAAGCCATGGCTTGGCGTGTTATCTGAATCTGGGGTTTGTGGTTTATTCTCCCAGATAAACCTTTTTTCATAGCTCGTGGTTAGTCTGGAGAGAGCTAAACTACAGGTTTGAGTCTGAATTACATGCTAAACCTTAGCACAGCGCAGCAGCAGAAAAATGGGGGAGATGAGCAAGGTGACCATGATTTCCTCTCCTGGAGTCTGCATGCTCACATGCTCACACTAAACCATGGCTTGGCTTAGCATGATGCGCAAATGAGGCTTGCATCTTGGTCCCCAAGTAGTTAGAAACTTACATAGATTTCCATTTTTCTGTAGAGGCCATAGTTCAGAAGGAGATTGTGAGTCATCCTGATTCTGTGGGGCTTCATAGGGTGGCCTTGACCATAGTAATAGTTTCCAATGTCACCTGAAATACAAGAAGAAGAGAAATACATACAGGTATTATGTTGTAAACAACTTTAGGAATGTTAACAAGGAGTGAATGTGAGCATCATAGCAGAGAACAAATGCTTTGCATACAGATGGTCCAAAGTTAAATCCCCAGCATATCCAATTAATAAGGTCTCAAGCAGTAAGGCTGAGAAATACACCCTTCTCCTAAGGAGCTGCTGTCAGCCAGCAGACAAAAGCACACTATATGGAGCAATGGCCTGATTCAAAAATGGTGCTTGAGTTTGCTGCAGCTGGGAATGAAGATGGGGCAGGGCTTAAGATGTGTCCAGAAAGGGGAATTGTGCAGAGAAAAGAAACTCTGACAGCCAGGACACGTGTATGCACATACACATCCAGAGGCCTCTTGTTGCGCAAATTTTAGAGTGGCCTCACACTTTATGTGGCAAACACATTGACTGCAGGTGTGCCAAAGCTTCCTGCAGCACAAACCATGATGAGTGGTGTCTTCTACCAAAGATTGACCACAAATACAATGTTTGTCTGCCTATGAGACCTTGTTGTAGCAGACATCCAAGACTGCAATGGGAATCACTTGGAAACGCAGCTCAATAAAGGCATTTCTTACGGACACTGGTGAGAGTTTGGTCAAATAACTACATCTAAAATGCTCTGTTCTCAAGAGCGGATACCAGGGGAAAATTTGGCATTTCTGATTAGTTGCAGCTCCCTCCTAGATTCTATACAGAAGAGCCAATCCCTTAGTTGATACCTATTCAAGGTCAAAGCAGAGCTCAGTTGTGGAAAATAATAATACAGTGGCACCTTGATTTACGAACTTAATCCGTCCTGGAAATCCGTTCTTAAACCGAAACTGTTCTTAAACCAAGGCACACTTTCCCTAATGAGGCCTCCCACCACTGGTGCCCTTCCACCGTTCGGATTCCGTTCTTAGACCGAGATAGTTTGCAAACCGGGACACTACTTCAGGTTTTGCAGAGTTCGTAAACAGGGCTATTCTTAAACCGAGGTACCACTGTAGTCTAAAACATTTTGACAAGTTGTTTTCCAGAATTGGTTATCACTCAATTCCATATTTATAAACACACACACAAATACTGAGAACAGTTCACTCTTGCTCACCCTTGCCTTATTTGTTGGCCATCAGGATTCTGTATGAAAAAGAACTGCTGATATTCCTGATGGTAAGGAGTACAGCCTTGGAAGTCGAACAGAATCCATTCCAGAAGTCTGTTCAACTTCCGAAAAGTTTGGAAACTAAGGTAAGGCTTCTGATTGGTTCCCAATTGCACAGGCACGCCGGAAACAATAGCGGAAGCCACGCCGGACGTTTAGCTTCCAGAGTTCAAAAACTGGAACACTCACTTCCAGTTTTCGATCGTTCGGGAACCAAAACATTCAACTCCCAAGGTGTTCGGGGGCCAAGATACGACTTTCAGAAAAAACGGAGTTCAAATCAGAGCTCCAGGTTTCAACACCACATAGCATCTGAGTAAGCATTTTACTACCAAATATATTTAGGGCAGGTTAAATCAGTTGCCCTCCCTTACTGTAAAAGAACATCAATGCTCCCATGGTTTTCTGTGCTTTGACTTTCACTGCTTCCATATGACAATTCCAAGAGAGGGTTTGATTAAAAAGTACACCCAAGTATCTAAATGAGTAAGTTTGTTCTATAACCTGCTGGTCCAAGCACCATCTATACCAAATATTTTGGACTCGATGCAAGCTGTTGTCCAACACATCTGGCAGGCACCAGGTTGGGGGAAGGCTGCAGTATATGAGCTTTTATTTCATTTTTGTCAAACAGATTATCTAAGCCAATTTCTTTTTCCAAAAATAGGGTTCCAAAAAGTGCATATGTACATGTTTAAGGAAATGCAAATATAAGTCACATTTTTTATTTGCCAATGTACTTCCAGAAAACAAAACTGTTGCACAAAGAAGGGTTCTTCCCACACACCCAGGAACCATCTTCCCCAAGAGTCAAGCATACTGTTGGGAGTAGCAAGTGATCCAGATCTGCCCTTTCCTAAGTGAGGAAATAGTTTCAACTCAGTTTTCATAAAGGGATGAAGTGCTTAAAACTAGTGTAAAAACCAGGACACAGGAGTTCTTCAGAGGCTGCAAAACCTTGTGGATACAGCCAAACCTGTGGCAAACAGAGAAGCCTAGAAAAGAACAGGCAAGAGCAGAGCATCTCCTGCTGAAACAATGCCAAGAGAAGGAGGTAGAAGGGAAAGTGCTCTGGGTAGGGTTTGGCCAGAGTGTGAAGGCAAATACCCCAACACCTGGGAAAAGCACCCTGGTGGAACTCGCACACAACACCACATCCAATATACAATGCACTCTTATTACTACCAACAAATCCAAGATAATGTGCTGCTGACTTTGGGAAGGAAATCAAAGGCCTGAATGTCCCCTGGGGGAGAAACAGCCTTGAAGTTTAGAAGGAGCTTTTAGAAGTGGTGAGTGGGTAAATCTAACCAGTTCTAGGTCCATTCCATAGGAGCTTCCTCCCCAATCAACAGTAGGATTTCTATGTCTCTCAACCCTGATGTATCACCAGTTCCTCTTCCAAGGCGCTTTGAAAATTACCCCTCTTCCACAACTCAGACCATACCAACTGTCCATTTCTTGCCTGCCTAAAGCACCAACCTCAACAATACAATTCTCATTTCCCCCATCCTATCACAAACCCCCCTCTGCAAAGCTCTTAATTTCCCCCCTCTTAATTTTTCACCAATCCCACTGAACATCTTCCCCTGCCCATAAACTTTTAGACAGCCACTTAATATCCAGTAGTGAGACCACCTCCAAGCAACCAGACAGAAAACCTTTGGCAAACCTGAAAATGATAGCTTTTTTGTCTCTTTTAGTTAAAGGAGATATGTGTGGGAATGTAAGCTAAAAGAAATGTCTGCAGACCAATAATTCTACTGGGCTTATTTAAAGTCTGTCCTACCTAGCTCAAGTTTTCCCTGTTTCCCAAAACCCAGGTTTCCTATTTGACTGACTTCCCTGCTATTAGCCCACTGCCAGTGTTCAAAACTCCCATTGTTCTAGGCACATTTTGGGATAGGGAATTTAATTAGCGTGAGCAGTTTCTGAGCTCTGGGTGCAGTACTGCGCTAGGATTTCAGATTAAAACTGCAGAGTGGAAGGAAAGGATAACCCTTTTCTGCCTTCCCACTTCCAGCTACTCTCTGAAGACTGGAGAAGAGACCCTCTTAAGAATATTAGTGTGGTGGGCAGGGGAAGAACTAGACCATGTGAAAAATGAACATAATTATTTTAACTGCAGTTTATTCATTTTCAGCTTTGTTATTCTTGTTATAAAAAAGCACACCTAGACATTCCGTTGTTGTGTCCATATCCTAAGTTTAAGGTGCCATTTAGCTCCTAGCTTTCATATCTCTAACACTGCCCTCCCATAAGCCATCTCCACAGTCCTCTCTCTCTGCTGCTCCCTAAATCTTCACCCACCCCATCTTCACCAGTACCCCGACATCACCACTGTTCCTTCTTCCTGAGCCATCCTCTCTGCCCCCACAACACCCACCTTCCCGTCCTATCTTCCCAAAAAACTTGTTCTCTATTCCTTCCTCCTCACTCCACCCACAACCTGTGCATCCAACTTCCTTGAGCAAGACTCACATTTCCCTGCTCTTGCCCAGCAAGAGTCTTCCTCAGCGTTGGGGTCGGTTAGAGCAGAAGCCTTTCTCACAAACTCACTAGTTGGGCCTCAGGGGGACGGCACCCCCAATCTCGCCCCCTCCAGCCCCACCGTCTGCAAGACCAGGGGACCGACAATGCCTGCCTACTGTACAAAGTTGGCGTAAGGATGCCCAAAATCACAACGAGCGAACAAAAAGTGATTCGGGCACCTGCTTCGCAAACGCTGCGCGCTATTTGATGCCCCTAAAGAGCCCACTTCCCTCGAGAGGTCTGCACTGGCGCCCTCCTTCCCATTCTCCAGAGCCGCCGCCACCACCAGCACCCCCTCAGGGGCCTGGCCTAGGACTGGGGAGACCCAGGCATGAGCCCCAGTGGGTGACCTTGGGGCCAAGTCAATCCTTATTCTCGGCCTAACCTACCTCGCAGGGCTGTTGTGACAATAAGGAGAGCGTTAACACCGCCTAGAGCTCCTTTGGAGCAAAAGCAGGGATGAAATGCATAACTGTTCCCCCTTGAGGCTCTATCCGTCCCCGCTTTCCAAGACCCTCGCTCCCCTCCCCACCCCCAGGTTACAAGACCCTCACTCAAGTTTCCCCTCCTCGCTAGCTCCTTTCATCGCTGCCCCCGTCAACTCCCACCCCCGCCTTCATCCCCTCCATTCTTCCTCCCAAAAAACCAGGAGGCTGCACCGCCCCTGCTTTCCTCCCTGCCCCCCATAACTTGCTCCCTCCCCGCCCCATAGCGAACAGCACCCTCTGCACGCAGACTGCCCCTCCCCCACCCCACCGCCATCCTTCCTCCCTGACTCCTCCGCTGCCCCTTCCCCAGTCAAGAGGCTCCCTCGCCGGCCCGTCCGCGAGCCCAGAACCCCCCGACCCACCGTCGTAGTAGTAGCAGACTTTCCGCTTGGTCCCCTGAGTCAGCGCCATTTTCTGCCGCCTCCCGTCACCTCCTCAGCTCGGACCCGAGTCCCGCCACGCAACCGAGCCCGGCTGGGGGAGGGCGGCGGCGGGAGGGGGCACCATCCCCGCCCCTTCCAATCTCCACAGCCTATTGCAAGTGGAGATGTTCCACCAGCGACCAATGAGAAGTCTGATGAGGCGGGGCGTTTCGAGCGAACAGGTTAGATCGAGCGGCGAGGAGTTGCTTGGACTGTACCATTTCGCCACAGGAGGAAAAGTAAAGGGGTGTATGTATGATTGGATTATACCATTTCAACATAAGATAGGGGGTGGTTGAGCATCGCTCTCTTCCAACCCCCCGCGCCGAGGAAATGGAGATGCCCACCTCTCCGCCCAACAAAGAATGTGAACTTTCAAACTGGAGTGTGCCATTATCATAGTGGGGGAGGCTGAGCATGTTTTCCCCACCGTGATACCTTTAATGGTGCGCAGATTCCCCCCTGTCAAACTTCCACTGTGCAACTCCTGAGTTTCATGCCCCGCCGCCCCTCTTCAAAGTTTATTAAGAGACAGATTGCTACGTATACCTGAGGTGCTAGATAGCTTAGGTCTGGAAGTTTGACATTTGTAACATATCTCAGCCCCGTAAATTTACATTTATTATCTCAGGCCTTTTATTAGAGTATATAGATTTTAATTGTAGATGACTAGAGGTGTATTTGTAAATATATCTTGGGATATAACTCTCTAAAAGCAATCAGTCAATATAATTTTCAAAAGTTATATTTTACAAAGAAAATATGTGTTCGTGTCATATATTTTTAAAATTAATAAAGCATTGTGTTCATCTTAAAGCAAAATGGAGGATCCAGGATATTTCAGGATGCTATTCACATTGCATGAGGTTGGACTTGGTGTCCCTTCCAGCACTACAATTATATGATTCTATGACAGAGTGCAGCCTTAGCATGATTAGCACATAAAGGCTGCTTTCTGATGACCTGTTTATTTCACATTCATCTCAATTCTTTTGCACTAACTTTGTAGAAGGTTTTAGAATGCTGCATCAAGCAAATTGCTGTTCAACACTGCCCAGTCCATTTCCCCCATCATTTCTCCTATTGCAAAAAAAGTCCAGGTTGGGGAAGCAGGTTTCAATTTGCAGGTATGTGATCGAATTTCAGCTAAAAATAGCAACAGTCTGGAAGGGCGCAAAGGAAGAGAAAACAGCACTTTCCTTCCCTCTCCACCAAAGCCCCAAATTCTCACTTCCCCATCTCCAAGGTTCTATTTTCCTGCTCCCAGCTCAGCCAACCTGTTTCCCTTTCTCTGCTTCACCTGCCCTGAATGAGAACCTTCAAATCTTGCCCTCCCCTGCAAATCATGGGTCAATGCACTGCACACATACCCATGGAAGCAGGGTGAGTGGGTTTGGCTGACAATCACAGTAGCCAGCGCTGCACAAGTATTTAATCAAGTTAAGCAAAATCTAAACACACACACACACAGTCTGCACTTTACCATTTTTTTTTCTGCAAGAGCCAAAAATTAACAATGAAATATGTTGTTTATTTGCACAGTTAACAGGGCATCTTTGCTATGTATTCATTCCAGAGTAGGAGTCCTTAGACTGAGCTAACAGCTCATCCAGGATCAATCTGAGATTATGTTATCATAGCCAATGCTCAGCTCTGGAATATGCTGCATGGCAGTCACAGAGAAGCAAGTGCCTCTGAACATGGACAGAATGCCTTCTCAATTATCTGTATCTATTTTTTTACTTCGTTTGCTAATTATTTATACAGCAACATCACTATGTGTGGCACTTTGCAGAATAACATAAGCAAAACAAGCACAAAATTAAAAACAGAGGTCTTTGCCCTGGAGAATATTTCGTAATAAATCACAGCATCTAAGATTATTGAATCCCAGCTTTTTTTTATGCAAGACTGAAGTCTGTTTTTGGTTTTTTAAGCATTTATTAAAAGAGTGAATGCAAGGGCTTTTTAAAGTCAGTTCTTCGTGGATTAGCCTAGAAGGTTCCCGCCCCCCGCCCCCCCACCCCGTCCTTGAAAATCTGAAATAATATAAGCCAGGCAACCCCAAACTGCGGCCCTCCAGATGTTTTGGCCTACAACTCCCATGATCCCTAGCTAACAGGACCAGTGGTCGGGAAGATGTAAATTGTAGTCCAAAACATCTGGAGGGCTGAAGTTTGGGGATGCCTGATATAAGCAATAACTGTTTCCCTATAATAGCCCCACCCTCATCTCTCCTCCACAGGGATTATGAGGAAAGGCATCTAAATCTCACTCAAAGGGTGTCATTTCATCTGGGGTCTGGGATACATTAGGTTCCTCCAGATCTTCAAGGTGCATCTTGCTACAAAATGTCTCGGTGGGGGAGCGGGGGAGCAACATGAAGGGAGATTTTGCATTGTATTGTTCGGGATGCTCTGAAGTCCATTGTCACACACCCTGCTCATATTGTCCTTCAGTGGCAGTGAAAAAGTCCTCCAGGACACCTTTCAGGTACTCAAATGTGGGCCGCTGCTCAGGGTTCTCCTTCCAGCACTGAAGCATCAGTTTGTACAGCTCTTCCGGACAGTTTTCAGGTGCAGGCATCCGGTAGCCTCGCTCCAAATTCTGTATGACCTCTGGGTTGCTCATCCCTACAGCCACAATGCAAAGTGTTATGTTAGAAGGAGCCTGGGAAAGATCGTAACATATATGGGTAGACTAGGAGGCAGGGTAATCCCAAGGACATCCAGGCCAATTCTGGGGTCCAAGGAGCAAGGTCCCCCACACCTGTATTAGGACCAACTAAAAAAACACGGCAAAGCAGTAAGTTGGCTTTTGAGTTTCAGAGTTCCTCAGACTTGATGTTAACACCACCACTACCACCCCAAAAAAAGGATCAAGGGCGAAAAGGTGAGACAGGGATCATAGAAGCTTTGTGTGCAATATTTTAACCAGCCTGGTGACTCAGGAAGTTCATAGCAAACTCATTAGGTTGAGGCTGGTATATGCTCAATGGAAAAGATTTCAGGTCGCCCCAAAGAAGACTTTGCCTAGGCAGGCACCTGCCCCATCACTTCATTTTGCATTAAAGAAACGAAGGTGTTACTCTCAAAGCACATTTGAAGCACATTCTTTCCTTCAAAGAATTCTGGGCACTGTAGTTTACCCGCCACAGAGCTGCAGTTCTCAGGCACCCTTAACAAACTACAGTCCCAGAATTCTTTGGGGGAAGGAATGTGCTTCAAAGGCGCAGTGCATACACAGCTTAAGTGGACAAAATGTTTGATCCAAGTAGTATTCTAAAATACCGTTATGAGTTTTGGGTGCCCAAGTTTGTAGGTGTCAGGCACCCATAAATTCTAGATTTAGTAAGTGTTAGAATGTAATCAGTGCTTGGAGAGGCACGCTCTTAATAGTTGGGCTCAGCTTCTGTGTCCAACGTACCTGATAATGGCCAAGTTGTTCAGCAAACAAACACAGGTTTGTTTCAATAAAGTCATCAACAGGGCAAAGAGTCTCTGCCAGAAGCAGATGACCGAGGAGTCTCAGAGCATTGCCATTGTGGTTAATAGCCATTAATTGCCATCTACCATGAATCTGCTCACTTTGCTCTGTCTGGCCAGATTTCAAAAGTCATGTACAGTACAAGCCTTCCCCAACCTGGTGCCCTCCAGATGTTTGGGACTAAAACTTCCATCAGTTCCAGCCAGCAGGGCCATGGCTGGAGCTGATGCTATTTTTCTGCTTGTTCTATTTATTTATTTCATTATTACATTTATATGGCATCTTTTCTCCAAAGAGCCTAAGGTAGAGTACACATTCTACCCCTCTCCATTTTATGTTCACAAGAACCCTGTGAGGTAGGTTAGGCTGAGAGGCAGTGACGGGCTCAAGAGCACACAGGGGGCTCCATGCCTGAGTGGGGATTTGAACCCTGGTCTTCCAGCTCCTAGTCCAGTTCTCAAACGACTATACCACATTTGCTTCTCACAGGTAAGAGTTTATGGAAATGTTTTTTCCAGTGCTGTGGATCATCTATTCATTTTATTTTCAGCTATTAAGACTATCTGTATAGAATGATTCCCCCTCCTACCGATTTTCCACTGGTGGAGGCTTTAGTATGGCTTTTTTTCTGGCTTAATTTTTGAATTCACAGTGCAAGGCAGGAGAAGGGTCTTGTGGTTTTGTTTTCATAAAGGAACTCTGGTTCTCCCTGTGGGTACAGGGTACTTTGTGCAGGAGGGGAAATGGTTGCATTTTGCTGCTGAGAAATTCTGACCTGGGTAAGGAATCCGCCCGTAGGTGATGATCTCGGTCAGCAAGATCCCAAATGACCAAACATCTGATTTGATGGTGAATGTCCCATAATTGATAGCCTCTGGGGCTGTCCACTTAATGGGAAATTTTGCTCCTGAAATACACAAAGAATGCAGGATTATATTATCCTTGGTGCAGAATTCAGGTACAGTGGAACCTCGGTTTATGAACACCTCGGTTTATGAATTTTCGGTTTATGAACACCGCGGACCCATCTGGAACGGATTAATTCATTTTCCATTACTTTCAATGGGAAAGTTCGCTTCAGTTTATGAACGCTTCAGTTTATGAACAGACTTCCGGAACCAATTACACCCATGCTTCAGTTTATGAACGCTTCAGTTTAAGTACTCCGCGGACCCATCTGGAACGGATTAATCCACTTTCCATTACTTTCAATGGGAAAGTTCGCTTCAGTTTATGAACGCTTCAGTTTATGAACACCGCGGATCCATCTGGAACGGATTAATTCATTTTCCATTACTTTCAATGGGAAAGTTCGCTTCAGTTTATGAACGCTTCAGTTTATGAACAGACTTCCGGAACCAATTGTGTTCATAAACCGAGGTACCACTGTACAGTACTTTTCCTGGTGCTGTAACTTGTGGCTGTTAATGCGCTGACCACAAGAAGGAGCTCTACCTCCAGCTGACACCAATGACTGCCCTGCAGACCTACAACCTGTTCCAGAGCAAAAACGCATTTCCCCCCATCCTTACAACCTTTCCCAATGCAGATTTGCAGGAACAGATGCAAAATTCACATTTGTACCGTGGGTAAACATTGCTGGCTGCTTGTTCAGGCATCCTAGGCTGGAAATATAAATGCTACTGGCTATAAGCAGGAGGAGAGGTGACGGGGAGCTGGATCTCATTTAGACCTTCATTAGAAGCCAGGTGGCTCTGTGGGTTAAACCACTGAGCCTAGGGCTTGCTGATCAGAAGGTCAGCGGTTCGAATCCCTGTAACGGGGTGAGCTCCCGTTGCTCGGTCCCAGCTCCTGCCAACCTAGCAGTTCGAAAGCATGTCAAAGTGCAAGTAGATAAATAGGAACCGCTACAGCGGGAAGGTAAACGGCGTTTCCATGTGCTGCTCTGGTTCGCCAGAAGTGGCTTTGTCATGCTGGCCACATGACCTGGAAGCTATACGCCGGCTCCCTCGGCCAATAATGCGAGATGAGCGCGCAACCCCAGAGTCGGTCACGACTGGACCTAATGGTCAGGGGTCCCTTTACCTTTACCTTTATGGAAGATAAGAAGAGCCCTGCTGGATCCAGACAAAAGCTCACCTTGCCCAGCATCCTGTCCTCACAGTGGCCAATCAAATGGGATGCCCAAAAGCAGGATGTGAGCGGGACAGCAGCCCTCTTCTCCTCTCACCCATTATCTCTACCAACTGGTACTCAGCCAGAGGGATGCTGCCTCTGGCGCTAGAGGGAGTGTTCTACTGACCTTCACCAAGCTGGTGCCTGGCAGATGTTTTGGACTCCATCTGCCATCTGCCCTGGTCAAAATGCTTCCCAGACTGGGGCTGATGGGAGTTTTAGTCCAAAACGTTGGAGGGCATCAGGTTGGCAAAAGGTGCTATATTATTATTATTATTATTATTATTATTATTATTATTAGAAAAATAACTTGAAGCAACTTACAAAAAAAAGAACTCCACATACATTAAAAGCAACATGGAACTAAAACAAGGCAAAGCTAAAAGCACATTCATTTTTATAAAAAGGCAGAACTAACACTGAAGGAGGTCACATATAACTGAAGGCCAAAGGACGGGTGGGGGAAAAATCATTTTTCCTGGTGCCTAACATTTTGTGTGTGAGCATACGCACACACTCTCTCACACCAATTCTGAAGCCACTATGTGATATATTTATTTTAAAATAGCTTGACTATACCTCGGTAGTCAAGACAAAAGAGGGGGGGAGGGACTAGACTGGATTCCCCCCCCAAAAAAAAAAGATGGAGGAGGAGGAGGAGTAGAAATGGCTTCCTTCTGAAGACTGGATCTTCCTGCTCTCCATGTAACAGAGGGAAACAGGTTGAGGCCTTATTATCTAAGAAGGCGACTTGCTCTCTCCTCACTGCACTGCTGGGTGAAAAATCTCTTCAGAGAGCTCCAGCTACAGGTTGCTTCAGCTCAAAACCGCAGCCCCCCCCCCAGCACAGCCTCTGTGTGCAAAGCACTTGCTCACACTTCTTCCCTCTCTCTCACACACACACAAAGCAGCCCCCACCCCCACCGGGCTCTGGTTTCCTCAAGAGGTGAGTTATTGCTTTAAGCAAAGGCCTAGGCTAAGCAGCTGTGGCTGTCAGTTGCCAAGCTGTGAGATGGGGAACTGGGACGAGTGTTTATTATGTGTCTTCACCCACCTGTGGTGGGAAAGGGGCAGGAGAGCAGCTGAACCACCAAGCCCCATGAGACTTTTCAAGGGAGGGAGGGGAGAGGAGCATCATGACCCACATTCTAGGGATCCAGCTTCCAGTACTTATGCACATGTGTGTGCCATGAAATGCAAGCACATCATCTTTTCTGCAAGTCTATCTGTGCATATAAGTCCATAAAAGGCACTAACCCCCCAGGTTGGTAGAAAGTTCTGGCAGCGAAAAAGTGCCTGTGATGGTGTGGGCATGTAACAGAGGGAACTGCATGTGTGAGGATATTTCATAGCTGCCAAGTTTTCCCTTTTCTCACGAGGAAGCCTCGTGCATAATGGAATTTCCCTTTAAAAAGGGGAGAACTTGGCAGCTATGGGATATTTCCACCTGTGAAATAAAGTAATTCCACATTGCGCAGGCTTGTAAAATGGCCACTCAGCCTCATGTCCCCACTCAGGAAGCTTTGCAAAAATGTTCTCCCCACACACACACACACTCCACAGCAACCCCATTTTAGGCCATTTGTGGACAGCCTTCAAGCCTGAAGGATCTATGCTGTTGTTTTTGACTAGATCCTCAATCTGGGGAGTGACTGGGGAGGCACAGCCAGAGGTGAAATTGTGATGTGATTGTTATTGATACCTGATGCAAGAAAACTTTTACTTATGCTCATCAATCTAAGTGATACAGCTTACTATACATAATGGCGTAACTGAAATAACTGCAGTAATTTTGGTATATACACTTTGACACAACTTTGTTAAACTATTCAGAAACGTTTATCTGAGTGTTTGCTGTTGCTTTCTTATTATGTAATTGTTGCATGTTGATATGCTGTAATGTAAACAAAGATCTATCTCAATGTAACCATGTTTAATGATGGCAATGGATAAAAAAAACTATGTTACCAAAAAGGAAAAAAACCTTTCACTCAGGGTTGGAACCAATTGCCATAGGAAGTTGCCTTATACCGAGTCAGATCATTGGTTCATCTAGCTCAGTAGTGTCTGCACTGACTGACAGCTGCTCTCCAGGGTTTCAGGCAGGAGTCTGGTTTAGGTAGAGGGGAAGAGAAAAGCCATTTATTTTTCGCTAATGTGGGGAATTGGAAACCTCCTTTGATCTATTTGCTGATCATCCATTAGTCGTAGTCCACCAGTAGATCCCAATCTACATTCTCACCCCACCCCCACCTCTGTGTTGGGCTGCAGATAACTAACACAGATAAGCCAGGACAGGAACATACATACACACACAAACACACACACACACACACACACACACACACACACACAATATAAATACTGATAAACATGTGGACTAGTACCTTTTGTTGATTCACTTGCACAGGTGGCACTCTGTGAAAGGAGTCTGTATAAGAGTCCATTCACAAGCAGGCATCCTTGTCTGGTGTGGGCTCTAATGTATGCCTTTCACACCTTGGGGGTGGTACCAGCTAGCTGGACCCTGCAAGGACCCTTCCCTGTCACTTTCCTGTTTCCCACAAAGAGGCAAGCAGCAGCTGACAAGACCAGGCTGAGGAAGAAGACCCACCCTCTTGAGCTGTGTACTCATCCTCTATAAGCCGGGCCAGGCCGAAATCAGCAATCTTGCAGCAGAGCATATCTGACACCAAGATGTTGGCAGCTCGCAGGTCACGATGGATATAATTCTTCTTTTCAAGGAAGGCCATTCCTTCCGCTATCTTTACGAGAGAAGAGGATGGGGTTGTTACATATTTCTTTCTTGCAATTTCATCCCACTACTCCCAGCAACCCAGTATAAGATTTTCCCCTTCCCCTGTTAGGTAGGTTAACCGTTAGAATGACAATCATTTGAGGATAGTGCATGGCTGACAGTCTCCAAGAAACTTCAGGACTGAGGGGGGATTTGAACTCAGGTCTAGCCTCACCACTCTAACCACTGCACCAAACAGGTGAATGTCACCAAGAACAACTTTCCCTGCTGTTCTCCACTCACTCCATTGATGCTTCGTTCCCCTTTTTGTCTGGCAGATGTTGTGTGCTTTTCACAGATGCCCAGCAGGCAGAATTTCAACAAGGGCAAATTTATTCCTGGCTGTGTGTCCTTGGTTTTGTTATGTTTGTTTCATTAATATCTTAGCTCTCCACCAAGGAACAAAAGCTGGCACATGAGCCCTTCTCACATACAAATATTTATCCTCATAACAATCCTGTGAGGTAGGACAGGTTGAGCAGTAGTGATAGTGACTGTCAGAAGAAGAAGAAGAAGAAGAGTTTGTATTTGATATCCTGCTTTATCACTACCCTAAGGAGTCTCAAAGCGGCTAACATTCTCCTTTCCCTTCCTCCCCCACAACAAACACTCTGTGAAGTGAGTGGGACTGAGAGACTTCAGAGAAGTGTGACTAGCCCAAGGTCACCCAGCAGCTGCATGTGGAGGAGTGGAGATGCGAACCCGGCTCACTAGATTACGAGTCTACCGCTCTTAACCACTATACCACACTGTCAGGATCACCCAAGGAGTTTCATGGCTGAACAAGCATGTGAATCCTGCTCCAGGTCTGACACTGGCTTTCAACTGCTTTAGATCAGGCATCCCCAAACTGCGGCCCTCCAGATGTTTTGGCCTACAACTCCCATGATCCCTAGCTAACAGAACCAGTGGTTGGAGAAGATGGGAACTGTAGTCCAAAACATCTGGAGGACCGAAGTTTGGGGATGCCTGCTTTAGATAGTCTTACTTCATGCACAGAACTCTGGGAATTGTAGTTCTGTGAGGGTGCTGGGAGCGTGACCCCCCTCAGTTTTCCAAGAGAACAAGAAATGACAGTTAAATCTGTTTAATACACACACACACACACACACACACACACACAGAGGTACCTCTGATTAAGAACTTAATTTGTTCTGGAGGTCCGTTCTTAACCTGAAGTACCAATTTAGCTAATGGGGCCTCCCGCTGCTACTGCACCGCCGGAACACAATTTCTGTTCTCATCCTGAAGCAAAGTTCTTAACCCGAGGTACTACTTTCGGATTAGTGGAGTCTGTAACCTGAAGCATTTCGTAACCCAAAGCGTTTGCAACCCGAGGTACCACTGTACAAAAAATCATTGGATTAACATGCTCCAATGATTTATCAAATGATACCAGACATATTGTAATATTGTTATAAGAATTTTAAGGTCTTACATATATAAAATAAATGTTCATAAATGTACCAAGCAAACACACACACACCCCAATAGTATAAACACAAGATGTGTAAAGCCCACAGAAAAAGCCCTGAAACCATTTTGTCCCTCCCAAAATGACCTCAAAAATTTCTCTGCAAGGTTGAAGGAAATGGAAAACCTCCCCATTGTCTCTTTGCTCATAAATCCTGTCTTAAGGGCACATTTAAGATATGAATAGACTGAGCCTGTGACCTGTGACCTGGATTCAGGAATTAAGGAGTTATCATCACAAAAGAATAGCCAGGCTCTCCAGGTAAACCCATCAACAGGTTTCCTGCCGGGCCCCTTCTCCCGATGTATGTATGATGTATTGGGGGTGGTCATGGGCTACACTCCTTCTAGTATGTATGATGTTTCTGGGGGTGGTCTTGAGCTCCAGGGCGGGGAATTTCAAAAGTCTATATAGGAGTTTGCACACCATTTGGTCCCTCCTGCCTCTTGCGTGTGGCAGTGAGCAACCTGTTGCAACAGTTACTGGTAATAAAGATCAGGCTTACTAGCTGCTTTGCTTCTCAATATACTCTGGTTGGCCTCTGTTATTTTCTCCTACCAATAGAGAACCTACAAAAGGACTCTATATGGGCTCTCGGGTACCCCATAAGGGAAAAGGAGAAGTTTTTTCTATTGACAAATATTAATATTGCACTCTTTCCTAAACGGGACTCTTCCCCTCAGCAGCAGATATGAACCAAGAAAAATGGCAGTTTGCACTGAGCACTCCAAAAGTTAAATAAAACCTTATTACCTATGTCTTAGGTAAGCTAAGTCCATTATCTGATGGAAAGATTAGGCACTCCATATTACATTTGTAATGCGGACATTATTCTAGGTTCTGTTTCCCAGCAGAAATCCTTCCCCACATTTATTCTGGTGCTGAAATTAAGTTTTCAGGAAATGTAATCCAGACAACCAGCCCATCTCTCCGTATCATATATTCCCAGCTGGCCCTCTTCTACCATCCTCCCAGGTTTTACTCCTTGCCCGCTCTTCTCCTCACCTGTGCTGACATATCCAGCAGTTTATAAATGGTCAGCTTGATGCCTTCAACAGCTTTGAGGAAATCCACCAAGTTTCCTGTATGGGTGAGGGAGAAAGCCTATTAAAATATGTGAAGTATATCTCTGCGCAGCTCTGCTGACCTATTTTAGAATTCCGAGCTGCTATCACTCAGCTGTAGTTGTGAACTCGAATATGATGTTCATGTCAGTGAATGTGTGCTGCTTGTAGACCATCACTAAGGGGGGGGGGTTTAAGTTGCAAACAAGAAAATTCAGATTCAGGTAGGTAGCTGTGTTGGTCTGACACAGTCGAAATAAATAAAAATTAAAAATTGTCCAGTAGCACCTTATAGACCAACTAAATTTCTTCTGGTATAAGCTTTCGTGTGCATGCACACTTCTTCAGATACACAGGAAAATTCAGGTTGTTTAATTAAAGTGGATGCTGTACAAGAAACCCACTCCAAAGAACCCTGGACTTTTTTTGGGGGGGGGATGCACCAGTACAGTAAGTGTGAGAGCAATTGCTTTGAATTGCCTCCCCACAAACAAATCAGAATGAATGCTCAATAAACAGCTGGTGTCATCTAACCTCCCTGCAAAGTTTGTGCAAATGAATCAGGATAGATGCTCAACGAACAGGTCATCTTGAAAATACCATTGACTCACAAGCTTCCTAGAAGCTGGCCGGCCAGCCTCTTTGCATGAGTCCAATACAAAACAAGCAGCACGCAAGGGCACCAGATTCAATCTAGTTTCAATCAAGTATTATTAATCCAAAGAGAAAACAAGAGAACCATATACAAGTGCTGACACAGAAGCCAAAATCAAACGTTAAACAGATAGCATGTACAAATAAAAGGCAAACCAGTCTTTATAGTCTTTGAGGCTATATAGCAGTCAGCAAAGTGGCAGCAGGTCAAACGAGGTGTCAATGGTACACTTATCTTGGCTTAGGCCACAATGCTCAGGTTTTTTTTTCAAAAGGTTCTCTCATTTACATATTCACTGGTAATACAAATCAAATTCTAATTATTGTTTAAACTAATACAGTAATACAATTTCTAAAATACATGTACACATAAAGAGATACTTACATTTCTTGTATTCAGAGTATTTTTGGTTTGAGCATGTATTGACTAAGCAAAAATCCTGTGTTTGGAGCACACTTATATACAAAAAGTTGGTTCACAGGTGATAATAATTAGAGATGACAATTAGGAGGGGGCAGAAGAATGTGAGTACTGATAACACTTACAGTATCTCTATGATTACTGTATGTTATACTGCTGGTGTGTTAGTTTAAATGAATACAGAAAGGTCAAGATCTGACTTTAAACCGTCCGGTTGTAATGTCTTAAACATAAAAATCAATTTAGTTTCTTGTTGTCTCAATATTTTGGGGATGTCCTGCTTGTGGTATTTCTTGGGTGTGTACTGCCATAAGCCAAAAAACATTAAATCGGAGTCACTGTGTTTCATTTGTAAAAAATGAGGTGTAAGAGGGGCTTCCATCACTTTATTGTGGATGCGTGATCTGTGTTCCCCTATACGTAAAAGGGGGGATCTTTACAGCCAGGTATGTTTGCTATCGATGGGGCCAATGCCGCGCCCATGGCAACCCCCTTGCTTTGGATGTAGAAGTCATTTTTGTACCTGAAGAAACCCCTTTTAGGGTTGAGGAAGAAAGGAACTTTGCGCAATCAATTGGTCAAAGCTGATTGTTTGGAATCACCATCCACTGTCACTAAAGGCCACTACAGATGCGGCTCATGCAATATGTGCCCCTACAGTTTACAAGTAAAAGAAATAAAAAGTGAACATATGCAGTTCACTTTTAAAATCAACTCCATGACCACATGCAACTCCAAGAACGTAGTTTATTGCATACGGTGCCCTTGCAACAAACTGTATGTAGGCAGCACCACGCGGGCACTAAAGGTACGTATAGGGGAACACAGATCACGCATCCGCAATAAAGTGAAGCTCTCTGTTTTTGTTGTACCTATAGCCTCTTTGCATGAGCTGGAGGGAGAAAGAGACCCTTCCCTTGACCCTTGCTGACAGCTATGCATTTTTGGCATCCCGCCATTTATTCTCTTTCCTTTTTGCTCTTCTTCCCCTTTCCCCCTAAATTGTCATCATGGCTTTTTAGATTGCAAGACTGTGTTATTTCTCTTTGTTGTTGATTTTTGATGATGATGGATAATGAATGGAGAAGTAGAATTATAAATGACAGATCTAGGCAGACTCTGGTGCAGCCTGCAGAAGGGACACGAGAGCCAAAATGGGTGGTAAAAGCTTTGAGAAGCAGGAAACCCCTCCCAAATCCTCTGGCTATTTTTGTGCCTTGGCAGCCTGCTCCCATTGTAGCTGTAGCTGTGTCGCACAATAACCTTTAATTTCCCTCTCTTTCTCCACTGCCTTATGCCAAATCCAGCAAGCAAACTGGGGTTCTGACCTCCATTAATCTAGAGCAAAGGGCACCGCAGAGGAAGTGTCTAAAACAATCTGATGATGCAAGAGAGGGAGAACAGGAGGAGGAGTGGGGTCATGGGAGTCAGCACCCTCTGCATTGGGGAGGGGATAAAAAAACCCCACGGCTAATTTTACTCCCTTTCCATATTTTTCTTGCTCTTCATTCTATCCCAGGCACAGCCCAAACCTGAACAAAGAGTGGTTATAACATTCAGAGGTACTGTTTTGTGGTGTCATACACTGAGGGTCATCTTTCTGTAGCACACGAATGGGCAGTGAAGGTCAATTGATTGCATGCTAATGGACAGCAAAGGTTGATTGCATGCTAATGGACAGTGGTAGCCAACTGATATTTTCTCAGTGTGCACAAAAGCCTAAAAGATGCATCTTCGATCAGCTTTGGTGGCTAGATGCGACTGTGTGAGACGGGTCTGGCAGGGACTAAAGAAGCAGTGAGGTTGCCGTGTGGTCAGCCAAGCAAAGACTTGAGCTTTGTTTGCCTATCAAAACTCAGGGCAAGTTGGGGAGGCCCCTGTGTTTCCCCTTGCCGCCAGCTTCAAGTTCTCTTGTGCCTGATGGGGCAGTATCCACTTAAGGTGACATATCCGCTCTTTATAATACGTTGGAGCTGTATTCTGAGCCATTCTAAAGAGAACAATCAATGGAACATTCCTGTACTCTTGCTGCCTGGAAGAAGGAGCCTTAGTTGGCTATTTGCCTTCAGAGAAACTGCTTTAAAGATAAGCACTTTCGGTTTGGATGCTTGCCTGTTCCCTCATGCTTAACGTTTGTGCAAATACGCAGGTATCAATGCTCTCCTTTGAGTGCTGTCTCCAGTCACCTCTCCCAACAGGAAAAGAAACCCTGAGGCACAAGCCTTCCCCAACCTGAAGACCTATAGATGCTTTGGACTGCAACACCATCTGGAGGGCCTTAGGTTGGGCCCTCTAAGACTAGAAAGAACTTCTTCACTCACTACATACTTAAACTATGTCCCTCCCACAGGAGGCAGTGGTGGCCACCAATCCAGCTTTAAAAGAGGACTGGACAAATTTAGAAACTGCAGAAGGGGAGAGTGTCATGTGAGTGATTTGATTTCTGGGAAATTCTGGGCAGTGGGAGTCAATGGTACCATCTTGAGCAGGTGGGAAGGCCCTGTCTGCTGCATTGGATACTAGCAAGTTGGCAGGACTCTCTCCCAACATTGCC
Organism: Zootoca vivipara; assembly: GCF_965207765.1. NCBI lineage: Eukaryota > Metazoa > Chordata > Lepidosauria > Squamata > Lacertidae > Zootoca > Zootoca vivipara. The sequence goes on along the minus strand of NC_142589.1, from coordinate 55,067,240 downwards.
AGGAGAAGTTGGGGATGGAACGTGGGACCTTCTGCATGCACAGCAAAGGCCCTTCCACTGAGCTATGGCCCTTCCATGGCTGGAGTCTCTGGAGAAACCCCAGCTCAAAATGAAGCTCTGCCAGAGTGAAGGAGCAGGTAATGCTGTCTAGCTAGAGCCTCACCTTTTTCCATGTACTCAGTGATGATGTACATGGGCTTCTGGGTCACCACAGCATAAAGCCTCACCAGCCGGGGATGCCGCAGTTTCTTCATCAGGTTAGCTTCAGCCAGGAAGGCCTCAGGCGACATGCTGCCTTGCTTCAGACTCTTGATGGCGACTTTTGTGTGGCTGTTATAGTAACCTGCCGAGGGACAGAGTGAGGATCTCAGCTCAGGGGGACTGGAGCCAGAATTTGGGATTGCACCTGCCAATGCATGTACCTCCACAAGCGCACCCTGGCTGAGTGAAGGGACCAATGGATGTCTGGTGGAAGAACTGGGGTGCTAAAAGTCCCCAAGACTGTCCTTGTTTTTTAATCACTGAAATGTTGCTGGATGTGCTTTAAATCTTATCGCCTTGAGGGCTAGAAACTTGCTGGGTTTTCCAAAATCAAGCTGAGGTTCCTCAGCTGAAATCTATGGGCAAACAGGATGCCAATGACCCCTGCCTCCACCCCGACTACTCACCCATCCAAACTTCTCCAAACTGCCCGGCTCCCAGTTTCTCCACCAGCTTGAGGCTCTCCCGAGGCACCTCCCACTCATCCTGCCACCAGGGTTTCTGTGGCTTCTGCGTCTGGCAGGGCTTGCCAAGGCGGGTGCAAAGCCCATCCATGTTGTCTGTGAAGAAACGAAAGAAAGACAGAAGCTGAAGGACAGGAAGGGGGCAGCAGAAGATGTGTTTACGCCATCAGGCTAAGAGAACATTAGAACACAAGATCTAGGCCACTGGCCCTCTAGTCCAATGGTCTCACAGCGGCCAACCAGATACTTGTGCAAAACCTGCAAGCAGCATTTGAGCACAAGAGCCCTCTCCCCTCCTGCGGTTTCCAGCAGCTGGTATTCAGAAGCATTTGCTGCCTCTGACTGGAGGAAGAGCATTGCTATTGTGACTAGCAGCCCTCGATAGCCTGTGGCAACAGTGGGCGACAAGCACAGGAGGTGGCAAGTGGCCAGATCTGCTGGCCCTCCCAGCTGTCCCCAACCTGCCACCTAAGGTGACTGCCTCACCGAGCTTCATGGGCAGCCCAGGCCAGGGCACCAAGTAGGTGAAGGCTGGCTTTGAGCAACAGATGTATTGGTGGCACCAGCTTTCATGGACCAGAGCCCCCTCCAGGAGAAGGAGCAGTGTCCTTCCTCCCAGCAGCCAGGACAGGCAGAGAGAGGCTTTCAGGGTCGGGTGGCCTTGTTAGCCTTACTCATATAATGCTCCACCAGCTGGTGCAGACTCTCAAAGGTGATGCGAGGGGAGATGTAAAAGCCGCCGTTGTCCATATTGCGGATCTTATAGTGCTTCACAACTTCTCCCTGGTTCTTGTCAAAGTCACGAATGGAGAGGGAAAAGGAGCCTGAGGAGACACGCAAGGAAACAGAGTGAAGAGGTTGGATCCTGGATTTCTTTTGTCACCTCATACCCAGAGACATGTAGGCTCCTCCCCACTCCCCACAACCCCCCCAGCACTTGCCTTGCTGATTCCCCCCCCCTTCCGTCAAAATTCCACAGATATTTCTCCCTCAGCCTTTTGTGTCCCTGGCCCTGCCTCTTTCCCCCTCTGTGGACCCACACTCCGAGAAAATGATGCTGGTCTTAAAAAAAAATTATTTCATATACACCACAAGATCATTCAGATATTTTATTTTAAACAGGAATCACATTTTTCCTCAAATGTTAAGGATCTCTTCTGGTTCTTTCAACAGAATGGAACAGCACCCTCAAAGTGGTCCAGCCAGGCACCATACCAATGAGATAATATTCAAGAAGCAGAGAGAATCAATACCTGCTGAACACTCTGGTTTAGAACATAAGAACTAAAGAAGAGCCTGCTGGATCAGGCCAATGGCCCATCTAAGCCAGTGGCTTTAGCCTGAGCATGGCTTGGTTAGCTATCATCCAATGGCAGAATGAAAGGGGTGTTTGTGTGTATGGAAGGAAGGTTAGGGAAACTTCTCTCAACTCAGGCTGTGTACACATTCCCATCTTAGGACACAGCTAGGACCTTCTTTTTCTCTATTCAGAGCAAAGCTAGCTTGGGGGAAAATATGCCAAAGCACAGTATTTCATAAGAAACGACAATATAGATGTGGATTGTAGCTACAAGTCATGTGTAAACACCACTTCCCAAACCAGAAGCAGGAGCACATTGGATGCAAAGTAAATGGGAGTGTGCACACAGACTCTTAATTGTTTTTGTCTGTCTCCAGCCTCTGTTACAATTCCTGGGGTGGGGGAGAGAATGACCCTGTGTGGAAACACGTGGGGTGGGGTGGGGGTGGGGGTATGACACACATGCCTGCCCAGGGCCCTCTGCCCCCCACCGCTCCCTAATTTGAGCACTGTGGTGGCAGCTGTTGATTACCTGTGGTGGATTCACTCTCCCGAATGAGGAAAGCGCCATGCGTGTTGCCTGCGGTCAAGAGCTGCCGTTCTGCATCCTTCCTGCTGAGAGCTTTGAAAAACCAGCTGCAAGAAAGAAGTAGCACAGAGAGGTTTGCAGAGTTTGAGCCTTTCAGTATGCTTCAGGTCGGCAACAGCCATTTAAATTTAAAGCAAAAGAAAACATTAATCAATAAAATGTTTAACTTTTCGTGTGTTTGTGTGTGTGTGTGTGTGTAAACAAAATTTCCAAGGAATAACACACCTTCCAGCACCCACTCTACCTTGAGAACCCAAAGGCCATAGTCACACCAAACATGTGTGAATATGGGGCCTTCTGCATGCCCTTCTCCTTAACAAACAGATTAACTAACAGCACCACACTAAGCAGTGAGTCCCATTGAGTTCAGTGAGATGTACTCAGAGAAGTTAATGGGTATAAGATTGTAGCTTACTTTCAGAGGAACAGTCCTGAGTAGGTCCTGTCTATCCAGGATTGCACTTTTTGTCTGCACACTTAAAAAGGTAAAGGAACCCCTGACCATTAGGTCCAGTCATGACCAACTCTGGGGTTGCAGCACTCATCTCGCGTTATTGGCTGAGGAAGCCAGTGTACAGCTTCCAGATCATGTGGCCAGCATGACAAAGCTGCTTCTGGCGAACCAGAGCAGCACACGAAAACGCCATTTACCTTCCCTCTGTAGCGGTACCTATTTATCTACTTGCACTTTGAGGTGCTTTCGAACTGCTAGGTTGGCAAGAGCTGGGACCGAGCAACAGGAGTTCACCCCGTTGCGGGGATTCGAACCGCCGATCTTCTGATTGGCAAGCCCTAGGCTCTGTGGTTTAACCCACAGCGTCACCCGCGTCCCTGGCTGCACACTTAAGCACCACTAAACTCTTTGGGACAACCATGCCTAGGATGGCACTGAAAAAATCATACAGTTGATTACTTTTTATTTAATTGGGTTTCTGGAGGGGCATCGCATGTGGAGAAAAGTGGAGATGTTTTTACTCACGGCTCTTGCTCCAGGGTGTTCATCCTGGCAACAAAATTTCTTGGAATGTAACCCACTCGCCCAGTGGTGAGAGACTGCGCTTTCCACCATTCCCCGGTCCTAAAGGGGAATACAGTAATTGAATACTACCAGTCATTCTCCTACCTTTGCTTGATTTTGATCCTACATCCATTAGGGAAAGGGAAAGAACGGACCAAAACCTGATAGTCTTGTGTCACTTTGAATGAGCTCCTTTGCCTTTGATTCTAAACCAGCAAACACACATGGGCTGCACTCACATGGCAGTTAATTCCATTTCCCCCAATGTTTCCCTAGCTATTAGTTTCTGTATTACATTTCTGCTTTCACAAGACATGAAAGCCACCTCCAAATATATAGCGGAATATAGCACAAGTTTAATGCTGATTTCTATGTTATTTGCTTCCAGGGAAAAAAAACTGTTTTCATTTATTCAGTTCAGCTTCTATTGAGCATTTGACTCCAAATGCCAGCAAATACAATGATAAGGGTTTCAACCATCGAAAAATATGGAATTCCCCACACTGTTTCAGTGAACATCCAACTTAGGGCATCTACCATTCTAAGTATGACCGTGTTCAACCATATTGACTTGTATCAACCATATTGTCTTGGCCAAAAGAGGTCAAGATTTTATTCTGGAAGGCATGGTAGAAGGCAATGTATCATGGGATGCAAACCCACAATGCAGCTGCTGCTGCTTGGGTGTGACAGATGATTCTTTTTGTTGGTGTGCCGGACATACATGTAACACTCTAATGTGGAAGAAGACTTACTCTTCCAATACCCGGAGCTGTTCACCTTTCCGGAGCACCAGATCTCCATCATGCAGTGACTCATAATCGTATAATGCAACCACCAGTTTATCTATAAAGAAAATCAGCATGTCACAATAAGACAAACCAGGTTTCAGGACTAGATGTTATTTTGATTTCAGCTCACATAACATCCTCTATCCCCCCTTCCTTAATGTGGTGCCCTCCAGATGTTTTGGACTACCACTTCCATCAGCCGCAGCCAGCATGTACTGACTGAAACTAATGGGATTTGTAACCCAAAACATCTGGAGGGCACTAGGCTGGAGAAGGCTGTACTCCATGAAAGACTTTAATATTTTCTCAGGGCTAACATTTCATTATGTGATCCTGCTCATGTCTCAAGATTGAATCACGGGGCCTTTTTGGTGTTGGCACCAAAACTGTGGAATGCCCTCCCCGAGAAGATCTGCTGGCTCTCTTCTTGCTTTGTGGAGGGGACTCAAGAATCATCTCCATAGTGTATAGATTTTTAAAAATCTCGTTAGTCTGCCTTATTCTGACCTTAGTCTTGCTAGTTGTTTTATGCTTGGCTATGATTTTTATTGTTGTAATGGTTTGTATTCTTCACTAGGTGTTTTGAATGTGCTAGCATAGAAAACCAGAATAGAAATTTTTTAAACAAGCAAAGACTGGATCAACCACAGAAACAACCCAAGCATTCACCATTGTAGAGGGTGGGAGGAATGTTTTTAGTGGTGCCTGTGTTTCATATAACATTGAAATGCAGGTCTTTCAAAAGCACAGTGGTCTGGGCCTCTCTCTGCTACTGGTAGCTACCACTACACTGGCAATGGCCCCTGGCCTAGTTGGTCTCTGCTCTTGAGTTGCCTATTTGACAAACCCACTCCAAGACCGTTTTTGCATCCCAAATAAATCCAGACAGCCTTTGTGCTATTGTTAGAAGTTGGAAGAAGGGCAAGATTTTAACCTTGAAGAGGTGAGCTGGGAGGAGGAATAGTTTCGCAAGACATCAGAGGATTGTACATTTCAGACCCATTGGAAATCAGCCTCTGTGGAAGAAACAAAGTTCAAATCAAGGATCCTTCCATAGCAGTGATTCTCTCTCGGGTTTCCCACCAGCCCTATAGTTTTATGACTTCCGTCTTATTTTTCTTGGGCTTTGTCACATTAATGAGAAAATTAATGTGGAAGCAAAGTGGGACAAACACTTTATGCAGAGTTAGCTAGAATTAAAAGTTGGTTCAATTGATTTTTAAAAAAACCTGGTTTAGAAATCCAGAGTTAAAATTTGTCTCCACTGACGAAAACGAAATGAATATTCACATACAGTTCCCTTTCCACAATCTGGTGCTCTCCAGATGTTTGGACTACAGTGTCCGTCATCCATTGGCCATGCTGGCTTGGGCTGATGCTCACCCCAACATCTGGAGGGCAGCAGGCTGGGCCAGGTTGACATACAGCTTGAATTCCAGCATCTAAAATTATGCATTGCAGTTTAATGGACAGGTTGGGGCAGGAAATGGATTAAACAGTAGAAAGGTGCAATGTGCAATTGGGCTTATTATCAAAGTGGGGAGAGTGAGAAGCTAGGTCTTGACGTTTATGCAAAACCTGATAAGGAGCTAGTGTGGGCTTTTAAGAAAAGGAGTGATGCAATTAATCTAGTTATTGTGTGGCAACTCTTGCAAGGTCTCTCACCTGGGACTTGGTGGCAGGGTCAACAGGGTAGTGACATGTCTCACAAATTTCTATGTTCTCATCCCAGTCATCATCGTAGTCACTGCAGCAGCAACCCATAATCTCTGCATGGGGAAAACAAGAGGCAGACTATAAATTCAGGTTCACTTCCCTGTTCTGCTATAGCATTCATCAAGTCAAAAGAATTAAATGGAGACACTGTGGGGAGAGGGGGAGAGGAAGAGTTTTCTTAGAACAGGAATGGGGGGTCCTCATGTTGTTGTTGTTGTTGTTGTTGTTGTTGTTGTTGTTGTTTGCTTTCCTCATGACCTTAACACTATTACTGTAAGTCCACCCCAAATTCCACCATCTGCTATTCCTGTTGTGTCCCCAATAAAATATTTAAGGAGGCTGGGGTGTGGCCAGTGTGGTGTTAACAGTGTGGTGTTAACAGTGTGTGGTTAACAGCAGTAGACTCGTAATCTGGGGAACCGGGTTCGTGTCTCCGCTCCTCCACATGCAGCTGCTGGGTGACCTTGGGCTAGTCACACTTCTCTGAAGTCTCTCAGCCCCACTCATCTCACAGAGTTTGTTGTGGGGGAGGAAGGGAAAGGAGACTGTTAGCCGCTTTGAGACTCCTTCGGGTAGTGATAAAACGGGATATCAAATCCAAACTCTTCTCTTCTCTTCTGGGGATCCCCAAAGTTAACGGCCATTGTCATTCAAATGGTGTGTGTGCACCGTATAATGTGATCGATTATGCAGGGTGGGGCTTACCCCACCCCCCATATTTCATTCAAGTTGGCACCCCTGGTGTATATTTGGCTGTATATTTGGCTCATGTAAAAATATTACAAAGCATAATATGAGTCTATGGTTTTACGATTTAATTACACAAACAAAAACCAGCAAATCTGAGGCCTTCCAGACCTTGAAGGGTTGAAGTCCAAAAACACCGAGAAGGTTAGGACAGTGTGGATTTGAGCATATGACATACATTAAAACCAAGATTCCATCAACACAATTTCTGTTTTAAACCTGCGGTTGACCTCTAATCCTGTTCGCGTTATACAGCATTTAGACACGTGAATATTACACCTGGGTGAGATTCTGTGAACTTACAATTGACACATGGAGGATGAATGCTGGTTTTGCCAAAACACAGACATGGGGCTGTATCACCTCATGTAGTATGCGGATGGATCCCCAACCCCCCTGGAAATTTAATCTATCCACATAATTTGGTTTCATAGAGCAACTATGATTGATCAGTGGCTAGATGTGCTGAAGAATTGGGGGGGTGGAGTCAAAAGGAACCCCAGAGTTGGATCAATGGATGCATGGCTGACTGGTGCAAGCAGTGCATGAGTGGAAGGAAACATGCATGAAAACAGAGAATGGCAATTAATTTACAATAGTTCTTAAGATTCATGGGGCTCTCAACCTGGTCGTCCCATCCCATCCTGTCCGCCTCCCCCGCCCTGCCCAATCCCAACCCAGTAGACACACAGAGGCACAAAAGGCAGAGTGAAATAAAGCGTGGAGTCATTTACTATAGGCTTGCCATATTTAAAGAGGTAAAAATCTGGACACCTGCTCGTCCCACAACCATCTGCCACCACGGAGCCTCAGTTTACAAAGGTTTCTCTTCCATGTTCTGTTCTATATCAACAGTGATCACACACTCCTACAAATTACACTCAAAGGTGTTACAGTAGAGTGCTCATATTAAACAAACACTATTAAAACCACATGATTTGCATGGAGTGGGAAAAGCTGCACCTCTGAAAACTCCAGGCGCAACAGCCTGCTCTACACCCAGGACCAAGAATGAGTGTGTATGTATGTATGTATTCATTTTGGCAATGCAGCCGTTCCTTCTCCCATGCAAATCAATGGAGATTGTGATCTTAAAACTTTAGTACATAAATATTATTTCATTTAAATCTTGTTGCACAAATAATTTAATTTTTCATATATCTAGAAAGGCATTTTAACACTAATTAGAATATATATTTTAAATAAATACATAAACAGCTTGATAAAATGGCACAGGCTAGAAAGGTCATAGTGAAGGTGCCCTGTGTGGCAATAAGTTCAATATGTCAGCACACACCTGTCACAACCATGGCCCTTAAAGAAGATGGGAGAGCTAAGAGGCAAAATCCCAAAATGGTTTTAGACCTTCTAGAGGGCAGTGGGGGACCCAGGTGGCTCTGTGGGTTAAACCACTGAGCCTAGGGCTTGCTGATCAGAAGGTCGGCGGTTCGAATCCCTGTGGCGGGGTGAGCTCCCGTTGCTTGGTCCCAGCTCCTGCCAACCTAGCAGTTCGAAAGCACGTCAAAATGCAAGTAGATAAATAGGAACCGCTATAGCGGGAAGCTAAACGGCGTTTCCGTGTGCTGCTCTGGTTTGCCAGAAGCGGCTTTGTCATGCTGGCCACATGACCTGGAAACTATACGCCGGCTCCCTCGGCCAATAATGCGAGATGAGCGTGCAACCCCAGAGTTGGTCACGACTGGACCTAATGGTCAGGGGTCCCTTTACCTTTACCTTTAGAGGGCAGTGGACATGATTTTCACCACTCGACAGCTTCAAGAACAAAATTAACCCCTGTATATGGCATTTATTGACCAGACAAAGGCCTTCGACACTGTAAATCGTACTGTTCTGTAGACTGTCCATCTGAAAATTGGCTGCCCAGATATTTGTGAACATCATTCAGCTCCTCCATGATAACAATGGCTCTGAAAGTGAACCATTCACAGTGGCATCAGGTGTTAAACAGGGTTGTGTTATCACTCCAACTCTTCATTTTTTTTTCATTACCATAATCCTACACTTTGTCGAAGGGAAACTCCCTACCACAGCAGAAATCATATATCGAACAGCTCTTTAATTCGAGTAGGCTGAAAGCAAAGAGTAAGGTTACCATAACTTCCATCATAGAGCTTCTGTATGTGATGACAACGTAGTATATGCACACTGGCGTGCTATGGTCCATGGGGTCACGAAGAGTCGGACACGACTAAACGACTAAACAACAACAATATGCACACTCAGAGGATGACCTCCAAACCATCCTAAATATCTTCACAGAAGCTTACGAAAAGCTTGGCATGTCACTTAACATCCAAAAAACCAAAGTGCTCCACCAACAAGCACATAACAACCTCTGCAGCACCACAAATCCAACTCAATGGTGTAATGTTGGAAAGTGTTCATCACTTCTCCTACTTGGGCAGTTATCTCTCCACAAGAGCAGTTATCTTTCAACAAGAGCCAAAATCCAGCAGTGCCTGAACTCTGCGAGTGCAGCTTTCTCCCAATTGAAGTGCAGAATGTTTGAAAACTGGGACATTTGCAGGGAAACCAAAATGCTTGTTTACAAAGTTATTGTACTACCGTGTTTCTCCGAAAATAAGACACCGTCTTATATTTATTTTTCCTCAAAAAACCCCCCACTATGGCTTATTTTCAGGGGATGTCTTATTTTTTTTCCTCCTGCCACAGCCGGCATTGCTGCTGCACCTATCACTATGTCTTATTTTTTTTGGATATGGCTTATATTCCTTGAATGCTTAAAAATCCTGCTATGGCTTATTTTATGGTACCAACCTTATTGTTTGCTCGTGAAACATGGACCACTTATAAACACCATCTCCAACTCCTCAAAAGATTTCATCAACTGTGTCTCCGAAAAATTCTGCACATCACTTGGGAAGACAGGCGAACTAATATCAGTGTACTGGATGAAGCAAAGATCACCAGTGTTGAAGCAATGATTCTTCAACATTAACTTCGCTGGACTGGTCATGTTGTGCAGATGCCTGATTATCGTCTTCCAAAGCAACTCCTTTATTCCAAACTTAAAAATGGAAAGCGTAATACTGGTGGGTCAACAAAAGAGATTTAAAGACTCTCTCAAGGCAATAAAAAAAAAGTAGTATAAACACTGACAACTGGGAAACACTGGCCTGCGAGTGCGCCAATTGGAGAACAGCCTTTACCAAAGGTGTCATTGACTTTGAAGATGCTCGAACTCAAGATGAAAAGGAGAAACGAGCTAAGAGGAAGGCACGTTTGGCAAACCCTCACCATTATCAACTTCCACCCAGAAACCTATGTCCCCACTGTGGAAGGATGTGTGGATCCAGAATTGGCCTCCACAGTCACTAACAGATTCACTGTTAAGACCATGATCATGTTAAGACAATCTTACTCTGCTACGAATGATAGCCATAGAAGAAGACCTTCAGATTTCCTGTTTATTTAGCATTCACCCTGCTTTGCCTGTGCAGAGGTATATAGGATGTCAGCTATTTATTAAGGATCATCCTGATTTTTTTATTTAAAAATGTATTTCACATTCTTTAAGAAATAGCAACATAAAAACATGCAGCAGATGAATACTAAGTTGCAGCATATTACATATCAGTAAAATACAAGACCCAGCATTCATTCTGATTTGTTTGTACGGATCTTATATAACTTTCTGTTCACTGATTGTTAGCCCCACACTTTCTAGTAAATTTTCTTGTCGCTTTGCTTTCAACAAAAAGCCCATTAAAAAATAGATTAGTTGCGTGCGCAAGAGTGCCAAAGCACTTCTATCAACTTCAATTGTGGAAATCTAAGTCTGTTGTTAGGCACCTGAATTGCCCCCACCAAACAGCAACAGTCTGGTGGGGACCCTGCTATACTGCAAATGATGTAACCGCTTCTATTCAAATTTGGACTTTCTGCAATCTGAGAAATGATGGAAGAACTATAGAGAAAACACAGGAGGGCAAATTGTTGAGTGTTGAAATCATGTGGATGCCCCCCCCCCCAAACCTAAGTGATTGAGGAATTAAATGTCTAGTATTTGAAACTTCCCTAAGCCTCATACAAGAAAATACACATAAACTGTGGGAGGTATTGAAAACCCAGATCTAGAAAATCTTTCCAATATGATGCACAATTTCTTTTTCTTTTTTCTTTGCTAAGTATGTGGGAGGAAGTCTGGTTATACCCATGATTCAAGTGTTGACAGCTAAGGGAGTGGGATGGTTTGAAAGTACAAAAACAAAACAAAAAACGCCTGTTTCAGACTATCATTGTATGTTCCTCCCTGAAGTCTAACAAGGCTTGTTCATGAGGATTGGGCCAATTATCTATAGAAGTAAAGGTTCACTTTTCAGTATAGCTTTTAGATTTTGGTAATGGAATAGAATAATTGTCAAACTTATGCACTAGCGAGCAAATCCAGGCTTTAGCAGAATAACTTCTGTCAAAATATTGTTCATTGTTTGATTACTTAACAATAAAGACTGCTACTATAGCTAAAGTGAAGGTAAAAAATACAACTCAGTTTATGTTTAAGCCACAGGCTACTATAATGATGAAGAATGCTCAAGTAGATGGACCATCTAGGATTAGTTTAAGGATCCTGGTTAAAGATTAGATCCTTAATCAGCAGGAGAAGGTAATAACAGGATTACAATACATTTATAAAAATTACCAATGATTTCGAAGGATATCTATCAGACATAACCTAATTTTGTGTTTTTTTACACTGGGTGTTTACAGCGTTAATTATTTCAGTTCATCTGAAAGCCAAGATAAAAAAATTGTTTAAAATTGATGTCTTTGTGGCCCCGGACAAATTAAAGAACTGCCACATTATGTATCAAGATTTGAGGGAGAAAGAGGGTGAAGTTCACCCTGAGTAAATGTAATAATCACTCGTTATTGGGAAAATATAATAATTATTCCGGAGGAAAAAGACTGAAATGTTATAAATCATATTGCTTGTGTGCTGTATGAAGCTGCAAAATGAGCCCCTACATGTAGCTACCCCCAAATCCCAAGCATAGCTGCCAAGTTATCCCTTTTTTACAGGGATTTTCCCTTATGCTGAATAGGCTTCCTCACGAGAAAAGGGAAAACTTGGCAGCTATGATCCCAAGTGGTAAGAAACTCCAGAGGTTCCTGAATTTATCCAGGGTTTGGTTTCATTGGAATGAAGGCCAGTGGAGACTGTGGTGTCTTTAGGGGATATGAACATGGCACCCCTTTCCTTATAAACAAGGACTCAGGTTGGGGGCAAAAATCTAAAAATGGTGCAAAGGTTGAGAAAAACTTTATAAAAATGCAGCGTGTTGTAGCAGAGTGGGGGTGTGCGGGGTATTAATGGTTGTTGTTGTTGTTGTTGTTGTTGTTTTGTTTTGTTTTGTTTTGTTTTCCCAGTGTGCTATAGTGGTTAGAATGTTGGACAAGGAGGTAGGAGATCAGGGTTCAAAAAGCAGGTGTTTCCTGCTTGGCAGGGGGTTGGACTGGATGGCCCTTGTGGTCTCTTCCAACTCTATGATTCCTCCCATGAGGCATGACCTTTGGCCCCATTGCTGCTTCTCAGCCTAACCTACCTCGCAGGGTTGCTGTGAGGATAAAATGGAGAGAGGGAGGACCATGATGCCACCCTGAGTTCCCTGGAGAAAAATTGGGGTATAAATTAAAGAAGCAATGCAATCGCTGAAAGCTGGTGTGGGGCAATGCAGGAACTATGGGGATTACCAATGACGAAGAAAACCACCAGTTCCAGTGTTGCCTCAGCTGCACACATGCATTCGTGGGAGTCGCCATCTGCAACACAGTTGCCAGGGAGTAGTTCGGATTGAACATTTTTGGAACATGTGCTCCCATGGTCATAGTGCTTTCCAGAGCTTACCTGACAGGGTGGGTGTAAAGCCTGCAACAAGACTGGGCTTGAACACTCTTACAGTGCATATCTCTTCATGCTCCTATTACTTCAATGGGACATCTTCCCAGAGAAGAGCGCATAGAATTCTAACTGGTTCAAGTGCTATGCAAATGTTAAAAACTGCTGTTTTCATGCTGTACAATAGACATTATTATATACAGTACAGTATGCACATTAATTAACACGGTGCAATATTTGTACTGAAGCACTTTTATCCACCACAACTATTAATTCTATTATTATTTTGATTTACTATACCTTTTAAAAAATGAAACTCAAGGCAACTTACAAAAATGTTTTCTTTCATCTCTTTTTTTTCTATCTTACTCGCTTAATTGTCATGTATCTTGATTGTGTTCTATGTGGATATATACATAATTTACGTTGCACATATTGCATTTCTGTGTAAATAATATATACTTTATGTGATATTTGAGATTTGTTTAGTAAGGCTATAAACATATCACACACACAAACATATGTATATCGATGTCTACATTTTTAAAGGGAGAAAAGGTTGGTGTTTGCCTTCTTAAAGGTTTGTGCCTCTCATTTTAAACTCGTCTTTTTCAATTTTTTATTTTAAATGCAGTGTCTGCTTTTCAACCTACAGGGCCCCAAAAGAAAGAAAGAAAATCAGTGCAGATGCTGAAATTGTAATAAAATTGTTACATTAAAGAAATAAACAATGGGAGATAATGTTATGATGCTTTTAACTCAGAAGCCTCCCCACCACAACCAAATAAAATGTTTTACTGTCCACATAAAATAACAAATATAATGGACTTGGCAGGTCTTCCTTGGGAGAGAATTCCTGTTTCTGTGTGTACAATTCTTGACTAGAGTTGAGAACTATATGGGGCCTCCTGGTCCTTGTCCATGCCTCACCTGTCAGGGGCCATATTTGCCCTCCGTCACTTACCTGTTAGCAGGGATGGTGAAAACTAGTCTCTCTCCGGTTCCCACAAATTGAAAGGGAGGGAAATGGCTTTTTCCTCATCACATTGGGCAGTGAATCATAGCGTGTCTAGAGTGCAAAAAGGCTCCAGGAGATCTCAAACGCATACCCTGTCCTTCTCTCTCTTTCTCTCGCCACCTTCTCTGCTGATTTCCTGCCCTCCGAGTGCTTTGCACAGACAGCTCTAGAAGCTTGTTCTCAGCACTTGTTTGACCACAAAAGGTTCCAAGGCTGCTAAGAAAACCCAGAGGTTTCCTGCCAACTTCAAAGCCCTCCCTGCTGTCGTGCTGGATGGTGCCACTGGCCCCACGTGGATCCCATGTCCCACATTGTGTAGCTCTTTGCACATTTGACACGGTCAGCTCCTACCAAGCCCAGGGGACTCCTGTGAGCTTAGTTCAGCTGCTAATGTTGTGATTGCTTCCATGTTTCTGTGTGGCAGCTGTCTTGCCCTCCAAGCCAGCATGGGGTAGTGGACAAAGACTTGGGCCACTCGGTGAGTAGCTCACGATGCCATTATGGTCCTGTTGTTCTCTTAGCCATACCACATCTCTGTGGTTCCTGGTGGGGTCCATAACTGACATCTGGCTAATCAGGGAATGCACAGTGCCTCTGGCACGAAGCTGGATGGAGACAGTGAACCACAAACACCCTCAGGCCAAGCAGAGCCAGTGAGGCATAGTGGTTGGAGCGCAGTGTTGACAGGGCCAGAGCGTCCATTTAGGCGAACTAGGCCGCTGCCTAGGGCGCCAAAATGGAGGGGGCGCTGGCCAGCCTGCCCACTGCCTGCCGCCCCCCGATGCCGCCTCCACTGTGCCTGTCGCCTGTTGAGCGGCTTCAGGCTGCTCTCCTGAGGCGTGCGCTTGCCTCTGGAGAGCGGCCTGAAGCCGCTCAACAGGCACAGCTGACAGGCACTGTGGAGGCGGCGCCAGGCTCGCGTTCCCCGCACGAAGCTCCAGAGGCGCGCGGGGAGCGCGAGCCTGGGGCCACCTCGTCGCACCTCTCAGCTGTTTTTTATTTTTATTTTTTGGAGGGGGGGGCGGGCGCCAGAAGGTGATCTCGCCTAGGGCGCAAAAAGCCTAGCACCGGCCCTGAGCGTTGAAGTATGGCCTGGGAGACCAGGGTTCGAATCCCCTCTCAGCCATGAAACTCATAGAGTGACCTTGGGCCAGTCACTGTCTCTCAGCCTAACTTACCTCACAGGGTTGTTCCATTGATAAAAATGAGGAGAGAGGAAAAGGTATTAGCATGTAATTTTAGCTTATAATGTATATTTTTAAATCAGTTCCTTTTGTTTACATTTAAAAAACTTAGTTTTATTGAAGAGTTTACTGTATATTTTATACGCTTTGTAAACCACTTTGGGGTTTTATAACATATTATTAAGCAGTATACAAAAACTGTCAAGTGCATAAAAATGTATGCCACCTTGAGCTCTTTGGATGAAAGATAGGATATAAATGTCATTAATTAATTAATTAGACTGCTCTCCCCCACCCACTTTGATTCTGGCCCCTCAACCAGGTATAGCTTTTGTTTATTT
Source organism: Zootoca vivipara (assembly GCF_965207765.1). Taxonomy (NCBI): domain Eukaryota; kingdom Metazoa; phylum Chordata; class Lepidosauria; order Squamata; family Lacertidae; genus Zootoca; species Zootoca vivipara. Next base: position 55,051,930 of record NC_142589.1, on the reverse strand, counting down.
TATTTTAAAATTAGTTTTCAAATTATTATGGATCCCGGAATGTCCCGCTTTTCCTAGGATGTCCCGATTTTCATTGGAGAAATGTTGGAGGGTAGGGAGTTATCCAAACCCCAAGCTTTCTGAAGTCAGTCCTGTGTAGGGAAATTTTTTAATGTTTAATGTTTTTTCTGTGAACCGCCCTCAGACCTCTGGATATAGGGCAGTATATAAATTCAATAATAATAATAATAATAATAATAATAATAATAATAATAATTGTTTTTATATATGTTGGAAGCTGCCCAGAGTGCTGGCACAACTCATTGAGATGTGTGGGATATAAATAGTAAAATGATCATTATGGAATGTTGGAGGGTATGATGTTCTGTGTGCATGGTTGGAGACCATTGAAATTCAATGGTTCTGAATTTCAGTTATTTGAAACCACAAGAGGGAAAAGTGCTCTTGTGCTCACGTGGGATGTGGGGCATCTGGTTAGCCATTGTGAGAACAGGATGCTAGACTTTATGGGCCATTGGTCTGAACCATAGGTCGGCAACGTCCGGCCCATGGGCCGGATGCGGCCCACTGAGGCCATTTATCCAGCCCACGGGCCACCCGTAAACCTTAGCAACGCAGCGCAGGGACTCGCCGAGTGGCGCTGGAAATCATGACTGCGGCTGTGCAGTCTGCACAGCCGCGGACATGCACATGCACAGAAGCCATTTCCAGTGCCACGCTGCACATGCACATGCACATGCACAGAAGCCATTTCCAGTGCCACGCTGCCCATGTCCGGGACACCAGAAATAGCTTCTGCGCATGTCCCGCCCAAACAATAGTCCGTTTGAATCCTCTGGCCCATGGCCGGAAAACGTTGCCGACGCCTGGACTGGTCTGAACCAGCAGGTTGCTCTCACGTTCTGAAAGTCAGAAAAGCTGACAATATAAAGAAAGAAAAGGGAAAGGAAAAAGAGGGTTTCTTTTCATTCTAAAGAAAAAGACAAAGGGTTGGTGAATCATGAAGTTTGGGGTTTCTTTTCCATTGAGGTTTCATTCATTCATGCCAAGCGCAAGCCTACCATTTCAGCTTACTAAAGGAACCACAGAAGCATTGTTCGCCATTTGGGAGAGCAGAGTCACCAAACAAAAAGGCCTGAGAGCAAGCAACGAGCGTGATCAGGAAACAGTACGTGTGAGAGAGAGATTCTACACAGAATAATAATTTTTAAAAAACCCACAAGAAAACGTAGGGCTTTTGTTGCGCCTTGTAAAAGATGAATGCACCATATTTGAAGAGTATGAGTTTTGTAGGCCAGCTGTTCCTTTTCTTGAGATGATAACACTGAGGTCCTTCTTTCTGGCTTCCCCCAAAGGCCTGTAAGAACAGGATGCTGGACTTGATGTGCCATCGGCCTGATCCATAGACAGGCTCTGCTTACAGTTTCGTGATCTTATGATAAAGCAAAACGTGTGAAATGCCACACTCTTAACAAGGAGATGATTTTTTAATTGAGTAACGTGCTACAAATACAGAAGTTCAACCCATCCCAGAAAGCAACCACATACTCATCCAACCTGAATTTTATCACACAGCAAATTCCAATACAAATAAGCAGCAGTGGCAGCATTTTAGCCAGAATGATCACTATCAGTTATAGTTACAGGTAGGTAGCCGTGTTGGTCCAACGTAGTCGAAACAAAATAAAAAAATTCCTTCCAGCAGCACCTTAAAGACGAACTAAGTTTTTATTTTGGTATGAGCTTTCGTGTGCATGCACACTTCTTCCCTTTCCAGACCAGAGAAGCAGTGAAAAGAATATGAGAGGAAGCGCATGAGACCTTTCTTTTTAAGGGTTACTTTCGTAAGTAGGGTTGCCAGACTCAGTAGAGGACAGGACTTCTGTGCCTTTAATTGCCCTGCTCTCTTTTGAGTCTGGAAACCTTAAAGAGAAATCAGCAGACCCTTTGTTTAATTTCCAAGCAAAGGGTCTGCTGGTTTCTCTTTAAGGTTTCCAGACTCAAAAGAGAGCAGGGCAATTAAAGGCACAAAAGTCCTGTCCTCTATTGAGTCTGGCAACCCTATTTGTAAGTGCTGACACAGAGAAGATGCAAGCCACTGCTCAGATTTGACAGCCCCATACTTACTGCCCCCCTCCCCTAGCCTCCAACTTTAAAGCTGCCCAGGGAGGCACCGGATGTGATTGGGCCAGCATCACTGGTGGGAAGAGGTGTTTCACCTTTACTCTTGCACTCTTTCCCGAATTTAAATCACCCTCTTTGAAGCAGGGTTGCTATTCTTATCATGCCTGTAGATATTCCTACCATGGATAACATGGGTTAGGGGAGGGGCAGTATTTTGATCAGGGAAATGGGGGGTGCATTTGAATCAGGGGAGAGGGTTAGCCACCCCTTCCCCCAACAGCACTGCTCTAAATTTAGAGGGCCAACCCCAACACCCTTGGTGGCTGCTATGAGGTGACAGTGAAAGCATTGGGAGACCCAGTTATTGATCTCCCACATGACTCTTCCAGCTGTTTTGGCTGTAAGAATCGAGCCCACCCACCTGTTTCTGAATGAGTCACTTTGCTGAGTGTGTCTCACACTATAATCAGTGCCAACCTTCCTACTATGTTTTGATTTGATCCAACTGCCGCCCTCACCTGCCTGGGCTTCCCACATGCTGTTTCCCTGACTGGGCTGTAGATTCTCAGACTCACGTCTTACCTGTCTTACCTCGTTTGGCAGTGGAATGTATTCCCCCTAAAGGTGGTGCGGACTCTCCTTCCTTGGAGGTTTTTAAGGAGAGATCGGATGGCCATCTGTAATGGATGGACTAAACAACAACAACCACCATACAGGCAATTTGCACCTAAGGCAGCTCCATGCAAATGCAGCTTGAACCACAGAAGGGAAGAAATGACCTCACTGCGCTTTAAACCACTGATGTGAATGTACCTTGAGGTCAGAGCAAAGTGGAAACAATCTACACATTTACAACAAACCATGAACTGTGGTTTGCCCTGACGTGTGAATGCTGGCAGTGCCTCAGGCGTACAAAGGGGCCCTGACTGTGGAACCAACTGTTCTGGAGTCCTCCTGGGAAGAGAACCTGATTCTGCTTTCTATTTCAGTGATGTTGTTTGTTTTTATATTCTACACCACTTAGAAATGTTTAAAACATTAAGGGGTTTATAAATGCTTTTCAGTAAGTATATAGTGGCAGAACCAGGCTCTCTTCCCAGGAAGCCCAGATATTAATTCTAGTATTAGTGTTGGAGAAATGTTATTATATGCAGGGTGGCCCTCTCTTTATTCAAGTTGGCACCCCTGGTACCGACGGTACCTAGAGGGCCATGTTCAGCCCCTGATCCCCTGGCCCTATTTTAGGAGTTTGCATTGTTTAGCACTGGAAGGTGCAAATTAGGACCTTGATGGCTGGTGGCTACTCCATGTCACACTCTGAAACGAATAGTTGGTGTAGTTTGGATCTGGCTATTTCTGAAAAAGCTATTCAGAATTGCAGGCTCTGTTGCTGTTGGGACTGATGCCCACCTTCCTGTTTGCTCATTATCTGCTCAGCTTTTTAATCTGTAAAGGAATGTATGTTAGATAGTACACATGTTGTTCAGGCACAGGGCTGTTGAAACAAAATGTACAAAGTTGTATCTGGAACAGTGGAGTGGGTGAAGCGTGGTGGCAAAGTACAACAGATACAAATTCAGGCTATGCAAAGAGACCAGTAAACATTTTATTTGTCTGTTTATTTAAAGTCTGTAACCTGCTCTTGAGGCAACAGCCTTTCAGAGTGGCTAACTAACGCATATTAAGAATAACATGATACAGAATAAAACAGGAGCAACAGGAAGAGATAATAAAAGCCGGAGAACAGTGGTGCATCTAAGTGCAATATCTCAGTCGCCTGAGGAAATGCAAAAGAACTGAAAGGATGTCAGATCTGGTGCCAGGCAGGCTTCCCTGAAAAGAGCGTTCCAGAGTTGTGACAGGGAACGGGGACAACTCAGAAGGCCCTATCCTGGAACACTCCCCTCCCCAGTTGTGAGGACTGGTGGATCTGAGGATACTCCATTTTTGTCTGCAGCAAAATGGCCTTATTTTACAAAGCAGTTGGCAGTTGCTCCGAACCACCTGCTGACAGGGAGTCTCTGGCCTTTTGGGAAACTGTCTCTCTCCATCCCATAACCAAAAGCCTATGCCAGGTTGCTTTGTGTGAGTCCCTGGCAATTGATGGGTTTGTGTGTGTGTATCACTTGCTGAAGGATTCAGGCCTTAAAAATGCAATCAGAAGAGGGGTCAAGCAAGGCCCTTCAGCACAGAGAGAAACGGCGAGAATTGATGTTCATGCGTGTGACGCCAATGTGCTTGAGGGGTGTGGACAAGAGGAACGCCATCTTGGGTGGGATGTTACACAGCAGGTCAGAGTCCTCTTCACAGCCCTCCAGCTCGAAGGTGGCGTCGTCCAACATCTCCTTGTGTTGGTGACAGGCCTGTTCCACCTTCAGCCGGTGGATCTGAGTACGCAGGCCCATTAGTTGCCGTGCCAACTGGTGATCCAAGGCCTGCATCTCCCGCTGGATAGAAGCAAAAAAATAAAATAAAAAAATAACCATGAAGCCTGAGAGACAACACATACACACCCCATAAGTAAATTAAAAGAGCGTGGCTGGGTCAGACCAAAGGCCGTGTCTTGTCCTGAGTCCTGTGGAAGTGTCTTTGAGAGGGTGGATCAGGCCCTGAGGAGGAGTGTGAGGAGCTTGGGGAGTTGGAGGACCCTGGAGAAGGTGGGGTAACAGGTTCTAAACCCCAAGAGACATCTGATCCCAAGGAGGGTCTCAGTGGGTTATGGGGTGGAGATCCTCCCTCCCAAGGATGCTCAGGCAAACTCAAAAGTGCCTCCTGTCACCTCCCTCCCAAACACACCCACCATAGCTTATCCAGCCAAGGAGGTGGTTCCTCCCGTTACATAGAAGCTAGGAGCAAATCGGATGCCAAGTTGGCAGCCCCCCTGCCTCTGTCACCTAGGAGGCCGGCATGCACAAACCTCACTTAGCCAGCCCACTAGAAGGAGCACTTGTTTGCTTGGAACTCCAACTGCTTGCTGTGCTAAATGCTGTGCCCGCATTGCCCTTCAATGGAAGGTGCAGGAAGTATGCCACTTGTTGGTTCAGTGTCTTAGGACCCATCCATACCTTAGCTGAATGTGGACTATGAACTCCTTGTTCTTCCTTTAATTCTTACCTGTCCATGCAGTGTTCTCCTCCAGCTACTGCTGTCCTATAATTTCTCATCCAGAGATTCCCCATGCTTTGAAAATCGAAAAAGGACATCAATTGCATAGGGAATATCCAGATTTAGAGAACAGGACATGTGGGAAGGCAGCAGTTGGAGGAGGGGGAATTAAAGGGGGCGTAAAGGGTTCACAGCCCACATACAGCTGACATCTCTACATTCACAGCAGCCGCTGCAACTCTCCAATGGCATACCCTCCAACATTTCTCTAATGAAAATAGGGAAGTCCAATTCCATAATGATAATTTTATTCTTTATACCCCACACATCTCACTGGGTTGCCCCAGCCACTCTGGGCAGCTTCCAACACATATAAAAACATAATAAAACATTGAACATTAAAAAAAAACCTTTCCCTATACAGTACAGGATTGCCTTCAGACGGCTCAGGGAATCTGTTAACTCCACAACCTCCAACATTTCTCCCATGAAAGGATGTCCCTAAGGAAAAGTGGGACATTCTGGGATGGAATCAGAAACTGGGATGGCTTATCTAAATCAGGGACGTCCCTGGAAAATAGGGACACTTGGAGGGTCTGCAATGGTTTGACTTCACCCCCCCCACACACTCTTCCCTTGTCTCCCGAGACAGACGAGTGAGAACAACAAGTCTTAAGCCAAAAATTAACACACACACACACACACCCCAATTATTATACACTGTTGCCAGGATGAGCCCTACCATGAAGCAAAATGAGCTAAGCAGCTGAAGCAAAGTGGTTAGTTTATTTGATTTATTATTGTATATTTTTACTACCAGGAAATGGGAGACACTTGTGGGATTTTCCACCTCAGGTGCCAAAATAACTTGGCTGGGCTTGGATTTTAGGCACCCTAGTGTGTGTGTGTGTGTGTGTGTGTGTGTGTGTGTGCATGTGTGTGCGCAATTTTTGGTGCTCTTCCTCAAAAAGCAAAATACAGTATATTGGGCTGGCCCTGATTGCTGCAGGCGCTACTCTGCCTTCTAGATACTATAGTTTCATTTACCTGTCTACATATTCTCTATATATTAATTAACTTTCCCCTCTTCCTCCAGCAACACAGAAAGGGGTGTGTTCATTACGTGGTTAACGATACAGTATGCTAGGAAATCATAACTGTCTTACAGCAGTTTACCAAAAGCTCAAGACAAACCTCAGCAAATACACTGCGCGAAATGAAAGACAATGCAGGGCAGAGTTCAGTTGGTCTTCATAAGCGTACATTGTTCACTGAGTTCACCTGCTCCTCCACTACAGTGCAGCTGTATGATGCTGGGGCTGATGGGATTTGTAGTCCCAATTATCTAGAAGGTATCAGGTTGAGGAAGGCTGCTGTAGAGGTGGGCTAAGTTGTGAAAAAGGGCAACTCCAGCAACTCACTCTACAAACGTTAAGCAGAAATTCGAGACAAAACAGGTACCAAGAAACAGGGACTGTCTGGGGAGCACATATGTGGCTGGACGGTACCACTTCAGTGCCTGAAGCTTTAAAGATTTAAGCTAGAACTGAAAAAGACGGTCAGATGCAAGTTTGCCAGTGGAGTGAGCCATGCCATAGAAGACCACTGGGGAGGTCTTGCCAGGACGCAGCCTTTGCAAAGCTTGTGACCACCGGTGGTGGAGGTGCCTCCTCCACCCCACTGTTCCAGACTTGCCCCTAAGGGCTGGGACTAGTCCTTTAAGCCTGCTGCTTAAACTCATGTTTTCCCCAGAAAGGTTGAGAAAATACTCACCAACTCCATCTTGAGCCACTCCAAGGCATCACCAATGGTGGGGAACCCACAAATGGTCTTCAAAGGGACGGGGGCCTGAGAGTCCTCCCCAGCCGTCTCCCCGCTCTGCTTCTCCTGCAGGGTCCTGAGCCCGTTCCGCCAGGAGGGGCTTTGCACTCGGGCCTTCCACTCCAGGTAGGAAGGGCGTCGGGTCTGCAGCTTCAGCTTTGCTGTCAAGGCCTTGACGCTGTCCAGGTTCTCTGCCTCCGAGTTTTCCTCCTCTTCCCCAAACTCCTTGAACCTCACCAAAGACATCGCAGAGGTGTGCAGGCAAAGGGCTTTCTTTCCAAGACAGACTGACTCCCTCAGTCACCCACTCCCTCTGTGTCACATGTGTCTGTGCATAGAGGAAAGCTGTTTATTCTTGGAACAATAAAGCCCTGCCAATAAAAAAAAGAAAGCAGGAACTTTAATTATCCAGAGGTTAATGGGAGGCCTTTTCTCTCTCTCTCTTTGGTCTTGACTTATTGTCTCCAACTGGGAGGAGACACCCTGTTCTTTGAAAGGAAGTTTCAATGACATAAAAGACAGCGAGAGTGTAAAGCCATTAATCCCAACAGCACTCCTTCCTTTCCTGACTCTTACTGTCAGAAGAGAAAAAGATATGGGTCCTCCACCCAGGTCTAAAAAAAGGAGCCAAAGGTCACTCCAGAAGATTCAAGGGCACTTTATAGCAAATCGTGCCCTCTTTCAGATGACATGTCAATAAAATCAAGGTGAGATAGTGGATTAGCAACATATTCAGGCAACTACCCTCCAAAGTCTTATTGTCCCTCTGCATTGTAGCACTCACCCAGCTTGCTTATGTTTTAATACTCCTTTTAATTACAGCACAACAATTACAGCATAGCACCACCTGCTGACCAGTAAGAAAATAGCCACTTGATGCACTTCAGTGCAGTATAGTGTTCACCAGTGAACCCTAGCACACTTTGAATTACCCATACATTGCAGTCATGCATCATGTGAGAATTAGCGGAGCACAGACACAAGCAGTAGCAATTTCTATGACTAGGGGAACAGAGAACGTTGCCTTATTTCTTTTCGGTTCCATGCATCGGCCTCAGAAGTGAAAGGTTCTGACCCAAAGCAAGCGAGCAGATCCAGATGGGGTGAAGTAGAGCAAGGTCCATGTTCTGGCAAGGCAAAAGTCCAGAATTCAATAGCACCCTGGACAGCTCTATGCAAGGGTCACATTGGATAAGCAGGAAGAACATAGCCAGATATCACTGCAGCACCAGTGGACTCCTGGTTGAGCTTTAAATAGGCACCATGGGTCTCTTTGAGCTGCTAGTGCCACTCTCTGTGGGAAAAGCCTCTTTGTTTAAAGGGGCCCAGTTGGCTCCAATGGTGTGGGGGAGACTGGGGTTCCTATAGGGTGGGGAATCTTTTTTGGCCTGAGGACCACATTCCCTCTTGGCCAATCTTCCAGGGCCCATATGCCAAAGGTTGGTTGTGGTCAAAGTGAGCACAGGCACCACATCCATTCACATGCCACACAATGCACACACATACAGCACAGCACAGGCACATGCATGCATATCCACAGACACACCTTCCTCCCCAGCAATTCGGCTTAGGAAAAAGCATTCTCTGTCCAGCCCTCAAGGTCGGCAGTTCGAATCCCCGCAACGGAGTGAGCTCCTGTTGCTCTGTCCCAGCTCCTGCCAACCTAGCAGTTTGAAAGTACGCCAGTGCAAGTAGATAGATAAATACTGCTGTGGCAGTAAACGGTGTTTCCGTGCGCTCTGGTTTCTGCCGTGGTGTCCCATTGCACCAGAAGCGGTTTAGTCATGCTGGCCACATGACCCGGAAAGCTGTCTGTGGACAAACACCAGCTCCCTTAGCCTGAAAGCGAGATGAGCGCTGCAACCCCATAGTCGCCTTTGACTGGACTTAACCGTCTAGGGGTCCTTCACCTTTTTTTTACCTACAGGGTGAGAAGTTTTGCATTTTGCTCCCTATTCCCAGGTTTGGTGAGGCCACTAAAATTCTAGCACCCAACAGGCGTGATATGGACAGGGATGGGCTCTGAGGATGCCCACAACAAGTCTCTGCTCCCTTTAGTCCAGGGGTTGGCAAGGTTTACCTTGCCTGGGCTGGTTGACTCCAGCAGAGATCCCTCTGTGGGTTGGATTGCATGTGTGTGAGAGCGCCTGCGCCCACGATTTCTGGCATCTGCATCTGTGCAGCCGCAATTTCCGGCACCGTGGAAGCCAAGCAGGCGGCTCGGTTTGGGGGTGGCTCGTGGGCCAGTTAAACGGCCCCCATGGGCTGCTTGTGGCCCATGGGCCTTAGGTTGCCTACCCCTGCTTCAGTCCCTTTCAGCTGGGCCATAGGGTATTTGGTCAGGTCACGTTAAGCTGGTGGCTTGTTTGCTGCTAGAGCACAGCTGCACTGCATTTGAGGTGGAACAGGAAGCCTGGACTAAAGTGATAAAGAAACGGAATGAGAGGGTTGTCCTAAAGCATAGCAGAGAATGGCCAGGCAGTGTGCTGGTTCCTTCAAAATGTCCAACATTGAACTCCCATGGACTGCAAGAAGATCAAACCTATCCATTCTGAAGGAAATCAGCCCCGAGTGCTCACTGGAAGGACAGATCGTGAAGCTGAGGCTCCAATACTTTGGCCACCTCATGAGAAGAGAAGACTTCCTGGAAAAGACCCTGATGCTGGGAAAGATTTAGGGCACAAGGAGAAGGGGATGACAGAGGACAAGATGGTTGGACAGTGTTCTCAAAGCTACAAACATGAGTCTGACCAAACTGCGGGAGGCAGTGGAAGACAGGAGTGCCTGGCATGCTCTGGTCCATGGGGTCACGAAGAGTCGGACACAACTAAACGACTAATCAACAACAAAATGCAAATCTAGAAATAATAGTTAAATTTCCATAGAAATACAGTACATCTCACCATAGTGACTTGTGTGCCTGCTCAGTCTGCTGCACTGGGGCTGTGGATGGGCAACTCTGAGCACCCTCTTTTCTCATGGCTCCTTATCTTTAAACTGGACTTGGATGAGACAGCTGGACTGTGCCCTACAAAGGAGGACACCCGGACACCTTAGTTGAGTCCCAAACATCTGAAGGGCACTGAGTTGGCAAAGGCTGATTTAATACACGTGTGGTTGTACACAGTCTTGCATAGGTTTGCTGCAGCTTCAGATTGATCAGACAGGTCATTCAAGGCACCATAGTTAAGTCTGTAACCTTTGCATTCTGCTAAGGAGCAAGTCCCATTGAACTCAGGGGGATTTACTTCTGAATAGACATGCCCTCTAACCACTACTCCACCCTGGCTCTTTAAATGGTCTCCTGCCTCTGCCACCATCAGCTAAGGTTACTGCAAGCCTAAAGGTGGTGAAGTTGGGTCTGCTGCCTACAACAGATGGAACAGAGCCTTCAAGCAAGGGGGACAAGGGCATTTCAACCTCCCAGCACAGCATGCAAGAAACTGGAGAATAGCCAGCCTGGAAGGAAGAAACTTCAAAGGGAGAAGGCAAGTTGAAATTCATTGCATTGCAATTCCTCAAGGGGTTCCACCTTATCACTGAATCGGGACAAAGGATTTTTATCGCACTACCTATGCTAATTGACTCTTGGATGTCAGCAACAAGTGGTTTAAGGTCACTGTTAATGCAATTTTCACTGCTTTTTTCTGCATTTCATTTCCCTCTGACCTCACTGTTTACAATCTCCCGCCCTCAAAACCAAGCAACCTAGGATAAGATTTCATGCAGCTGATGAAGTTTATGCCAGAATAAATTTGTTCCATTGATCTTTAAGGTGCCACAAAGCTATTTGTTTTTGCAGCAAGAGAATAGCCCAGCTACACCTCGGGAGACCAGTGGCCCTATTTTCAATCTCTAATATCCTGTAGGGGATGAAATCTCAATATTGTTGCATGCTACCCCAATCTCCAAGCTGTGAGATTCCATGTGCCTACCCAAAATTTGTGTTTCTTTGGGGGAATAAGGCACAGCAGAGGCTGTGGTGTCTTTATGATATATGGTTTATTTACACATATATACAACCTGAACCTACGATGGAGGGGCTCACAGCATGGACACCCCAAGAGGGTCTTGTTTCTACCACAGCCTTGGATTCAAACAGAAATCAACCGTTCTACTCTGATCCTCTCTCCAGCTTGCTGCCTTTACCAGCCTGCAACCTCCCCCCCCCAAGTCACACCACAGCCCCCCAAAACTCTACTTCAAACACTGGCTATGTCTTCTAACTCAGTGTTTCTCAACCAGTGTGCCTCCAGATGTTTTGGGACTACAACTCCCATCATCCCTACCGGTAGCTAGCAAGACCAGTGGTCAGGAATGATGGGAGTTGTAGTCCCAAAACATCTGGAGGCACACTGGTTGAGAAACACTGTTCTAACTAACTCAGAGCTGGAGGAGAGGCCCCACCCACATTGCATTTGGCACAGAGCCTTTGTCTTCTTAGTGGCCCATTACCTTTCCTTAGGTCTCTAAATGGCTCATCTCCCAGGCGATTACCTCATGAGGGAACTAGTCTGGCTTATTTATCTTTTTAACATTTTCTGGGTCCAGGGATTAAGTGGCTGGCACCCCCAAGCTCATAACAATATATTTGCACAGCATGATGGTTTTGTTTTGCTTTCTTGCAGGATATTTCAGTAGGAAAGTTGAGGCTCTGCTCCATTCCTCTCTTGTCGAAAAGCGTGGATATAAAGATGGCTTAGCACATCAGCCTGCAGAGCTCTCTCTCCCCCCACACTGCCAGAGTTTCACTTCCTGTGGTTCTCTGTGTATCTTCAAGCCCCATTTCCCCCACCATCTGCCTGGAGCCCATCAAGGCACCCAGGAGGGGGGGGGGATATTGTGGTAGTTTAATTGCACTGCCAGTTAATCTAACGATCTTCACCCATCAAGTCCCTTGACAGTGGAAAAAATAAATAAACGGAAAAGAAAACATTATAGCCAGGCTACCTTAAACCCAATATCCTCCCTCTCTCTCTGCTTCTCAGCCTCTCCCACACGGCTATGTGTGCAGTTCCTGTTGCATACTCTCCTTTTTTTCCTCTCTCTTTCACAATCTAAGAGCCAGCATGCTGCCTGGAACTCCTAAGCTATTTTGAGAAGCCAAACAGCTGTTGAAAGGTTTTTCAACAGCAGCAGCAGCAACAGCTTGCCTCCTGCACCTCTCTCTGGCCATGGCACTTCCAGCAGGCCCTGCACATGCTCAGGCTCTACAACTTGCCCCCTTGCGGTCCTCATCACTAGGGGCTTGACCCCCGACTTCTGCCAAGCAAGATCTCCTGCAAGTTCTGACAGGGCTCTGCTTCCAAATCCAGCTGTCAGGTAAGGTGAAGGGGCCCACCCACTCAGGGAGCACCCCTTTGCTGGCTTTTTAAGAGGCTGTTTTGCTCTCTCTAGGTCTGATCCCCAGAACCTCTAGTTAAACATTCCCAAATAGTAGGGCCGGGAAGATGACCCTGCTGGCCAGAGGAGATTAACTGGCTAGGTGGGATCCAAGGTCTGACTTTCTTAAATTCACATAAATCCAGCTAGCAGCCAAGGATCCTTTTACAGTCCCCACTTTAAAAAATGAACACTGGCCTGCCTTTCAGGGCTGTGGCTGTTCTAAGGATTGTTGTGATAAACGGTGCAGGCATAGCACGTATTGGGGACCCCCAGGTTGAATGCAAGCCACCACTCTGGCTGTCAACTTTTCAGCAGGGCTCTGTAGCTGTGGTTTTAACCCCAGCATATTGTACACCTGTTAGCAGGTGATACTTATCTCCATTCTGTTAAAAAGCTTCGTTAAAAGTTGCACTTCAAGCTGCTCTGAAAGGCAAAAGAACAGGCCAGGCGGCTCTTCTTTCTTGGTCAGTTGGCAACTCTACCCTTGGCCCACATATGGTAGCATGCCCAGGGATCTGGGGCACCACTTCCTTTTACTAGCATTGCAGGATCACACATTATGGAAGTCTAATGTATGTATTGCCTTTATGTGAAGAAGAATGTAGGAATCTGTCTTACGCAGAGTGAGACCATAGGCCCATCTTGCTCAGGATTGCCTATGATGATTGATGGGGGTTGCAGACAGGGGTCTTTCTTTCCCAGCCATCCTGAGGATACACCTAGGACCTCCTGCATGTGAAAAGCAGGCCCTGCACCTGGGCAGATTTTGTTCTAAATTTGGATATCCCATATATTGTCATTTTGGTTTCTTTTTAATGTTCAAAGCGACTTTCAAAGAAAAGTATTTTAAAAGTCAACAAAATCCCACAACATTATAAGGAAGTTAAATAAATTCATAAACACACGGAACATTGTTAAATATTACTGTTACTTTCCCATCCTTTCTTCCTGTGCCTTCAAAGCAGAAGCATGGCATGCAAACACGTTGAGAGCAAGCCTCACTTAACACAGTAAAGATCAGGGCCCTACCTAGAGGTGGAGGGAACAGGCTGCCTCTGTCAGCAGATTTTGGGTGTCATGAAAGGGTAGAAAATGAATTATTAGCATTTATCTGCCAGGGAAGGGGAAAGATGACTTGTGGGATTGTCTGCTTCAGGTTTCCAAATAATTCAACCAGCCTTGAGGCCTCTTGCACCTTGAATTGGGGAGTCATTTGCTGCTTTGTTTTAGGCAGCAAAATGTCTTGAGATGGCCCAGGTAAAGGCTCAGAGGGTTGCACTATAATAATAATATTTAATAATAATAATAATAATAATAATAATAATAATAATAATTTATTTATACCCTGCCCGTCTGGCCGGGTTCCCCCAGCCACTCTGGGCAGCACAATATTATTATCCAACAAAATATTAAAATACAGAAATCCATCAAACATTAAAAGCTTCCCTAATCAGGGAAGGTGTAGCCTTTCCTGTGGCTTTATCTCCACCCTGGGAAGAGCTACATTTCTTAGTTTCGTTATTTAGCACACCTTTAGCTGTGAGGGCTCTACAGCTCTTCTGGTTTTATTTATACCTTTTTATATCGCATCTCAGCCCAGATCACCTGCTTGGGAGCAAGGGAAGCAGGGAGCAATCGCTCCCACCCCCACCAAAGCCAGACTGTGCTGTTCAGAAGGAACCTTGAATGCCAGAGCTTGAGATAAAGAAATTAAGCAGGTGACTACGAGGCTTTTCTCTATTGCTTACTCTCCTGTTGGGAAAGGGAAATCACATCACACATGTTTCTGTATGGTGAGCGGCTGTCAGAGAAGCACGTATCTGGACTGGGGTCACTTTGCATGCCAAACAATGACTTTCAAAACAGTCTTTGGAATGTTTTAGGAATCTGTGTTTGAATCCTTGTTTCGTTTTTGGCATATTAATCCCCCGGAAGCATAGAAATTGTGGAAATGTTAGAAGCAGGCTGTTCCATTTTAGCTGAAATATCTGAATCAGGCTTGTAGCTGAGGGACAGAGGGAAAAGGACACAGACACACCAGTTTTGCTTCCTCCTTCTTGGAAACAATGTGTTTACCGTTTTGTTTTGTTTTTGAATATACCCTTGTTAGTCTTATTACTTAAGCAAATTTGCAGGGGTTCTGGAGTCAAGCTGAACAGCAACACTGTGGCCTGAACTGCACCCAGACCTTCACCCGAGTAACATGCCTTGTCTGAATTCCATATGAGTACTATCATCAAAAAAGAAATAAGCAACAAAGCATCAGAGAGGCACCTCTATCTTTCCTTTCCTTTCCCTTCCCTTTGGCAGACTGCTGTGATGTTGCAGCCCCCTGAAAATAAGACAACACAGCGGCCAACTTTCCTCTTCTTTCCATTGCAGGGCTGCTGTGCCTTTTAAGAACAGAAATTTGGCATCCCATGCTTTTCTCATCTGTCTGCCTGCATACTAGGGGAGAGTATTACCTGCTGAATTTCTGCTTGTCACACAACTGTCCGAATAAAACTGGCAATGGGAAGCCCTCCTGTTTCAAACCAATAGTTCTTATCCTGCCTTTCTTTCTCAAGCTGGGAAGCTCCCTTTTGCTGGGTTCTAACTTACTACTGCTGATCTGTTTTGGTTATTTTATACAACTTCCAGCAAGCACAGTGTGTGCTGACAATGTCATTTCATTCTGCACAGAGTGCAGGCTGGCACAGATCCTGCCAGGCTAACAAGGCTCTTCCAGACGACTCATTTAGTCCTCATTCATCCTGATCAAAAACAGCCTTCTCCAACTAGGTGCTATTTGGATGTTTTTACTACAACTCCCATCAGCTCCAGCAAGCATGGTTGTGCTGCCAGGGGATGATGGGAGTTCTAGTCCAAAACACCTGACTAGCACCTGATTGGGGAATGGTTACAAACTCTGCTAACCCGGAAGTAGTATCTCGGGTTGCGAACCTTGCCCCTGGATGAGAATAGAAATCACGTGCCGGCGACACATCGGCAGCAGGAGGCCCCATTAGCTAAAGTGGTACCTCAGGTTAAGAACGGACCTCCAGAATGAATTAAGTTTGTAACCCAAGGTACCACTGTGTGTGTGTGTCCAAAACTTTTGCAAAATCTGTATGTTGGGCAGAAATGCTGAGAATTGTGTCACATAACTGTATCTGGTCTGAAGCACATCCACCCCTTCTACGGTAAATGCTGTTCTGACTCACCTGCGTCCGTCATATCTGTCTGCTCCTCCAACAGTTTCCTCTGGAAGACCTTTTCTTTTCTACAGTCAGGTCCACAGGACTTTCTGGAGCAAAACAGACACGTTTGCTGCCTGGGCCCAGCCTCTCCCTGCCATGGAGTTTGCGGAGTTGATCAAGACCACCAAGGTGGACCATGTGGTGCTGTCATGTCCAGGACTCCCGTCCGTCAAAGGGACACTTTGCATCACCAGTCACCACCTCCTTCTATCTTCCCAGCCGGGGGGAAACGGGGAACAGGGCCAGATTGAGCTGTGGCTTCTTATTCGCAATGTGGACGCCATTGAGAAAAGGTGACTCTCTCTCCCACATCATACTTCCCCCACCCCACCCCCAGCATCATTCGACCTGTTAAGAATCACTGAGGCTCCATATGCACGAAGTCAAAATGCTGTTGCTTTGCTCCCCGGTTCGTGAACTAACCAAACAAAGCCTTACAGAACCTGAGCAAATCAGAACCCCTTCTATTCCCCCACACCAAGAACAACTTGCAAAGGAGCTGCAGTTTTTAAGAGAAGCATTGCTGAGCCTAAACCCAGATCGAAGTCTTGCAAAGTGACCTCAGTGCAAAACATTAGCAAATGATGCAAAGCTCTGGGGAGGGCTGTAGCTCAGTGGCAGGACATCTGCTTGGTGTGCAGAAGGTCCCAGGTTCAGTTCCCAAAGGACATCTTCAGGCAGGGCTGGGAAAGACTCCCTGCCTGACGCCCTGCTGCCAATCGGTGTAGACAATCCTGAGTTAGATTTACCAATGGTCTGACTCGGTGTAAGGCTGCTTTTTATATTCTTATGTTGTTCCTATCGTGCCCGCCTCAGGCTAGTGTCCTGGCTCATGAAGTCACAGACCAATAGAAGTATAGAATTGTATAGTTGTAAGGGACCACAGGGGTCATCTAGTCCAACCCCCCCCCCCCCGCAATGCAGGACTATTTTCCCCCAACGTGGGACTTGAACACACAACCCTGATATTAAGACATGCTGCACCAACTGAGCTATCCTTTTGTGCTTAGCAGTATTATCACAAGAAAGTGCTTTAGGAACATGGGGAATACAATCTTCCTCTTCTATAATACTGAATTGCTCCTTTCCTCTGCTCCAAGGTCCAGTTGCCACCTTTTACCCTGGCTGTGCTCCGGTGCTCTTTTAACAGCAGCCTAATGTATGGACACTGAGCATGTGCTGTTTGAACTGAGTGTTGGCAAAGAGCCCGCCTCCCTAATATCTTCATCTCAGGCTGCTGTGAAAGGCAGAAGAGCAGGGCTGGGAGAGAAAAGTTGGTAACCCTGCTGGGGTGGCAAGAAGATGCTGGGCCGTCTACCTTGCCAAATGACCCCAAAATCAGAACCACATTTGGCTTCTTGTCAGATGAGGATCAAACCAGCAACCGCCGCCCAGACCACCAACCTCTTGCATGCACCTGTGGCACAATGCTAACCTCTCCTCTTTCCTTCCTGTGACTCCCCAGCGTTCAGAATCTAAGTTGGTATCAAAGCGCCCGGACTAACGGCTCCCCCCCAGGAACCAGGTTCGCCTTTTAACTCCATTTCAAGCTGCGAGGCATGGCCGCAGCTTAGAGGCTCAGTGTGTGTCTGCTCCTCAGCTTGCGCTGCTTGCCAAACTGGTGTGTGGGCTGAAGCAGTCCTAGGCCTCACATTTCCAGAAGACCCGCATCATGCCTGGAAGATGCCTGCCACTATTTTCTTGAACCCTGTTTGTACAGGGAGAAACGCGTGCAAGTTACCCTGCCTTTGATTTCTGCACCTACAGCCGGGGGGGGGGGGGATTGTGCAAGTGGGTGAGAGCACAGGAAGGCATAATCTGAAGCGGAGCTCCCCAGGGCTCAGCCCCAGGACATGTG
This sequence comes from Zootoca vivipara, assembly GCF_965207765.1. Taxonomy (NCBI): domain Eukaryota; kingdom Metazoa; phylum Chordata; class Lepidosauria; order Squamata; family Lacertidae; genus Zootoca; species Zootoca vivipara. The sequence goes on along the minus strand of NC_142589.1, from coordinate 55,034,398 downwards.
GAGGAATCCATCCCTCACCCCTAAGTATCCACAGCCCCACCCATTCCCACACCTTAGTTATTTAATGCTGATTTTATTTATTTGTAAAATTATTTTATTTTATTTATGTTACTGTTTTTTTTGGGGGGGGAACGGGGTGGGCAGGTGTGGATTCCCTGGTCCTGAATGGGGTAACTGTGCCCCTGAAGGACCAGGTGCACAGCCTGGGAGTCATTTTGGACTCTCAGCTGTCTATGGAGGCGCAGGTCAATTCTGTGTCCAGGGCAGCTGTCTATCAGCTCCATCTGCTACGCAGGCTGAGACCCTACCTGCCTGCAGACTGTCTCGCCAGAGTGGTGCATGCTCTGGTTATCTCCTGCTTGGACTACTGCAATGCACTCTAAGTGGGGCTACCTTTAAAGGTGACCTGGAAACTGCAACTAATCCAGAATGCGGCAGCTGGACTGGTGACTGGGATTGGCCGCTGAGGCCATATACCACCGGTCCTGAAAGACCTACATTGGCTCTCAGTATGTTTCCGAGCACAATTTGAAGTCCTTGTGCTGACCCTTAAAGCCCTAAATGGCCTCGGCCCAGTATACCTGAAGGAGCGTCTCCACTCCTGTCATTCTGCCCGGACACTGAGGTCCAGCTCCGACGTCCAGCTTCTGGCGGTTCCCGCACTGTGAGAAGTTAGGTCACAGGGAACCAGGTAGAGGGCCTTCTCAGTAGTGTGGAATGCATCAGATGTCAAGGAAAGAAACAACTATCTGACTTTTAGAAGACATCTGAAGGCGGCTGCCTAGAGTGGCTGAGGAAACCCAGCTAGATGGGCGGGGGTATAAATAAATGATATTATTATTATTATTATTATTATTATTATTATTATTATTATTATTTCATTATAACACTGATTTTAACATTGTATTTTAAATTGCTGTAACCTGCCCTGGGACCCTGTGGTGAAGGGTGGGCAAGAACTTGTAGCAGTAGCAATAATAATAATAATAATAATAATAATAATAATAATAATGGAGGCTACCTCAATTAGAGGAGAATCCTTCCATCTGCAGACAGCATAGGAGGTTGCCTTATCCTGAGTCATACAGCTGCTCCATTTAGCTCAGTATTGTTTAGGGCAGCCCACATGGCACCCTCCAGCTGCTGTTGTATTAATGTAGATTCGAGAAGACATTTCTGCTCTTTGAGGCAGCTCTCCCCTCTCTGCTTTGCTTTCTGTCTCTCCCAGCAGGCTGCTCATGTGACTTCCTGCCCTTCTCAAACCCAGAGTGTGCAGCTGATTGGGATTGTGGCCAAAGGCCTCCACACCACCATGCTCATTGCTGCTGCCTCTTCTGCTGCAGAGAAGCTCACTGGGGGTGGGGGGAGGAAAGTGCCTCTGGATCTTCCCCTGCCCATATTCACTGCCCTTTTATTTCATTTCCCCCTGCAGGCTTGCAAACGCTTCGGGCACCATCACGCTCAAATGCAAAGACTTGAAAATTCTGCAGCTGGAGATCCCTGGGATGGAAGAGTGTCTTAACATCGCCAGCTCCATTGAGGTGAACAGCATGCCCATCCCATGTAGCTTTATCTGAACTCGGATGTAGATAAATGCCCTCTGAACATGCACAGAGTGCCTGTCATTGTCACAGCCAGCCCACAAATTCCTTGAGAAAAGGTGGCAGGGATAATAATAATAATAATAATAATAATAATAATAATAATAATTTATTATTTATACCCCGCCCATCTGGATGGTCCCTTCTGCCTCTGCACCCCCTCCAATGGTAGTTTAAATTACCTTGGCCTTTGAGGGAAGGAAAAGCACTTTGTGGTAGCTCAAAATGACAACTAAAGGGCAGGATGAGTAACTGAGGTTCCCCTTCTCTTCCTCAAATCATAACAGGAAGGCAAAGACGTAAGTTAAATTCTGGTTCTATTTTAACAAATCTCTGTGAGTTTGGAGGGTCCAGGCTGAGCCTGTCAGTAACCTGAATCTAGACTGCTATGGTGGCCCGCAGCCAGGATTCCTGACCTGGGGTTGCTAGCTTGAGTGGCCTACTCTCTCTCGACCAGCCGAAGGGGGCAGGAGGCTTTGCTAGACCAGACCTATCCCCTCCAGAAAAGCAGATATCGATGGTGCATGTGTATGCATGATGTATACCAGCCTTCTTCAACCAGGTGCTCTCCAGATGTTTTGGACTACAACTTCCATCGATAATGCAGTGATTGTGTTTGTAGCCAGAAATATCTGGAAGTGCTGACTTGGGCTGACCTGTCATTCAAAACATCTGCAGGGCCCTAGGCACACACACACACACACACACACACACACACACACACACACACACATATATATAGACACACATTGGCCCAGTGCACATGTCACTGTAAACCATGGTTAATGGTTAGTCATGCATGCACTAAGCTGGGCTGTTGTGCACTTCCCCAGTCACACTTAGGAGAAACAAATGATCCCCGGCTTAGCATAGTTTCAGCCCCAAACTAGTAATCCAAGAACAAACCATTTCACTGTCAAATAGCTCTTAACACTTATAAGCTCTTACCACTTCTTGAAATTTGGATCCATTGTTTCAGATCCTTCCCTCTGGAGCAGCAGAAAACAAGCTTGCTCCATCTTCCATGGAACAGCCCTTCAGATATTTGAAGATACCGTATTTTTTCATGTATAACATGCCCCCCCCCTATTTTGGGGGACTCGAAGTTAAGAAAATTGGGGGGGGGTTGACCAGAATTGTTGAGCTTTTTGGGGGGAGGGTTGCTTGGAGTTGTTGAGGGGGTTTTTTGGGGGGTGCCCACACTTGTTTAGCTTGGGGGGTGGGTGGGGAGATTGCCGGAAATCACTCACCATAATGACTGGTGCCAACTGGCACCAACGGTCGTCCTCATGATTGGTGCACCAGTAGCCAATCAACAGCAGCCCTTGACACAGCCAACAAACAGCCGCGGCTACAACCAATTGCCCACCACCCCTCAGCACTACCCATGTATAAGACGACCCCAAATTTTTAACATGGTTTTGGGGTAAAAAAACCTACCTAGTCTTATACAAGGAAAAATAATGTATTTGACAACCTCTCAGTTGTCTCTTCTCCAGGCTAAACATACCCAACTCCCACAGATTAGGGATCAGCAGCTGCTTGCCCTCTGCCCAAAATCCAGCTTCATGAACAATGCATGGAGCCAACCCAAATGGGAAAAGAGAAACCAAGGCAATAGGATTTGGCTGGAGGCTATTCTGCCCAGGATTGGGAGAAGTGACTTGCCCCCCACCATTCTCTGTCCCCTTTATCAACCTGGGTCTCTGGTGAGGCCAGTTGCCGACCAGCATGCAGCTGCCACTATCTTCTACCCCCCCCCCCACACAAAGGACTTGACTGGCAGTATTGCCAGTCAACACAAATTACCCATTTTTATAACAGCAACTTTTATTTGTTGCATTTTTTCCAGGGACCCCAGGGCAGCTTATGTTGCTTTCCCCAGCCCACAACCCTTTTTATTCCCAGAACATATGACAAGCTCCAGGTCACTGACTCACGGCCACGCGTCAGAATTGGAACCCAGGTCCAGTCTCATGCTGTGACCACAGAGGACCCCGTTGATAGGAAAGGGGGAAACTTGCACCTCCCAGGCACATACCTGAGTTGCTCCCATATGGGGGGGCAGCTTTGCCTTGCGCACACTGGCCTTAGAAGCACCCAGAAGTGACTGGGGGGTGTCACAAGACTGGCTGACCTGGCTTGCATCCCACAGGCAGCACAGGAAGGCTCTCTGGCTCTTTGGCAAGGGCTGCTGCTGGCCTGTTTATTTGTCCGTCGCTAACCCGCTAGCACAGGCAGCTTCTGTTCGCCTCGGGATTTCCTTGTTGGAAGGCAAACAATACCGAGAGGTGGAAAAGCATGAAAAAGATCCAAGTTATTTTTCCACATCAGGCACCATTAACCCTTCCAGAGGGATGTCCCTGAGCAGCAAGGCAGCGATGGCAGGAAAGGTCATCACTTCCCCAGGATCCAGTTCTGAGAAGCTAGAGCTGCACATGCAGGACAATTCAGAATGTCATACGAGATGCACTCAAGGCCACCAATGCTGCCTTGACTGCCCAACGGCATAGAGTTGGGTGGCTGGGCAATGCAAAACACTAACACCTAGACACACACCCCATTATTATTATTATTATTTTGCAGTATTTCCCTCTCTGGCTTCTGAGTTGCTTGCCCATAGGGTTCCAAGCATCTCTTTGCAGCCATAAGGACTATAAACTTTTTTTTTTTAAGAGCAAAAGCTGACACCCTGATGCATCAGCCCAGCCTTACTCTATCGTTAACAGCACCGAACAGAAAAAGGGTGGGGAATAGCCTGCAAGATAAAGAGAGGGTGCTTTGGTGCAGGAGAATGCACCCACCCACCTGACCATTTTACCTGCACAGACCCCTGGCTGCTGCAACTCATCAGGCTCAGGGCTTTCAAATTATTATTATTATTTCTAAAATTTATACACCGCTTGATTGTTTAGAAACCCTCAAAGCGGTTTACAAAAATAATTCTAGACACTGGAGATGTTTTAAGTCTGTGCCACTCCCTCTTCCCTATGGTTGGCAGAGCCAGAGCCCCTTAAGCAGGTTGTTTAGGTAAGTGGCAGCGGTTGGGGTGGGGGGCTGCCGGTTCAAAAAGACACAATTGGTCTCGGCCAGCCTTCACCAACCTGGTGCCATCTACATGTTTTGCACTACAACTGCCATGAGCCTCATGCTGGCTGGGGCTGATGGGAGCTGCAATCTGAAACATCTGGAGGCCTCCAGACCGGTGAAGGCTAGGTGTGGGGAAAGCTCCTGGGGATGATCCACCGCCCTTGTTCTCTTGCAGGCCCTCTCCTCCGTGGAGTCGGTGATGATGACGTACCCCTTCTTCTACAGACCACAGAACATGAAGATGGAAGATGGGTGGGGGCTGCACAGCCTTGAAGAATTCTACCAGCAAATAGCTGCAGATGTGAGTCACGAGGGTCTGCGGATTTGCAGAGGCAGAGAAAAGCAGGGGTGACGGCTGGGGGGGCAACTTTCCTCCCCTCCATGTCCAAAGGAGCAGCACCCCTTCGCTCCTTGCCAGCCTTGCAGATAGTGTGGACCACGAGCCATATTGCCCAGAGCAGGGCAGGAGTCTGCCGCAGAAGACAAGCCACTCCACCCCCATGTGCGTGTGTGTGCACGCACACACACACACCATTCACCCTGGCACCCATCAAAATGTCTCCTCTTCCCCCAGGGCAGGGCAAGCAATCCCACCCTATAGCCAACTCTTGACCTGAACTGCCCTATCCCCTTATCCCATAAAGGGTGGTGGGACATTTGGTCCCTGGAGGGGACACCCAACTGGATGACAGCATCAAAAGAAACAGTATTCTACTTGCCACTGGACTTGACAATTTCCAGATAAAATTTCCTCCCCCCCTTCAAATATCATTTTCATTTTACACTTGAAACAATAACATTTCAAATAAAAGAAATGCGCAATTAATATTGACTCCCCTTCACCCCCCTTTCCATGGTGCATTTTATTACTTTCTTATCCATTACATAATTCTAATTTCTCCCTATATCTTTTTTTCTACTTGCCACTGGCCTTGACAATTTCTGAATAAAACTTCCATTTCAAAAAATGACCAACTACACAGGGTATATAGAATCTACCTTAAAAATTGCATGTAATCATTTATTTTATCTACATCTGATTAAACCCCTGATTAAATGTAACACTTTTTTAAAGGCTGGTATTATAACAAGGACCTCCAATTTAACTGCCCCAATCCTTTCCTTTGGCCTGAAGTTTCCATGCAGTTTAAAGAAAACTGCATTAACTAAAATGCATTGTGGGTGGGGCTATATAACACCACACACACACCCCAACCTACCACTGTGGGGTTGGTAGACACACACCAAAGATGATGGGGAGGCTGAGGGAGGAGCTCAGTGCCAATCTACTGGGCTGCTTCTGGCTTAAGGGCAGCAGTTCCAGACCTCTGCCTTGCAGGCTACAAGAAACAATCTGACGTTGACCCACTTCCCAGACAGGTGCCTGGAGGCTCAGCTACGTCAATGAGGATTTTGGGGCCTGCTCCAGCTACCCGCCCGTTGTCATCGTGCCAACCAAAGTGGAGGAGGGAGCTCTGAGAGAGAGTGCCCGCTTCCGTCATGGGGGACGATTCCCCATTCTCAGCTATTACCACAAAAAGAATGGGACTGTGAGTCCACCTTCATTTCCAGTGTCTCTTTCCTGCACCCGTCTTCCCACAGACCACGCACTCCTAGTCTCCTGTGTTATTCTGCGGTGGAGGGTGGTGGTGGCAGAGCTTCAGAAAACAAGCTTGCCTGTTTTGTCTGAAGCTGAGCAAGTTATGCAAAATAATAATAATAAATCACTTATTTGGTAAATTAGTAAGCTGCCCTTCGGAGCAAGAATTAGGCAAGAAATGGTGCAATGTGAACTTGCATAACTGATGCACAGTTGTTATCTGTTGTGCAGTTACATTAGGAAGCTCCCTTGCCATGAGCCAGACCACTATCTAGCGAAAATAGTCCACTGCTCAATTATGGTCAGGGAAAGAACACAGGAAGAGTGCCTGATGCAAAGTCTAGCAGCTCTCTGGGGTTTCAGATAGGAGTGCCCTTTCCCAGCCCCATCAGAGGACTGAACCTAAACCATAGCTGCCAAGTTATCCCTTTTTTAAGGGAAATTCCCTTATGCTGAATAGGCTTCCTCGTGAGAAAAGGGAAAACTTGGCAGCTATGACCTGAACCTTTTGCATGAAAGCAAAAAGACTACCTCTTAAAAAAGATACTGTGGCATTTGAAAAGGTTCAGAAATGATCAAGGAGGGGATGGAGAGCCTGCCCTGTGGAGAAAGGTTGCAGCGGGTGGGACTTTTCAGTAAGAGGCGACATGATAGGGATTTATATAATTCTGCATGGTATGGAGAAAGTGGGAAGAGAAAAACTTTCCCTCCTCTCTCATAACGCTAGAACTTGCGAAGTTGAATGTGAGAAGATTCAGGACAGACAAAAGGAACTCCCTTCAAGCAGCTATGAAGCTATGGAACACACTCCCCCAGGAGGCAGTGAGGGCCACCAACTTGGCTGGACAAATTAATGGAGGCCATGGCTATCAATGGCTACTAGCCGTCATGGCTGTGCTCTGCCTCCACAGCCAGAGGCAGAAATGCTTCTAAATACCAGTTCCTGGAAACCGCAGAAGGGGAGAGAGCACTCTTGTGGTTGGGTCCTGCTTGTGGGTTTCTCGTTGGGGCACCTGGTCAACCACTGTGAGAACAGGATGCCAGGCTAGATGGGCCAACGGGCTCTTTTTCTGCACTTTACTACTGAGCTTGAGCCACCCCTGTTGCAAAGGATATTATTAACATTATTATTACTTCATGAAATTTATACACCGCTTGATTGTAAAAGCAAAACAAAACTCAGAGTGGTTTACAAAAAAAAGCATCAGTGAGAAAAATTAACAGCAAGACTTTCAGAAAGCTAAAAGAGCAATAGTCTAAAAACAGATGAGAAAGGATTGACTCCCTTGGCCCCTATGGCAGCGTTCCTGCAGGGATTTGCAATGATCACGGCAGGGGAAGAGAGCTCCGGTGCTGCCACAGAGGCCCCCTCACCCCCCACCTGCCCATCCTTCTCATGTTGCTTTGGCAGGTGATGCTCCGCAGCAGCCAACCCCTGGTGGGGCCCAACCGGAAGCGCTGCCAGAAGGATGAACTGCTGCTGCACGCTGTGCTGGCAGGGGGGGACCGTGGCTTCGTCCTGGAGACCAGGTCAGCGCAGGCAGCCAAGCAGGCAAGGATGCTGGGGGGAGGCACAGAGCACCGGAGTGCCTATCCTGGTTGGAAGAGATTTCACCGGCCTCTGGAGAGGTGAGCATGCTTTCAGGGCCCCAGAAATGAAATGGAGAAGTAGTTAACTAGAGCTCAACCGTCTAGCTCAGTGAGTGGCTTTGGGCTGGTGACCGTCTCTCTCAGTCTAACCTACATCCCAGGGTGGTTGTGAGGATAAAACAGGGAAGGGGGAACCACATTTGTATAAACTCCCTGCAGGAAAGGTGGGGTATGAATGTGAGAAATAAAACAATGAGCAGGGCACACCAGGGCACAAATGGAATGGAAAACCGATTTTAAAAGAAAAGCCGATTTTAAAAGAAAAAGTCCAAAGGAGAATAAGCAGAGCTGGGTGTGGTCTGTGCTTATGTGGCTCTGTCTACTTTGCAGGCATCACCTGGTTTACAGGTAATTTCTTCTGCTGAGATAGTACAGGAAATATCACTCTGATGATGGTCCTGGGATCAAACTACATTTCTCCAGATCCCAGACTATTTTCTTTTCTTTTCTTTTATTCTTTCATATCAGCAATTTTTTAAATACAATTTTACCAGTACCTACTCCCTCAAGGCTCCATCTATAACCAAACAGGTTAATAGCTCAAAAAGTAAAAGGCGGCTGTGTTGGTGCTTAATTCTCCTCCTGTCTCAAATTCGCAAAAAAAACAAAAAACAAAACTGCCATTTGCTCCGATTCAGCAGTAGAGCACAGGTTTTCCTGGGGAAAGTGCAGGGACAAAAAACAACAATACTCAGACATGGAGCTTTAAAAACACGGCAAAAAAAGGAAGTAGGGATGAGCAGAGGCATCCATCCTCCGATTGTGGAAGGAGAATGTAGCTTTCATGGCGAGTAGCCACCGAATGGCTTATCCTCCACATTTTGACCAAGTCTCCTTCTCTCTCTCTCTTTGCTCCTTCCCTGCCAAACCCCTCCCCCCTCCCGCAGGGGTCGTCCCCTCCAAGAGAGCTTCATCAAGCTGGTGGAGGCTTGCAACGACCCGTCCCACAACATGGACCGCTGGCTGAGCAAGCTTGAAGCCTCCAAATGGCTGTACCATGTCAAGGAAGCCCTGAGCACTGCTTGCCTTGCAGCCCAGTGCATGGACAGGTACTGATGCAGGCGGGGAGACCTAGACACCTCCTTCTATCCTATCCTCTGCAGCAGGCTGGGTTGATATGGGCTCAGGTGAACTCTGCAGAGGCAGGTGGAGAATAGACTAGAAAGGGGGATTAGAAAGGAGGGGTGAGAAGACAGTAGGAAAAGTCCCTTGAGCAGGACCACATTTCTGTTGGGCTGCGCAGGGTGGTGCCAAGCTACTGGGCATTCTGCGGCTTGCTTACAGGGAGGAGGCCTGCGTCTTGGTGCACGGAGCCGAAGGGACAGACACAACCTTGCTGGTGACAGCCCTTGCCCAGGTCATCCTGGATCCCAACTGCAGGACACTCGCCGGGTTCCAGGGGCTGCTGGAACGGGAGTGGATACAGGTACCGGTACCTGCGGCGGGTGGGGCTTCAAGTGCCAGGTCTCAGTATGAAGGGTGCCCTGCTGCCCTGCATCTTCAGATCCTATGGGGTTATCCTCAGTGCACCCTTTATCTCTAGCTTTACGTACTGACTTGTTATAAACCAGCCTTTTCCACAGAGGATAAGGCTACCATTAGCTCCTAATTGTGAAGGCTATACGGTAGCCTTGAGCAGATCTTTCTATATGGTGAGTCTTTGCCAGGGCAGTCTACAACTCCCATCAGCCCCAGAGAGCATGGCTGTATGATGCTGGGGTTGACGGGAACTGGGCCATGTTAGCAGGGCCTGATGGGAGTTGTAGTCCAAAATTATCTGGAATCCACCAGATTGGTGAAAGGCTGTTAAAAGCCATTCAAGCAAGCCTGTGTGCTAGAGGTATGTGTGGCCATCACATGCACACAGGAGGCCATAAGGACTAGTGTTATGTACTGAGCTGAATCCTAGAACAATAGGATTCAGAATCAGCGGGAGCTACCCAATCCAACTCCAGGTGGAAGTGTGAAATATACTCGGAGTCAAGAGTGAATTTCAACTAGCAATGCCCTTTTTATGTTCCCACCTGCCCACTGCTCCTTGCTGCTCCTCTCCTCCCAGGCTGGGCATCCGTTCTGCCTCCGCTGCACCCACTCGGCCTACTCCCATGTCCGTCTCAAGCATGAGGCGCCCACCTTCCTCCTCTTCCTTGACTGCGTCTGGCAACTGGGGCGCCAGTTTCCCTTATCGCTGGAGTTCAACGAGGGCTTCCTCTTGGCGCTCTTCGAGCACAGCTACGCGTCTCCCTATGGCACCTTCCTGTGCAACAATGAGAAAGAAAGGTGAGGCAAAAGTTGGGAGAGCGATACTGAGACTTGAGGCAAAGAGGCTTGGCAGTGGGGCAGACACCAAACAGCTTGACCAGGTCTTCAAAATGTCATCCAATGATTTGAACTGGGTCTTTGCGCTTTCATAGGCAGCTGCCCTATAGAGTCAGATCACTGGTTTATCTAACTCAGTCCTCTCCACACCAGAGGTGGGGAACTGGATCCAGCCAGCCAACCAGATCCTTAAATCTCCACCAGTGGGCAGGATCCCAGTGATTGTCAGGGCTTCAAACCATAGAGCTGGGCGCTGATGGTTGGTTTCCTGTGCCCTGGGCTTTGCTGGCCTGCAAGCCCCTCTTTGGCCCAGTGGCATCCTTATTTTTATAGGGGCAGGTGGGCAAGGCTTGGTTGAAATGGCCACACAAGCCAAATGGGGAGGCTGGCAGGCCTACTCTGACTGGCAGCAGCTTGCCACGGTTTCAGGCAGGGGTCTTGCCCAGCTGTGCCTTGAGATGCCATCGACTGAACAGGGGACCCTCTACATGCAAAGTAGACCTTCTGCCACTAAGCTATGGCCCCACACTGCCAGAAAGTATGCAGGTGTCCTGCTCCTGAACTGCGACTCCTCCAATCTAACGGCAGTCAGGGCAAGGAGAGAAATGGATGGCAACAGCTCAAGTGTTCACAGGAAGCTCACACAATCAAAAAGCCCATGGGACATTCCAATGCAACTCTTGCATTGTTACCGGTACTGGCTCTTATAAATTACAGCGCCACATGGTGGAGGTGAAGAGCAGGAAAGGCAGAACTTCTGCACCATGGTAAAGGTAAAGGGACCCCTGACCATTAGGTCCAGTCGTGACTGACTCTGGGGTTGCGGGACTCATCTCGTGTTATTGGCCGAGGGAGCCGGCGTACAGCTTCCAAGTCATGTGGCCAGCATGACAAAGCCGCTTCTGGCAAACCAGAGCAGCACGTGGAAACGCCGTTTACCTTCCCGCTGTAGCGGTACCTATTTATCTACTTGCACTTTGACGTGCTTTCGAACTGCTAGGTGGGCAGGAGTTGGGACCGAGCAACGGGAGCTCACCCCTTCGCAGGGATTCGAACCGCCCACCTTCTGATCGGCAAGCCCTAGGCTCCGTGGTTTAACCCACGTGGTTTAACCCCGTGGTTTAACTATCCCCGTGCAGGTTGAGTGATTATATAAATCTAGACACACACAAACAAATGCAGAGGCTGGTGCCCCTGCTTGCATTGTTCCCCAACCCCACCTACACCTCTGCCAACCACTCCAGCCCCATCCTTCCCTTTACATCTCACCCAAATCCCCATCCTCACACAGCTCCCCTGTGTCCTGCCACCCCTGCTTTATTCAAACCTCTGATGTTGTTTAAAACCACCATTTTTAAACCTGCCTATTCTTCTGCTCCCATCTCCCTTCCTGGCCTCATGCAAAACCAGGTTTGTAGTGTGGCCATCTTCTAATGGAGACTGTGTGGTGACAGCCTTACATTTTTATGTGTATGGGAGAGAGAGACAAAGAGAAAACACACACAGACACACACTCTAATTTCACAGGGAAATGTCACCATCAGGTGTGAAATTGCCACCATGCTTTCATGGTTACTCGTTCTTACGGATGCAACCCCCATGTGGTGAAACAGAGATGCAGCCACAAGATGGGAGGGGCACCCAAAAGCTACAAGTACAAAACAGCCTACGCACATCCGATTGCAGTTGCTCACATCAGCCCTCTCTATTGTCAAGATCTCAGGATTCATTGTCATTGTAGAACTCAGGATAGGATTGGGGAACTCACGGCCCTCTTTCATTCTTGATCACTGGCCACATTGGCTGTTGGTGGGAACCGCAAGGTCTCCCTCCTTGCCCTAACAGGAGTGCTCAAGTTTCTGGTTCAGACCCTCCCAGCCAGCCAGATCCTCCCTCCAGGGTGACCCTCCTGCCCCCAAACTGCAGGGTAGTTCAACAGGTGCAGCACCCGTGTATTATATTATTAAGCACTTCTACACATTCTAGCATAGCCTTTACCAACCAGGTTTCTTCCAGAGGTTGATACTGTTCTAGCTCAGACCTACCCCGCAAGAGGGACTAAAATGTCACCATCTCCCCCTGCAGGAAGCTCTGTGAAGTGAAGGAGAAGACACACTCACTCTGGCCCTGGCTGAACAGCAAAGTGGGGGAGTTCCTGAATCCGCTCTATGCACACAACCCCTTGGTTATCTGGCCATCGGTGGAGCCGCAGAGTTTGCTGCTCTGGCAAGGTAGGATAGATAAGTCAATTCTCTCTCAAAATAGGGACACCAACTTGCTTTATTTGCACTCTGTGGTCTGTAACCAAACCCAAGCCCCCCACCATATCAGGACAGAATTATGAGAGGAATTCAATATAGCACTAAAACAAATGTTTCATCAGCACAAGCGTTTCTGGTTACATGATGGAACAACCTCCTCTCTCCCTTCCCCCAACTTGCTTTGGAGCATGGAGGGAGTAGGGGAAGGCCCATTGCACTAGCAGGAACCAAAGCATTGGTTCCCACAAGTGGAATTACTTGATTTTAGAAGCTCCAATGTGTCACAGTGCTGGCAAATTTTCAGTCTTCTTGAGGACTTGAAACTTTATTTTTTTAAATAAATAAATTTGTGGACAACTTTGTATTGCTAATTTCCATAACATTTAAAAACTGGGATGGGGTATCCTTTTAAATAAACTTTAATTCACTTTAGCAATTCTCTTATACATTGGGGCTTCAAAGAACATTTTAGTCCTTTGCAATTGTGGTACAATCAAACCCTTTTATTGCATATCCATTTCACTGACTGATTCGGATTATGCTACAACATGCCCATTTGGGATATCCAAATACCTTTCCTATTCCTTCAGCTGCAGCATTTTACTCGATATTCCTCTTCCAGACTATTAGTTATGGTGATACAATACTGCTATCATCCCAATCACAGCAAGAGCCCAGAGTCGAAGGGGAGTAGGAGAGGAAATAACTTTAATTACTGTACTACTTTTTCAACCTGCTATATATGGGGATATAGATATTAATCTAACAATTTCCTACAGGCTTATTCCTCCGCTGGGTCCGCTCATCCCACTATCTAGATGACGCATGGGGAGAAATTCAGAAAATAGTGAAGTCCACACAGGAAGACTGAGTGGGATGGCACCAAAGCAGACTGCAGCACAAGCCATTTCAAAAGCAGAAACCAAAGAACTGGGAAGGAAACGATCAGCCACAGCCTGGTTTCTGCTGTGCTGGAAACCAGCAAGCACAGAGCTATCAAGGAGAGTAAATGGTGCTGGTCACTAACCATGTTGTGAACCCAGCCCTTGTTTGTGTGAGAGATTTGTACAGTGGTACCTCTGGTTAAGAACTTAATTCGTTCCGGAGGTCCGTTCTTAACCTGAAACTGTTCTTAACCTGAGGTACTAATTTAGCTAATGGGGCCTCCCACTGCCGGCTGCCACACGATTTCTGTTCTCATCCTGAGGTAAAGTTCTTAACCCGAGGTACTACTTCTGGGTTAGCAGTCTGTAACCTGAAGCGTTTGTTACCCGAGGTACCACTGTAAATAGGAGAATTTCCCCACTGGATACAGAGCCGGTCACTAAAGTCTGACAATTAAAAGACACTTCATGTTGGACTACACAAGTTGCCAGATCTTTGTGTAGTCTAATTATTCAGGCTTCTCATCAAGGAAATAATCCTGTGCTTAGAGTAAGTTTGGCAAGTGGGCAAAGTGTTTTGGTGGGGTTTCCTCCAGAATATGATCTTAAAAAGTGAACAACTTAGTTGAATATGTCCTTCTGCAGAATCAGGCCATGAGTCAGACCATCCAGCCCAGGGCCATCTCCCTTAGCTTTCCCTTTCAAGTGGTTTTCCAGACTCGTGATTCCCCTCTGCCCTAGGGAGCACAGCCATGCTGGTTGAGGCTAATGAGAGTTGTGAGTCCAAAACATCAGTTTGGGGAAAGCTTGATCTACTCCAACTGGGAGCTAGTCTCCAGCAGAGCAAGGGCTTCCTTCACCTTCCTGCCAAGGGCCCTTTTACCAGAAAATGCCATGGGGAAATTGAACCTTGGGCCTTCTACATGCAAGGCATTTGCTGGGCCACTTGGTCCAATAACAGCATTTATGCCTTTTATTCTGGTTTTTGGACACCTGAGATGTGTCTTTTTAGTACCTGCCCTATTCTTCTGGTTGTAAGGCCTGCTGACTCAGGCCAGTGGCCTATCTAGTCTGGCATCCTGTTCTCACCATGAGCAAGCAGAACATGAGCACAAGAGCGGTCTCCTATCCTGCCATTTCCAACTCCTGTTCAGAAGTATTGCTGCCTCCAGCTGTGAAGGTACAGTAGAGGCATGGCTGGTAGCCATTGAAAGCCCTCTCCCCCATGATTGTAAGTTGTTCTGACTGATTTTAATATTCTGTTTTTATACGGTTGTAACTTGCTGCGGGACCTTGTGGTGAAGGATGGGTAAGAAATCCAGTCTGTACCATTACAACTACTACAAATGCCCTGGGAATTATGCGCATCTTGAGAAAGGAAGGAAAATTATGCAGCGAGACCACCCAAATCCTAAGGCTAAATTCGAAGGCCCACGTAAACTATTCCCCTTCAACAAATCTGCATAAAATGACCAAGTGTTAAAAGAGTAACAAAAGACATAAACAGCTAAGAAATTCAAACACACTCCTACTGTAGCTGGAAACAAGAGTGATGATTTATTATTTCCTTCTGTATAACTTTTATAAATATGCCAAGCATGGCAGGAAGCAGCTGTTCCCAAGAACAGACAAGAAGCTGGACATTCTCGTGTTTCTCCAGAACCCAGCACCAGTTATAGTGCACTGTTCTCTGCTTCAGTCTGTGCATCTCCACTAAACCTCCTTAGGAACAAGCAGAAATCCAGAAGGCAACTGTAGAAAGGGGAGGAGGAAGGGGCTGGTTCAAACTTCAAACTCAAATTCAAAGTACTGGGGATCAAAATAATGGATGCGAACATAGCCGTCCTCTCCACCGCTGCTGTAACTGAAAGCAGGAACAAAGCAGAAACAAAGTTATAGATTCAATTCCAGGAGTTCCACATTTCACCCTGGTGAGATGCATACCCGCTTAGAACACAGGGAGATGGACACCCTTACCTCTTTCCATCAGGGTGGAAAGCGACACTGTTAATAGGGCCAAAGTGGCCCTTGACTCTCCCAAATTCTTCCTCAACGCCCAGGTGGAAGAACCTAGAACCACGAAGGAAAAGGCAGTGAGATACAAGCAACAGAGCCCAGATGTTGATGCTGAGACTATCTTCAACATACCTCACCAAAGGGGTAACCATTGCCTACTGGTTGCTTGGGGAATTGACTGCATCACCACCATCACCCCCTTGCAGGAATAGGAGAAGCCAAAATTTGCTCACCTGGCCTCAAACTTGCCAATCCTGGTGGAAGTGGTCGTCACATCCATGGCCTCCTGTCCACCACCCAACACCACCTGCCAAAGAGGGAATGGGGGATGGGGAGAGAACACCTCAGTCACACACTCCTTTGTAGCATGTTAATGGGCCAAGGACTCAGAGCCCAATACATGATGTCTTCACTTTCCACCACACAGCAAAACATACTAACCAAGGATAGCCTAACTTCTGTCTACAGTCTGGTAACCTCTAGATTAGATTTGCAATGCATTGTACATGGGGCTGCTTTTGAAGCTGCTTCAGAAATGGCAGCTAGTGCTATAGAGTCTTGTGTGTCTTAGGACCCCAATACCTCAAGGACCACCTCTCCCCATATGAGCTGACCCAGACCTTGCAATCATCATCTGAGGCCCTTCTCCATCGGGCCCCACTGTAGGAGGTCTGGAGGGTGGCAACATGCAAGAGGCCTTTTTCAGTGCTAGCTCCCTGCTGGTGGAATGCTCCCCCCCGGCACAATCATTACATACCATCAGGCACCAGAGAAAAAACATGTCAGGCATTTGGCTTTTAATTATGTGTGACCTCCTTCAGTGGGTAGCGCATTTTAAAAATATGCCTTTTTTAAAAATATGAATGTGTTTCAGAGTTTTTTCCTGTTCTGTTCAATGCTGGTTTAAATGTATGTGTTATTTATTGTTGTAAGTCGCTGTGGGTAACTTTTTTAAAAAGCAACCAATAAGTTTAATAAGAAATACTTAAATACTGTACATAAATAAATAATATACTGGTGTTCTAGTGCCCACATGAATTCTAGGAGTTCTCCCAGCAACCAGACAACAGGGATGATAATCAATAATCAATACTTTAAGCTCTGGCCCACCCGAGTGTCTCCAAGGGGTATAGAATCATAGAGTTGGAAGAGACCACAAGGGCCATCCAGTCCAACGCCCTGCCAAGCAGGGTAGAGAAATGGGGAACCCTAGCCAATGCTCCCTGCTTGCTCTTTCACTCTTGAGTCTTGCCCCTCCATCTCTCAGTGTATTGTCACATCACACCTACCCAATCCTACTGAAGCCAGGAGGAGCTGGCAAAGGAGGCAATGCACAACCAACAGCATATATTCAAAAGGTAACATACGAGTCTAGCATCTCTGTCTCACATGGGGAAGATCTTTCACAAGCCTCTGGGACTCTATGAATGTCTAGCTATGAGGACGGGTGGGGATGCCCCGAAACAAGGGAGAGGTGCCCCATATGGCCCACCAACATACATGATCAAAGATGGGGGAGAGGGCTGCAGAGTTCACTGGCCGCTCTGTCCGGAACGTCTTCAGGTGGTCAAGCGTCGTGCAGTCAAACAGCTGCAGAGGAAGAAGTGAATTGGCAGAAGCCTTCTTAGCACACGCATCTCTTAAAGGCACAAAGCATCAGAGTCCTGGGAAAGGTCCCAGTCACCCGCCCTGGGAATGCCACAGCATCATGCCTAACCAGACGAGCACAAGAAGCAGAATTATCAGCCACTGCAGAGACCACCCAATGGCGATGGCAGCAGGCAGCCCATTGCGGTGGCTGCAGCAAGCACAAAACAGACCTCAGAAGCCAAGGAGGGCTTCTTCTGATTGATGGTGCATTGTGACATGCACTGATTTATTACACTGTTTTAAGCAATCTTCAGTCCTTTGTCCAGCTGAGACAGGAGCCCCAGGCTGTGCCACCAATTCCAAACCAGGAAACTGCTATTTGGTGCAAGCAGCTCTTGTGCCATATCAAACTTAAGAGCCTGGCAGCTGGATCAGGCCAATGGTGCATCTAGTTTAGCATTCTCTTATCACAGTGGCCACCCAGAGTCCCAAATGGGAAGCCCACAAGCAGGACCCAGGCACAAGAGTACTCCTTCCACCTGTGATTCTCAGCAACTGGGAGTCAGATGTGTACTGCCTTCAACAGTGGAAATGGAACCTATTCATAAAAGCCTTCTCTTCCAGCACTTCCTAGTATGCTAAAACATGGATGGGGAGTATGGGAAGCTTCCTTTTGGGGTCACCTTTTTACCTCTCCGTGGCTACTAATGGGTTTTGCACCAATCTCAAATTCCACACTTAAAGAGGGCAAATCAGGGAAATATGCAGGACGCACCTTGGCAGTGTTATCCTTGGAGGCAGTGATGAACATGGTCATGTCTCGAGAGGTCTGAATGTCATTGATCTGTTTGGTGTGCTCTTTGACGTTCATGAGGACCTCTCCTGACTAAAAGAGGAAAGAGAGGTGAAGGAAACTGAGCACCTCCAGACCAATGGAGGAAGAAACCACATCTTTCTCAAGTCCTGAATAAAACAGCCCATCCAAAACAGCTGACATGCATAAAAAAGAGAGACAAACAATACAAGACAATTTGTCATTTGGTTATCAGCTGCAGCTCACAGTTCCAACCCACACTAACCTTTGCACTGAACTGGTTCAACTCCCCGTTCTCATGTCCCGCAATAATGTATTCCCCAAGGGGACCCCAAACAGCGCTGGTGATTTTGGAATCACTACAGGGGATCTTCATGTATGGCTCGTTGTCCTCTGTAGACAAAGCAAAACAGGGTGAGATTCAGAGATGCCAAAGGGCAGGGGAGGCAGCCACCCATCCCAACCCTGAGCCCTCCACCTAGTGGCCTCACCAATCTGGCTGGAGTCACGGAGGTCAAAGAAGCTCACAAAACACTGGTAGCCCATTTGTTTGTCTGTGGAAAACATGATGATGTTCCCTCCAAAGTCAAAGCCGCAGGTACGCACGGCTGAGTTGGTCTTGACCAGAGCAAGCTGCTTCCCTAAGGCAAAAGACATCACACATAAAACTAGCCTGAAGGAAGGTATGCAAATCTCTGTATACCAGGTCCATCAGTTCTGACCTGCTCTCCAAGGCCTCAGGCACAGGAGTAGGGTGGTTGGGGAACGAGAGCTTTCCCAGCTCTGCTACCAGAGGCTTTTCAACCAGGGATGCCGAGGACTGGATTCTGGTACCTTACTGATTCAAAACCAGTGTGCTGCAGCCCACCTCTTATCGTCAGATAAGCGCCTGCCAAGCTTAAGAGTTCAATCCTACACGTTTACCCAGAGGCAAGACCAAATGGGTTCAGTGGGGCCTTTTCCCAAATCAGCCTTAAGTTGATAGGTTTTTAATCCAGCCTTCCCCAAACTGGCACCCATCAGATGTTCTGGCTTACAACTCCCATCAGCCTCAGGCATCTCCACCCTGCCTCACTATGGAGTGCTCCCATCATTCCACAAAAGCTTTTGTTTGAGGTTCTACCTGTCTCACAGTCCCAGAGCCGGCAGCTGTTGTCTGCAGAGCCTGTCAGCACATGCCTCGTGTCCCCTATAGGAGCAGTCAAGGAACCAAAACACAATTATGTACAACTTACAGAAGGAGGTGTATATGACTTACTGCACAGCTTCAAGTATCCATACCAAATGAATTCCAAAGCATGGCTCATCCAACTGCACAAGCCTTTTGCTGTCAGGTGTCTGGGGCAAAACTTCAACATCTTTCATATGAATCTAAGCATCCAGGAAGTTTCTTTTAACCAATCTGTATTCTTTAAAAAGTAGGTGTTCTGTAGGGTTATTACGATCTACTAATATGTTCAAAGTCATATTTGTACTAATTAGCCTCTTAGTCAAACTCATAAATTTGGTTATTGTCTGTGAAAGTCAAGCACTATGACCCTTGTCTCCTTGATGGTACAGGCAGCTACTGTAATCCCCAAATTAGAGGTCAAAAATAACATTAATGTAAGGCCCAGCCACTACTCCAGGAGTAGCCAATGCAGTGTCCATGTTCCTGGACTCAGCTCCCATCAGCCCCAGCCAGAATGCCCAATCAATGGTCAGGGATATAGGAGCTGGGAATACAGAAATATTGGCTATGCCTCCACTACTCTCTGAAATGCTCACTCCAACTGCAAAGTCTCTCAAGAGTATCTCAACTTAATACTTGAAAAAGGGTCAAAAATACCAAAGGATACAGTCAGCATCCACACACCAGACTGCGCCAGTATGTCCGCTGTATGTGCCGAGTCTCTCCCCGTTGACAGAGTACCAAACATTAACAATCTGATAAAAGAAGAATAATCATATTATGAAAATGCACCCAAAACAGAAAGACAAGAACAAAATTACCACCCTCTAGTCTACCTGATTTTGGACAATGTATTGACTACTTAATGGCTTGTGAGAAGCAAACAAATTTGCACTGAATTTTGGTGAGGGGGAAGTACTGGAAGAACTGTTTATATGGTTAACTACAAATCAGCAATACCTTCAAAAGGAAAAGAAAATAATATGCTAAATAGGCAACAATGTATACTTTTTAAAGGCAGCAAGAAGTTGCGACTGTGAGAAAGGTGTAGAAAAGAACAGTTCGAGGAAAACATACCGGATCTTTTGCTACTGTGAATAACAAGTCTCCTTCCCTGTTATATTTGATCTGAGTAATTGATCTCTCGTGGCCTTGCAACAATATGGGTTTCTGTGAAGAAATGTACTATTAAATCACATATTCTTTATTACCCACCCTTCAACCTAAGGTCTCGGGGTGGGTTACAACATTAAAGAAGTTTAAAACAACTTTAAATTCATAAAATCCTCAGTTTAGTTGTTGAGCTGAACATTAGTTACTAAAACCACAAATAACTACAATCTATTTAGACTCCACGCACAGGATCTGCAATAGGACCCTTCAGATATACGGCAGGAATGAAGCTCTCTTTAATAAGGCCATTTCGGTAAGGCAAGCCAAGAGGGTGAGGGCGGGGAGGGAAGGGGGAAATTGTCATTTCAACAGCATCGCAAGGCGCTCGCTCTCCCCCCCCCCACCTCTGCCGTGTAGAGGAAATACCGTAGTTCGGCCATTACTACTTTTTAAACCTACCGAGCAAAGCAATTGGTGGGTTATCAGACGAGGAAGGGGGGTGTCGGCGTTTGTGGGTTGGGGGGAAGAATATAAACAAGACAAGGAGGCAGTCTGGATTTAGGGTGTGGCGGCTTCCGAAAGCGTCGTGCGCGCACACGGACACGCGTCCCGTTTCTGCGCGGGGCTCGAAAGAAACAAGCATGAAAACAACCCGCAGTGCGGCCTATAAAAGCCTACAGGTAAAGCGCACAGGCGGTAAAACAACGCCCGGGTCAATTAAGAAACCCCATTCGATAAATCCGGAGGGCGGCGGGGGATAAAGGGAGTCTTACCATGGCTGCGGTGAAGAGACGCCACCGGGAACAGCAACGGCGCCACGAGCGAAAAAGGCAGAGAATCCACTTCCGGCATCAAACCGGAAGGAAAAGCCCGGCAGCGGAATTATAGAGATAGGAAAAGAAGAGAGAAGTGCATCCAAAGCTTGGTTTCAGTTGGAGGATTCCGCGTATGCGGGGAGGGTACGTACGCAAGAAGATCACAAACACACAACACGCAGAAAACGAGCAAAGTTCCAGGTCTCGTTCTATCTATGCGGTGAGAAGAATAACAATCCGCTCTTTCCTCTATGGTTCTCCCCTCATGCGCACGCGCGCTCCTTCTCTAGAAGGTCGGAAATATACAGTTCCCTAGAGGGACGTCACAAGCGCCTGGGCCACTTAGGAGGGCGGGGACCACAGAGCTAGGAAGAGAGAGCGACGCCCCGCCTTCTGCCAAAGAGATTGTCAATGGCCGACTTCCGTTTTGTACCGGAAGACAAGGCTGCGCGTCTCTCTAGACTCTTGCTCGACTGTGGTCGAGTCTGTCGCCATGGTGTCGCCGGGTGAGCAAGTTATTTCCGGTGTCACAGAAATAAGGGCCGGGTGGGGGGACGGTGACCTGGGAACGAGGCCCTCTTAACCGGAGGGAGGGGAGGCATTCTTTCTGAGTAACGCGCACGACTCTGCGCTGGCCTTTGTTCGATTTATTTGCAGGCCGCCGTTCTGCCCGCCAGCAGTAGCCTGCATGGCCAATCGGGAAGGTCACAGGCTCGCCCTACCTGCTTTGAAACTTCCGTCATCAAAGGGTTATTATTTACAAAGACTGGGAGAAAAGTTTTGAGGTGGGGAGGGGGAAGTATGTGCGATTTGTTACCAGAAAACGAGGGGCCCACACTAGAATAGAATAGAAATACTTTATTGTCACTGTACCACTTGTTCTCAATGCTACCAACATGAGTCTGACCAAACTGCGGGAGGCAGTGGAAGACAAGAGTGCCTGGCGTGCTCTGGTCCATAGGGTCACGAAGAGTCGGAAACGACTAAACAACAACAACAACCACTTATTTACAGTGAGATTAAAGGAGCCCCCCCAATCTCTCAGTCCTTGTTACACTCTGTGTGCTGTCATAGTACCACCAACCCCGAACGTCAGCTGCAATGTTGCTGTCTTCCATTCAGCAGCCTCACAGCCCATGGGTAGAAACTGTCATTTAACCTGTTAGTGCGGCTTATGCTTCTGTATCTCCTGCCCGAGGGCACTAAGTTCAGCATCATTTTCTCTCCCCTCCCTTGCTCTCAAGTGGAGATGGGGAACCTGCAGCCCTCCAGACTTCCAATTCCCATCAGTGCCAGCCAGTATGGTTGATGGTCACTCTGGAGTGATGGGAACTAGTTCAGGGACATCTGGAGGACCACAGGTTCACCATCTTTGATGTAGGGCTTCCCATTGCGTCATATATTGATGCTGCTGCAGTTTATGCTATTGGTAGTCTTACGGGTGTGGGGGCTCTGGTACCATGCCAAATGGTGTTGGTGCTGGGGAACTGTTGGACGCTGGACCTTGAATCATTTCCTAACACATGCACTGAAAAATTCTTCAAAACAATTCTTAGACTGCAGGGATTAGAGCACTGTGTTGTTACAGGTGAAGTTGCTGCTTTGGTCTTGGTGGCAGTTCTTTGGGGAGGAACCAATCCATTTTTGAAAAGAGGAACTGAGGGTCTGGAGCGAGTGAAGAGAGAGAGCAGAACTCTACAGCTGCTGGCAGAAATTAAATTCCTTTGCCTCAATTACAAGGTATTTCAATCTCTTAAGTGGTGTGATTCCTGGGGGTCCAGGTGCTTACCCAGGGTTCGTGTTTCCTTTTGGAAATGAGGCACAGCGGAGACTCTGGTGTCTATGTTGTATGGTCTCTTTACACGTATATGCAACCTAAGCCTATGATGGAGGGTTCACAGCATCGACAGCCCAAGAGGGCTTCTTCCATAGCTACAGCCTTGGACTCAAGCAGCTTGGATTCAAGCAGAAATTAAATGTACTTATGTATTCAAGATATTTGTATGTTGCTTTTCATAAAATTGTATCCTAAGGCAATTCAAGGTACAATTTAAAACACAATAAAACAATAAGCTACAGTAAATGGATGTATAGTATGTGTATATATGGCGGTTCAAAAGATTAATAAACATTGCAATCATAAAACAGCAGGGTAGACAAATTTACTAGCAACACAATATTTAAAACATCAGATCTTTAAATGCCTGAGAGTAAAAATGTTTTAACCTGGTACAGAAGACAGGAGTGCCTGGCGTTCTCTGGTCCATGAGGTCACGAAGAGTCAGACACAACTAAACGACTAAACAACAACCTTGTACATAAGATAGTAAAGAAGACATGAAGCAAGGGAGGGTGTTTCACAGCTGAGGCACCACAGATGAAAAAGCTCACGGTTGTTGCCCCTGTCAAGTCTCTGATGTGGGGGAACACTGCAGAGAACTACTGGGTGGGATGCTACTTGCTTTTGGAGGTGACATGAGAGTAGGTGGTTCTTAGGATGCCTAGATCCTAAGTGTAAAGCACTTTAAAGGCTGAAACTAGCACCTTGTATTGGGCTGATAAGGAACTGGTAGCCAGTGAAGAACTTTCAGAATTGATATACTTTGTTCCCAGTGACCCATTTCAGTTAAAATTGTGTTTGCCATATTTTGAATCACTTGCAGCTATTAACAAAAACAGCTCCAATTACAACACATTACAGTAGACCAGTGTTCTTCAATCTTGGTTCCCCAGAAGTTGGACTACAACTCCCATCATCCCTCACCATTTGTGAAGTTGGCTGGGGAATTGTAGGTCAGCAACAGCTGGGGAACCATATATGAAGAACACTGCAGTAGCCTGAAATGGGGGTATTAGCAGCTAAGGTCTTCAGGATCTCATTGCAGCTCATTGTCATTTCAAATCCAATAATCCTGGAGGTCTGACCATGCTGTTGTTTTTCATTTTTGCAGTACGTGGTGCCATTTGTGCTCAACCAGTGTGGCTCTTTTGTCTACTATCTTACTTTAGCATCTACAGGTTGGTCCTTAATTACTGCTTCTAGAGGATGTGAGTGATATTTGGGGAAGTGATGCAGACACTTCAAGTCTTGATTACTGTTTTGTAGCCGTTTCAAATAGAACATACTGCAAGTGGGTGGATGTGCCATTTTTTAACGCTCCCCTGTGTAAAAACGCTAACAAACCTGCAGTGAGCTCAAACTCAACAAGAAGTGAGCTTGCTTAGAACCTGCCCAATTTTTTGTTTGTTTACTGACAGGATGCTTTTCACAAGGAGAGCATTCAAAAACAACACCCCCACCTACAGCCTGAAGTGGTATCATTCACTCTGTCACCTGCACATTCTACCACTTCATTCTGCTGCATGTGTAGACAGAGCCAGTCACTGTGGCTTTTCTGTGTTTATTGTGGCTTTTTGCAGCATCCACATGACATTTCTGGCACAAACACCAGCCCATATTTTTCCTGCATAAACCTGGATTTACATTTTTAATAGAAAAACTGATAAGTTTTAAAACCCTAAAACCTGCTGCTATATTAAGCCCCTGTCTTTGCAATGTCCTTCACTTACTCAAGGGGCTGCACTATCAATAGGTCAGTCTGGAAGTATCTTCCCTGCAGACACTTTCCTGCTTGAGGATGGATTGTTTCCATCACAGAGCCATTTCATATTTGTTTAATTAGATCAGATGCTTCAATGGTAACCCTTTCCCTCTTCCATTTCAGACCTGACCTTGGCTGTACCTCTTTGTAACTCTCTGGCTCTGATGTTCACATTAGCAATGGGGAAGGTTCTTGGAGAAGACATTGGTGGTGCAAGTAGGTCTCTCTTTTCCTGAGCAGATTCTAACCCTGTCAGCTCCAGCTGTGCCCTTCTTCATAGAGAGCTAACAGGATTTGCATATATAAGAAAACCATATGCACCTCTCTTCCATGAGCAAGTTTCATTGAAGTGGATAGCAACAGTGAGCACTTTCAGAGCTTTTGCTTATTTTTCTGATTTTTTTTTCCTTTAGGGGCTGCACTGGGAATGCTACTGACAGCTTTGGGAGTTGCACTCTGCATAGCTGGGTCTGTACATGAGACATCATGAGAACCGTCTTGGAAGGAGGGCAGAATTTGTGGAAGGCAACAGTTCTCCATGCTAATGCTGGCTCTACTCGTAGGACACACACACAGCATCTTTGGAGGCACCCAGTGGACTCCGCACAAGCTTAGAGCTCTCAAGGCCTGAAGGGAAAGCATTGTCTTCCTTAACCTCTAGCCCCACTGGTTGGCAGTGGGCCCTGGGTGGAGTGACTTGGCAATGGGATGCTCCTGCCAGCCTGTCCACAGCAGAACCCCTGAGAGTTCTGGGGGTGCCTTCACATTAGTGGTACAATAAGGAGCACTTTCAACTTGGGCAGAGTTTGTTCAAAGTGCTCAAGAGAGCAATTTTCTGCAAAGGTGAACTAAAAGTGCAGGCATTCCTGCTAGTGCACATGCAGAGCTGTGAGGCAGGACAGTGGAAGAAGACATTGGAAGTGCTGAACTGTAAAGCCCCAAACAGCATCATCTGAAGGACTGCTTAGGCTTATGTGAAGTTGCCTAAGCACTGAAATTGGCTTTGGTAGCCCTGTTCTCTGGCCCATAATTAGTTAAGATCAGAAGGGCATGCAGAAAGGTTGGAGGACAATATGTTGGGAAAGTCTGGTCTAGGCTAATGCCTAGATTTTTTCTGTGGATTTACTCTTTGATGCTTATTTTAATTGTTTCTTAATCACAGTATAAGCCACCATAGAAAGTTGTTACCTGGATGGGTGATGTGTAAATGATGGTAAACAAATAAAAAACAATTCTGCATTTGAGTACCAGTATGTGCAGAGTGGCTTTTCCCTGCCACTGTGCAACTACAGCTCCCCACCCACCCAAACCACTGGAAAGGGCAGGCTGGGCAGGGCATCTTGAGCTCCAGCACTAAAGAAAAAATAAATGAAATAAACCCCTGATAACTCTGGGCAAAGCATAAATCTTGTGTTGGCTACATTTGCAAAGTTTCAGGTGTGGACAGCTTTACCCTCTTCTTCAGAAACTCCCCAGTGTTTTCAATGAACTCCAGAAAGAGTAATTAGTTGACCACATGTGGGACTTGCAACAGAGTGTTGCAGTGGTTGTTGGTGGTTTTTTTTAATTAAAAAAAAAATTAAAGATTTTCTTGGTTTACATAAGTACAGTGGTACCTTGAGTTACAAATGCCTCAGGTTACAAAACGCAGGTTACAAACTCCGCTAACCTGGAAGAGTTACCTTGAGTTGAGAACTTTGCGCCGGCAGCACAACAGCAGCAAGAGGCCCCATTAGCGAAAACACGCCTCTAGTTAAGAACAGTTTCAGGTTAAGAACGGACCTCCAGAATGAATTAAGTTCGTAACTAGAGGTACCACTGTAGGTGCATTGCTTCTTTTTTCTGGTTGTAAAGTCTTTTCTACAGATTGGTTACGTTTGATATGAGACATCAGTGTTGTATACAGTATACAGTCAGGGAAGAAGCGGGGGGGCAGGGAGAGAGGAGGGGTGGTGGTGAGTTCAGCAGCACCCCTCCCCACAAATCAGTATTCTGTGGCCACTGAACATGTCTAGTCTTCATTTTTCTATTTTAATTTTTTTATAGAAACATTAGCACTCCCCACCCTCTAAGCCTTCAGAAACACACCCCATGTGTGTAGATTCTCCTTGTATATATACTGCTAATGTAGCAAAGTACAGCAGAACAAGAAAGCAAAGATTCAAGAAGATAACTGTGCTGAAGACACATGTTTCCATTTCACCTTTATTCCACAGAGTGTGGTGGTTTGCATGTTACAACATCTCTGCCTCAGTATCACTCAAGGAATAAATAGTTTGTGTAAAATGCAATCATAGCGTGCAATTTCTCTCATGTGACTACTGTGTAATTTTTCCATATAGGGAGGTTTCACAAAAAATGGCTCCTTGTGTGAAAATGTGGCAATAAAATATTGTATGCAAAGTTAAGTAGCACAAAAATGAAGGTAAAATCAGTCCTCACTAGCAAGCGCTCATCATTCTTGTGTCAAAGGAGTTGGTCAAAAATGCTGGATGAGAACTAGGGATTCAATGACTGAAAGAAAGTTGCATTCTTGAAGGAATATTAACAAGGCCCAGGAGGGGGGGAAATCCCTGTACTTTAAAACCTACTTTTATATATACTACGGTATACAGTGGGAAACTGTAGAGAGAATGCCTGGCTCACCTCTTCTAGCTGTCTCACTGAGAAGGAAAGAGACCTAGGGGCATTATCAAATTGAAAGCAAAAATGGTTATGGTCTGAACAAGAATGGAGAAAAATGATTATGTTAAGACAGGACTTGCCAGTCTGACTCACACTGGAACAATGTCTTCTGACCCCCATAAAGCCCCTCAGCCCCCTTCCACAATGTACCCTGCTCTAAGACACACACCCACAACAGGGAAAGCTGTGACATGAAAAATCAGAAGAGAATTTTCACTGTTGCTTTCACAAGCATGAAAGCTGGGACCATGCAGAGTAGCCAGCTCCAGGAAGCCACAAGCCCTTCCCTGCAGTCATGGTGGGAGCTGCTCCCCCAATGTTTTCTTCCCCCTGACAGCTGGTAAGAGCAGCTACATCGGTTTCTGTGTGACTGGGAACATAAGCTGGATACCTCCAAGTCGGCAGTCACTCTGGGCTCCCCAACTTCTGTTTCAGGATCAAATACTATGAAGAAGGGAGGTAGGGAAAAGAGAGAGAAAAGGGAGAAATAAGGAAATGAGTTGTGGATGAAATTTTGTCCTTTGTACAGCACCTAGTGCACTGTTGGTTCTGAAGAGTATTAAACACTAATAGGCACCAGCACACAATGTACCCCATTTAGACTCCAATGGATGCTGCCTCTGACAATTTTAGCTATTTGTGGCTGAGCACCCACCCACTGAATTTAAAAGAACCAAAAGCTGAAGAATCATCCCAGACCCACCAACTCTTTTCTCAAGGGTGGGAGGGTGCTGTAGGCATCATATTACAAAGGTGTGAACAAGAAGTCACAGCTCCACACCACAGCACTGGCTCTCCTAGCCTCTCCTCCCCATGCACAGAGGAGTTCCTTGAGGACCAGCTCTTACGTTCTTACGGCTGGCAATCGCTTGTTGCAGCCACAGGAGCTCCATGGCCAGGTGCTTTCGGTAGCGCTGGAGGTCAGGCACAGCTTGGGGCATCTCTGGTACTTTTTGGAAATGAAGCTCTGCATAACAAAAGGTCAAGAAACCACTCTTAGTCTGGCCCCCATGCCTTTCCCTTCCCGTTGGCTCCTGTTCCCTGCCCCCCCACTACTAGGTAAGTTTATTGGGGCAGGAACCTGCCTTTTCAGCATAAGCAAAAAATACCATGTTGGGCGATGATGCTGAAGAACAGAGAAAAACAGTAACTGTACTGCAAAGCAAAGGAAGACAGTGGGTGGGAGCTTGGAGTCTCAAATTGTTCCACATGCCTTACCATGGCTCAACTTTGGAGACTCCATGTTGAGGATCATGCTGCTCCATTCGGACGACATGCTGTTGTGCTGCTTGCCTTCCTCACTCTCTCCTGGCAGGCTGCAGGCATTCCCAGGGGACCTGCTCACAAGACACTCCTCCTCAACCTCAGTTTCTGCCACCACCTCAGGTGGAAGGCTGCTTGGAAGCTGCATCTTGCAATCAGGGTCCTTTTTGGAGAGTAGCTCTTCTTGACAACAAAGCGCTGCCTCCTTTTCATGCAACTTGTTCTTGCTGGCTCCTGGCTCTTGGACACTTAATTCCCTGGCTTTTATTGGTTTCTGGACAGACTATATTTAAGACAGAGGAAGAAAAGCACCATTTTCAGTACAAGGCTGCAACCTCACATTTACTGAAGCCAGTTCTCATTTCCCTCTTCTCTTTCGTTCTGGTGCAATTAAAAGCCAGTGAAAGCACTGCCAGCTTCTACCAAGAGCAGAAAGAACCAGCAACCGTACCTTTGGAAGAAACGCTGGCACTGGCATAGAATGCCTGTTCCACTTCAGCCAGTCCAGATCCCCTTCAATCTCCTTGACGATGCTCTCATATTCCCCCTTTAAGCTTTGAAATCTCTTCCTGACCAGGTAACCCCTGACATGAGCCTAGGAAGAAAATGAATAATAAAAAATAACAATCACAAATTAGGAAGGAATTAGAAGCCATGAGCCCAAGCCTGGATATAACACAGGCCTTCTAGGGTTGCCATGACTCCCCCCCACTTCCTGGTCTTGTACCTTTAAAAAGCAGCCCAACAAGCAGGAATTATATAGTGACACTTTTTCTATCTCCATCTTTGCCAGGCTGCTGTGGAGGACTCAGGAGAAAGCCCAGTTAGGAAGCTGGCAGTCCTAGTATACTCTGCTCCTGACCCCAATCCCAAGAGAAGAGATGCTGGAGGCAGGAAAGGAAAGAAAGAGGAGCAAAAGGCATATGTATGTGTGTGTATTTATATATTACATGCTACCACCACCACTTTTGAGAACTTTTCCCTATGGGCATTCTTTAACAGAAGCCACCATTTCCATTTAAAAACAGCAGCAGCACAAAATGCTTTAAGCAGAGCAGTTTATTTGCTGCAAGGAAATCACTGAGGAAAGGGGTGGGATGGGTGAAATGTGTATTTACGCAAAGCAGGCCATGTTGGGAAGGGAGAGTAATGGCTCAGCGGTAGAGCATCTCCTTTGCATGCAGAAGCTCCCAGTTTTACATGCATGCAGAAGTTCCTCTCGCCTGCTTTGCACCCACATCAAGCCTTCCGCCCTCCCAGGGCTGCTGCTCCTTTTCAGGGTCCCCAGGGGGATGAAGCCAAACCATGAGGACTAGCACCCCTAGGTCTGCCTTGAGTGACAGGTCCACCATGCCAACCGATGCCACCCACTATCCTGGTTCCGGCACCTGAAGCGTCACCACCACCCTCCTCCTCCTCCTCAGCGTTAGCTCCTGCTGCTCTTCCTCGCTCTCCGTCATCTTCGGCTTTGGCTGCCCAGGCAACCGCGCTTCCCGATGACGTCTCCGACGCGCCACAAGCGAGACCATTTCTTATTCTTGCAGTTCCCATGAGCAGTCGCGAGGTGGCGCTGCCCAGGCGCGCTCTTTGTTCTTTAGGCTGCCCACGTTGCAAAGGGAATGTGTTTCCCATTCCTTAGAGCTGGGCTTTTGCCGGTATGCTGCTTACTCTTACCTGGCCTCCCCAACACTGGCCAAATCTTCTGGGTCCTGTAACAGACTGCTGTTCTCCAGGTGCACCAAAGATGGCTTGTCCCCACCCCCGCGGAAACCCGCTCTTTAGCGCTGAATCAGAGCAAGCGTCACTTGGGGTCCCCCCCCACCCCCCAGGATTGCTCCCTTTGCTCCAATTCAGCGCTAAAGAGCAGGTTTTCTTCCGGGAAGCAACGGGGCAAGTGGGAAATCGCTTGGACTTACGCTTTCTAGCCATGGAACAAGTGTGAACAAGCCCTGAGGATGGTACCGTAAACACCCCGCAGCCAGTATTAGGCCTGCTACTTCTCTCTTGCTCACTTGACTTTTCATTTTTTCAAAGCATTCATGCAATTAAAAAGCAAGGTTATCTATTAACTCTAGAATACTTTATAAGCTTCATGTCTTTACTTTTAAAGCTCTTCATGATCAGTCTTCCTATCACTTGGCCTTGGTGTCCCCGCTATAGGCCTAGTTGCTCTGTTCATTCTTCTGATTCTGTGCTTATTCATACCATGGTTTCTTGCACTTTATGATTGTCCTTTTTCTCTCCCAGATGCTTGGAATTCTATTCTGGAACACTCGCAGGCTGCCCCTCACACTGTATGATTAAATCTCTGTTACATAAGAACATAAGATGAGCCTGCTGGATCTTTATGCCCCATCTAGTCCAGCATCCTGTTCTCAGTGACCAACCAAATGCCTGGGGAAAACCAGCAAACAGGATTCAAGCACTGTGGCTTCCAGAACCTGGTATTCAGAAGTATTGCTACCTCCGGCTGTAGAGCATAGCCATCATGGCTTGTAGCCATATTCAGGGAGGAGTTTTTTTTGCAGAAGATTCATCACCCAGATCCAAACCTCTATACATACTCCCCCGCCCCCAGCGCGCACACACACAAAAGGGAAAACCAACCAATTGCATAGAAAAATATTTTTATTTTAAATTAAAACGTTAAAAAGTTATGCATAAAGAGTTTTGAGTATTTTCATCTACTGTATTAGGCACTGTCCATGAGCGAGTCAGATTTCTTCAGACATGCTTCTCTGCCTGCCCTGGGGCAGTTGAAAGAGACTGGGCAGTTTACCTAGTGCTCCCCACTGGGACATATTAAGAAGAGGAGGACCTAGGGCTAGGCAGAGGGTGATGTAGTCCAAGGCAGTAGGAAGGCACTAGGGTTGGAGAAAGTTGGTGCAGCCTATGGCAAGCTATATGACTGCTTCTGAAGGGAGACTGAAAACGTTTGCCCACATTGCAAAGAAACCAACTGCTCCCAAAACAGTTTAGCTCCATCCAATGAAAGCAGTCGCTTGATTTGTAAGAACTCTTGGGTGGCTGAAGCATCTTAGCCCATTGGCGGGAGAAGCTATGGCAGCCAAGCCAAATTTCATGTGCCACAAGCCTGCTCGGTTAGCCATGGCCTGGCTTCAGAGGGTAAAAAATGACCTGAACCCATAGTTGGTGTTTGTGGGCCAATATGGAGGGGGATACAGGAGGTGGGGGGGGGCAGGAAAGAAAGGTGTGTTGATCACCTTTGGTTTCACTTGACAAACACCCACTGCAGCATTGTCATAGCAACTGCTGCTGGACCATCCCAGTGACCGAGGTGTCCTTAGCCACAGAGCAGCTGCCTGAAGCAGGCAGGAGGAAAGTGCAAATGGGTGGCGGCAGGCACTGCTAGTCACACATCAATACAGTTCTCTGGATGTGGCTGAGATGGGAAGGCCACAGGCTGCAAAGCTGAGTGGTATCCTTCCCCACCACCAAAAAAGGCACAGATTCAGCCAAGAGGTCAATAGTGATAAGCCGAGAGAGAGAAGTTGCAGCAGTGCAACTCATTCAGTCCTTGGTAGAGATTGCGGAGGGAGTGTTGGGAGTATTTGAGGATGGGATGGCAGGGCCTGCCAGCTCTATGGCTCCACTTCCAGGTGTGTGGCGCTTACTGTCCAGTGACCCAGGTACAGGCACCGTCTGCTTCAGCCATTCAATTTCTGCCTGCAAAGGAAGGAGCAAATGAACGTGAGCCATGCACAGCTCCCAAAATTCAATCACAGGAACAACAAGACATTGTGCAGCCTGTGGAAGCGGAGCGAAATGGCTGCTCTTCCCTGAGTCACGTATGGTCAAGTTTATTTCAACACCCAAGGCAGAAAATCCCACAATTATCTCTTCCTGGATGTAACCCCCCACCACCACCAATAAATTAAACAGTAGTTTTCAGCTTTTCATGACCTCCAAAATCTCCAGCCTGAGGCAACTGCCCCATTGTAACTGGCAAGGCCGGCCCCGCTTGGCTTTGGCTATGTGCAGTGGTGCCTTGCTAGAGGAATTTAATTCGTTCAACAGGTCTTTTCTTATAACGAAAAATTCGTCTAGCGAATCCCATAGGAATGCATTGGATTTCTTTTGAATTTTTTTGCCCATAGGAACGCCTTAATTGAATTTCAATGCATTCCTATGGGAAACCGCGATTCGCTAGACGAATTTTTCGTAAAACAAATTGTCTAGCAAGGCAACCTCCGCTAGAAAAAAACTTTCGTTAAGCGGAAATTTTGTTAAGCAGGGCATTCGTTAAGCGAGGCACCACTGTATTGCAAGAGTAATTCTCCCTCCAAAGCCATTTCCTACCTGTAAGGCGGCCCGCTTGGTCTGCTCATGTCCCATCACCACCTTCAGATCCTCCATGTCTTTCCTGCAAGAGGAAGGGGAGACATGAATTTTGGAGGGGGGAAGAAAACAGAGGACCAACCCTCCTCCACCCCATTGTTGTGGGAGAATCCTCAAGAAATGCAGAAACACACACTAACAAGTTACCTACAGCCAGCCTTCCCCAGCCTGGTGTTGTGAACTACAGCTCCCACCAGCCCTACCCGATGCTAAGGCTGATGGGAGTACAGTTGTGCAGGCTGGGCCTGATAGGAGTTGAGTTCAAGACAGCTGAAAAGCACCAGGAAGGCTTATTGCAGGAAGGCCCTGAACAGATGGACAATGACACCACCAAGCTGAACGCATGACTTATGACATTGCTTTGTGCTTCTCCACTGTTGTGGGCTGGGCAGGAGAGCTTTTCCAGAGCTTCTGGGATCTCTGCCTGGAAGAGAAGAGGAACCTGCCCACTGCTGGCCCACCTCACCGATGTTGTGCACGCATCAGGTCCATCACGGTCCTCAGAGACCGGAGCTCTGCCTTGAGATCATCCAGAGATGCTGGCTGCTCCTCTGTTTGTGACGCCTCACAGGTTAGAGCTAAAGGCTCTTCTCTGGTGTAACTGGACTGCTCCTTCAACTGCCGGGGGAGAGACAGATACAGGACAGAGAGGGTTGGAAGGGGCTGATGCTTCAATTCCTCCATGGGCCAAGGCTCCCAACCCCCATAGTAAAACAAAGGCAGGCAATGGAGGGCTGAAGCCCACCAATCAGAGAATCTTAGAATTGTAGAATTGGAAGGGACCCCAAGGGCCATCCAATCCAATCTCAGCTAAAGAATCCCCAACAGATGGCCATCCGGCCTCTGTTTATAAACCTCCAAGGAAGGAGAGTCCACCACCTTCTGAGGGAGTCTGTTCCACCGCTGAACAGCTCTTACTCTAAAAAAGTTCTTTCTAATGTTTTGTCATAATTTTCTTTCTTATAATTTGAATCCATTGATTCGGGTCCTCCCCTCTGGAGCAGCAGAAAACAAGCTTGCTCCATTTGACAGCCCTTTAGATACTTGAAGATGGCAATCATATCACCTTTCAGTCTTCTCTTTTCTGGGCTAAGATCCTGAAAATGGTACCCAGAAAGGAGGGGGAAACCATGGACCACACGACTGTTCAAACCAGTTTGAGCCTATTGTGTTGCTACCTCACACAACTCACCAGTTCAGGGCCTTTAGCTTTCTCTGTGGAGCTCGAGGGCTGGGTTGATCCCATCTCATCCTGCAACAGCCAATAAGAGAGAGAGATTTGGTGCCAACCGTCATCAAGACTAGCCATGTTTTAATATGCATGTTTTTAAATGCATATTTAAATATGCATGTTTTAATTTATATTTCACAAAATTTATACACCACTCAATTGTGAAAAACCTCAAAGTGGTTTATAAGCAGAATAAAACAATATAATTATCAGTTAAAACAATTAGAAACAACTATGTAAAACATTTTAAAAAACAGCAATAAACTAAAAACAGATTGCAACACACACCAACATCCTGCACATCTGGATAGGGCTTCCTAAACAAAAAATGTTTTTAGCAGTTGCCAATAAGAGTGCAGCGAAGGGACCTGTCTGATATATATCAATAGGCAGGGGGTTCTAAAGTGTAGGTGCAGCCACACTAAAATTTTATTACAAATGCAGAGCAGGCATTACATGGCATCTGTGACAGCACCAGTTCTGCAGATCGAAACGGGCGCATATGGGGAAAGGCAATCTCACAGGTAAACGTGTCCCAAGCTGTTCAGGGCATTATATACCAAAAACAACACCTTGAACATGGCCCGGTAGCAAATCAGTGACCAGTGCAGATCTCTGAGCACAGGTGCTGTATGCCGATGAGGCCTCACTCCTGTCAGCAATCATGCTGCAGCATTCTGCACTAACTGCAGCTTCCGGATCGAGCACGAGGGAAGCTGCACATAGAGCACATGCTTTGCTTCCTCTACTCTGCAGCCGCTGTTTAAAAAGGCACAAGATCCCATCCCTTTAACAGCTCTCTTCCTCCTTCCTTGAGAACAGTTGGCTGGGGGTGGGCAGGGGGTGGCAACAACTCACCAGTGAGCTGGTCATCAGCTGGCTAGGTGGCCTCTTCCCTGGCACTTTAGGGCGGCTGGCTGTTGGGTGGCTCAGTTTGGCACTGGGAACAAGGACGGCATCAAAAGTGTTGGTCTCTGTAATGGAGAAAGTGGCACCATTGGGGAGCAAGCACAGCAACCGCAGAATCTCAGCCAGGGAGTGCAATACTGGCCAGAGGGAGATCCGTCATTCCCAAAGCAAGCCCAGGAAGAGACTGGGGTTTGCAATGCCCTGCCAGACCCCAAGCTGCTTCTGCATGACTCCATGACTCCCCATGACTCCAGGCAGCTTCCAGACCATTTTGTGGGAATGGTTTAATCATATACCAGCAAACTGAGGTTGTGCAATTAAGCTGGATTTGGGCTCTTTTGCAACACTCTCCTCCCTGCGCACTCACTGCTCTGCCCATCACATGGATTTTTTGTTGGGGGGGGAATAGTAAGAAAAATGATGGGAAAACACCCTAAGAAGTGTGGGATACGGGCATCATGGGGCGATGTCATATCACCACTGCATGAACCGATCAGAACGGATGCTCAGTTCACAGTGAGGTTGTGCATCCTCAGTGAAAAAATTCATTAAGATAAAGGCTCAATACAGAAGTCATCAGCAGAAGCTGCTGCAAAAGGGGAGGACACTGGGCAGTGGGAGAAGGAATTAAAGGGCTGGCACCTACCTGCTGTTTTCTCCTTGCATTTTCCTTTTCCCACAGGGGTTGCTGTGCTGGGAACTGGAATGCCTAAGGATCTGGATCATCATGATGTGCAGAGAGAGACAGACATAGAGAGAAATCATGGGAGGAGTGTTTCCAGCTACCCACAACCTTGGCCTTTGGAAACCCCAGAAGAACCTGCTGCTGCAGAAGGACTGTGAGCCGCATTATGGGAGTGGTGTTTCTAGGACCAAGGTGAAACTTTAAAAGTTCTGTGGATATTTTTGCTATTAGATACTGGATAATGTTTATGTAGTCTTGTTATATTTATAGTGATGAAATGCTGTTATTTGCTACTGTGCTGTTTTGCTATGTTATTATGAAATTGGTTGTCGGCTGTTTAATTTTGTAATGCATTCCTATTTTCTTTGTTGCAAGTCCCTTTGAGCATGACTTTTGTGTGTGGAAAAGCGGCATATAAAAAAAATATGAATGAATGAATGGAGAGTTGCTGACTACTAAAGCCATAGAAGCAAAGTGTGTACACCCAGCAAATTCACCCCAGACCCAAGCCAGCTAACTGCATCTAATTGGTTAAAAGAAAGTGGAGGTGGTGGAGGTGGATCAGGAGGGGTGGAGGGTGGAGGGATGAATCCATATACTGTAACACATGAATTTATCACTTCCTCCAACTATCACAAAATCTGTATCAGAATCCATAAGACACAGAGCTGTCTTATACAAGCCTTTGCCAACTTGGTACTGAGGCCAATGGGAGCTGCAGTTGTAGCACAAAGCACCTGGAAAACACTAGGTTGAGGATAGCTGGAAATTATAGCATGTGATTTGATAGGCAGCCTACTTGCGAAGAGATGTAAAAACTGTGAAAGGATATTGTTGGGAGAAATTGCTTATTCAGGCTGTATTAAGAATGTGTCAAGAATGTTCGGCCTTGAGTTAGTCTGATAGAGAGTAGGCACCCTATTCTTCAGCTCTGATAATGCAGGCATGCCTCTCCTCTGAGATTGCGACTTGATTTCTACACATATACAAAATGAATGCTTCTATATAAGCTTGTGGAATCCACTTTTGTGGGTTCCCTGGCAGCTGTTGTTGCTTTGACCAATCGAAGTTGCCTCAACATTACAATGTTGTATTTAGTGAAGAAATCTACCACGGTGGCCCGATCCATCTGACTGGCAGCACTCTCCAGGTCTGGGGCAGAGTGAGGCCTTTCCCTCAAGCGCTACCTGATCCTTTTGGCTAGATACTGCAGCTGGGGCCTCCTTCTATGTGCAAAGCACCCACTGTGCCAGAAAGCAAATAGCTAAGGATTTAAATATTGCTCCCAGTCTTCCCTCCTACCAGCATTGTGAACCCCACTTAGGAGGGCATGACCCCCAAAGATCTAAGCCTGGCAGGGCACCAGAAGTGCCCTGTTCTAGACAGAGACATGCCTATGCTTGAGGTTGCCCGGAAACTCCACACTCTGCTAAACCAGATGTCTTTCTTTCCAGCCTCAGGTGGCAAATTCTACCTGCCTCTTACTTGCTTTTCTGGTTCTGGGACCATGTTCAATGACTCAAAATGAGATCATATCAAGTGCTGGCCAATCCCAGAAAAGGATGTGCACACACTCTTTCCAAGACTCATAATGTCTTACTTGTGGGGAAGGTTGGGGGCAGGTTTTGTCTTAGCCGGCACAGGAGGAGGGGGAGCTGTCTTCTTGACCGGAAGAGGATTCATCCTGGAGCTTTCCATTTTCTTTTGTTCCTTTGAGTCTGCAAGACATGAATGAATGACTTAGGATACACAGTTATTGCAATTTATCTCCTAAGGAAGCATTTCAATAATTCTAGCTTGAATGTCAATAATCTACATCTGATACCTTTCCCCTCAGCAGCATGAATATTTATACAGAGGGAAGGAAGACCCTTGACCTGTAGGCAGGATATGGTCCACAGCCAATTTTCCCACCTATCAGCTGGCCAGCAGAGAGCAGGTGAAAAGGGAAAAGGCTCTGACATTTTGCAAAGTAAGCAATTGCAGCTCTTTTTGCTGCAAGATTGCCAAATGGGGTAAATGCCTAGCAGAGAGGTAAAGCTGTGTTTCTTCCAAAGAGGCAAGAGATTGCCCATGCATTTTGCAATTGCACACATGCTATTTGGTGGTGGTGGGGGGGTTGAAATTGCATTTTGAAGTTGGAGGCTCTGAACAGCAGTAAGAATGTGAGGCAGCACATGCAGTTCAGCTGTGCATTCAAGTTCGAATGGTTCTGCAGGGAGTACCCTGCTCTGTTCTGTATCTTTAAACCAGACTTGGACCAGACAACCCTGTGAAATAGGGGACTGCCCTCCAAAAGGGAACTCTTCTGCTCCACTTTGCAAGAAACATGATTGTCCTGCTCAGAACACAAGCCAAGCACCAAACCACAACAGGAAGAGGAAGAGGCAATACACACACCTCTGCCTCTGCCTCGGCTGTTGCTGGGCAAAGCCAAGGCTGCGTATGCTCTGCACAGGCACCCTGACCCTCTGCAAAAGGTCAGCCATCTCACCTTTGTGGTCTCCAGGATGTTTCGTCTCCACCTTGCCACCTTGGAGGACCTTCTTCCCTGGCTTTGGAGCTTTTTCTATTTTTCAAAAAAGAAAGAAGAAAAAAAGTACTGTAAGATAGGTGTTATGGGAAGTGAGGAGGAAAAGAAGGACAAGACCAGGGGAACCTGTGTCCCTCCAGATGGGCTGCTAACTCCCATCAGCTCCAGCCAGCCTGGCCAAAGTTCAGGGGTGATGATGGGAGTTGAGGCCAGCAACATCTGGAGGGTCATAAGCTCCCCAACCAGGCATCAGGGAGGATGGGGAAAGAAGAAGGGACGGCTTCCTGGGTATTCTACACATTGACTGGCAGCGATGGCTCTCTCCAGGTGGTCAGGCAGGGGGCATTTCCAGCCCTCCCTGGAGATGCAACCATTGAACCTGGGGCCTTCTCTGGATTGTGCACTGCCACAGAGCTATGATCCTTTCCCCGACTGACTCCTCCTCGGCCCCCTACTTGCACCCGGACATTAAAATAAAGAAAGAGACCCAGAGATCCAATGGGCAGTGACGGCAACCCCCCTTGAGCTACAAAATCCCCTGCCAGGTGCCTGAGCCAAGTGGGGGCTTGTGACTTACCGGAGTCCTTCCTCCGCTCTGGTACCTTGGCTTTGATCTGTAGAACAGAGAAAAGAGCAGCATGACGGGAAAGGAAGGCGCTGGTGATGAGTCACCCAAAAAGAAAGAGCAGCCTCACCACCTCAAGGCAGGCCAGGCTTGGGTTTCACTCCTGCACAAGTTCAGAGGCAGGAGAAGTCAAGGAGATCAGAGGCTCAGGGGAGGGAGAACGAGACAAGGGAACCTGCAAGACGGGAGTGATCCTTACAGTGCCCAGGCGGATGCTGAGCAAAGGCACATGGCAGGCTGCAGATTCTGCCAACAACTGCAATTGGCAGTCTAGGCTGGTTGTCAGGGCAGTCTTCCCCAACCTGGTGCCCACCTATGGCAGCTGTGGCTGATGGGAGCTGTAGTCCAAATTGTCTGGAGGGCACCAGGGTAGGGAGAAGCTGGCTGGATGAGGAAGCTCTTGCCGTCCTCCTTTGTAGCCCTTCAGCCATTCCAAGCCTGTGAAAGTGCTTCAGTGTTGTGTGGAGCAGTCAGCATCTCCCCTCCGCCCTGCCAATTCCTCCTGATGCAAGGAAGGGTCAGGGGCCATCCACTTCCTTACCTCAGGCTCCACCTGGGCCAGAGGCATGACAAAGTTGTCCGGGAAAAGCCCCCTCCGGCCACGGGACTCGCCTTCCCACCAGCCCACATCCGCCGACTCCTGCAACAAGGAAGAGGAAAGGAAGGATATGCACACAGAATTACTTTCCAACAATGAATTTAATCAAGAAGAATCATTCAGTTCAGTTGCACCAATAAGAGTTGTAATCTGTCATTAGCCTCCTGTTGTTTTCACCTATTGAAAGTCTTGAATCATTATTAATTCTTCTAATTGACAATCCTTTTTTAAAAAGTTTTTATTTTTATTTGCGCTTCTGATACAATTCCATATCATATAAATGAACTGAAATAAAGCAAAGGACACAAAAAAGAACACTCTGAAATAGAAAAGAAATAACAATTAGGATTTCGAAAAATAAACAGAAAACCAGACACCTTCTCCTCTCCTTCTATGTTCCTTTTGTCTCTTTTTCTCACGTTTTCTATCACAACTACCTATATACACATTAGTTTTTTCTTACACTGCTGAAAATCTTACCATCCTGCTAGGTTAATTGTTTGCAATACTTTTTCATATATTCAATAAAAGATATCCAGTCCTCCTTATATTTTTCATCATTTTGATTTCTTATTCTAGTGGTAATCCCTGCTAACTCCATGTATTCTAACACTTTAATAGGCCATTGTTCTTTTGTTGGTACCTTATCTGTTTTCCATTTCTGCGCTAGTAATACACGTGCAGCTGTTGTTGCATAGAGGAACAAGTTTCTCTCTTTTTTAGTCACTTCTGTTGTTATTAACCCCAGCAACAATGCTTCTGGGTTTTCAGAGAAGGGTTTTTAAAGGGTTTTTTAGTTCATTATGGATCATTTCCCAGTAGTTTTTAATTATACAACACTTCCACCATGTTTGGTAAAAGGATCCCTCTGCTGTCTTACATTTCCAGCAATTGCCCTTTGTTGATTTTAACATTTTTGCTAGTCTATTTGATGTCAGAAACCACCCATGCAGCATCTTCATAAAATTTTCTCTTAGTGTGTAAAGGTAATGGTAAAGGGACCCCTGACCATTAGGTCCAGTCGTGACCGACTCTGGGGTTGCGGCGCTCATCTCGCTTTACTGGCCGAGGAAGCTGGCGTACAGCTTCCAGGTCATGTGGCCAGCATGACAAAGCTGCTTCTGGTGAACCAGAGCAGCGCACAGAAACGCCGTTTACCTTCCCGCTGTAGCGGTACCTATTTATCTACTTGCACTTTGACGTGCTTTCGAACTGCTAGGTGGGCAGGAGCTGGGACCGAGCAACGGGAGCTAACCCCATCAGTGGTTTAACCACAGTGCCACCCGCATCCCTCTTAGTGTGTAGCATGCTGTAAACTTTATATTTACTTTCCATAACTGTTCCCATAGTGCGAAATCGATACTGTGTCCCATATCTAATTGATAATCCTATTGTTTCATCTTCCATGTAAACCACCTTCATACGTCATCAGATTAATTCCATACTAGTACATTTTTAAAAGTCTGTGCTGCTTTTTGTACACAGGTGAGCAGAAACCAAAATACACCTCTTCCGCCTACAAACCTCTCACTCATATTATGACTCTGATTCAAACTTCCTCATTAAGTCTTCCCCTGTCCGTCTTCCTAGCCAAGCTCTCAGGAGTTGTTGTAACTCAAGAGAAAGAAAACAGCTACAGCTCTTATCTTCTGATCAGCAAACAAAAATAATAACCACATTTTCATTATGCAAGGCAAACGTTCTGCCCCTCTCACCCTCCTCCACCTGCTGCATGCTTTTGGAAGTCAAGGGCAGCAGCAAAGTGTTTTTCCTCCTAACACAGGTATGTGTGGGGATCCCTCACTGGATCACCCAGCACTCGGAGGTAGCACTACTTTTCCCGGTGCCTACTAAAAACCTTTTTGGTTTAGACAAGCCTACCCAGAAACATTAGGAAGTTGATGTGAGTCTTTTGTTATTTTAACCTTTTGAATGTCTTGAATTATTGTTGTTAATCTCACTAAGGTCATTTTTGTGTGTGTTGTCTTCTTTGTAAACCGCTTTGAGGGTTCTCTCGCCCCCAATCAAGCAGTGTATAAATTTCATTAAATCTGGCCGTGCCCCCAAATCGCCAGTTTTGGGGAAGAAGTTCCAGATATAATATCAGTGGTCACTAACACCCCCTAGAACACCTATGAAATAGCTGTTGTTTGGGTATTTAAGATTTAGAATGGTTAACTGGAGGACAGAGAGGCTTGCTTCCATAGTGCCAGCTTCTTCCACCCACCCTGAAGATAAGGTCTGCTCCTCAATACCAGTTCCTGGGGAGCCCAAGTAGGGAGAGTAAGTGGCTCCCACACTCAGGGCCTGCCTGTTGGCTTCCCCAAAGGCATCTAGGGTGCCAACATGAGGATGGGGCTAGATGGGTCTCTGGTCTGATCCAGCAGCAAAGCTTCTCTTGAGAGCTGAAGGCACTGTGCCCTTTTAGCTCTGAGCAGAGATGGGGCCGGGGCTCTTTGTGGGTGTCCCTCATACCATCGGGGAAGTTACCCATCCCAACTTTCCCCAGGACTCCCACCTTGCTCAACAAAAGGACCAAATCGCCTTTCCGGAGGAGGAGCTCATCTTCATGCTCTGGTTCGTAATCAAACATGGCTCGGCAATAGACAGGAGCGTCACCTGCAGGTGGAGGAAAGCACAGACACCCCTTACCTCGGATTCAGATATTTCTCTTGCTCTGGTCTGAGTGCTCTGAAGGCAACCATTCCCAGCTGGGCACCCTCCAGATGTTTTGGACCACAACTCCCATCAGCCCCAACCAACACGGCAGCTTTGGACCACAGCTTCCATCAGCTCCAACCCACATGGCAGCTTTGAGCTACAACTCCCATAAGCTGGTTGGGGCTGAAAGGGGTTGTAGTCCAAAACATCTAGATGGCACTGAGTTAAAGAAGGCTGACTTGTCCACTGAAATTAAGCCCTCCACACCATCCAGCAAGCCCCACCCACAAACCCGCAGCAGCTTTCCCACACAAAAGGGCATCAGGTTAATCTCCCAGCCCTCCCTTCCAGATGTTTGCAACCACCACTTCA
Source organism: Zootoca vivipara (assembly GCF_965207765.1). Classification (NCBI taxonomy): domain Eukaryota; kingdom Metazoa; phylum Chordata; class Lepidosauria; order Squamata; family Lacertidae; genus Zootoca; species Zootoca vivipara. Next base: position 54,991,951 of record NC_142589.1, on the reverse strand, counting down.
CTCTGGGCTCCCACCTGGGGCTTGCACACCCTAATATAGCTTGGCCCCCTATGCCACATTTTTCCTCCCCTGCAACAACCCCATTCCAGACTGAAATGGAGAAATAGGCGTTCCCTGCCTCATTTTCCTCTCTGAAAACCGCAGGAAGGCTCCAGTGCCCCCCCCCCAAACAAAGTGAGCTCTGAGGTAGCAGAAGTCTATCTTGGCCACAACTCACTGGTCTGCAGAGCCTGGACTTTGGGGCTCGCCTGCATCCGAGGAGGGGTAGGCTTCTCTGGGGTGTTCTCCACCTGGAGCAGGATAAGGATAAGGATAAGGATAAGGAAGAAGACTGTTGACACAGACACAAGCTCTGTGCAGCATCTGACCACTGCTAAAGAAACATCAGCAGTTGCTTCCTCAACCTGTTGCCCAGCAGATGTTTTGAACTACAATTCCCAACCAGCCCCAGCCAGCAAATAATGCCCTTTTCTCTAGCAGAGAGCAGTAAACTTGACCCAGTGGTTGTTTTCTGAAGAGAAAACTGGCTTAAGAACTTACAATACTTGGGTCAATGTAAAAGGTATTTTGTTGCTCCCCCCCCCCCAAAAAAAATAGAGACACTGATTCTTGGATTTAAACAGAGGGCATTGTCCAAGGGTGTTTCCAGATATGGACAATTCTGTAATTCTGTAGCACTCAGTCAATGCTACTTTGCTTTACTTTTACTTTTTACTTTTTGCAAGTAAAATAGCAAAAACTGCTTCCAGACCTTTTTAATCCAGGAAACATTCTGTATTAGGCCAGAAAATGTTTCCTTTTCCCCCAGCCCCAAATGTGGGGACAGGATAGTTTTCATTGGGACCACAGTGTGTGCGCAGTGTAAAATACTTCCTTTCCCCACCTTGCTGCATCACTGATCATGATTGCCCCTTTAACAATGGAGGTGGGGTGGGAAGGTAAACAGCTAAAAATGCAATGCTATTTGAAGGGGTGATAGACAGAGAGAGGACCATAGAAAAGGAAGTGGTTAGAGCTTCCCCTTCAGCCCTTCGGATACTGTTGGACTCTAGCTCCCATCGGCCCTCAGCCAGCATGGCTAACAGTCAGCTGGGAATTGCAGCTCAGCAACATATGGCAGGTCACAAGTTAGCCACAATATATGCAGGCTGTAGTTACCAAGAATGGCTGTTGCATGTTTTCCAGTGTGCTTTAAAAAAATAAAATGCTCCATGGGAAAACAACAACAGAAGCTGAGTAGGGAAACACAAGAGGGAGATGTTTTGCTCATGGTGTTATGCAGATACTCCGTAAAAAAATCAATGAACAAAGCACAGCTGTCCCATGGGATATCCCCTGTGTAGAAGCAGCACCAGAGAGCTGCAGGGAAAAGACAACTACCTGTATAGTCTGGCATATAAGACGACTGGGCGTATAAGACAGCCCCCAACTTTTCCAGTTAAAAATATAGAGTTTGGGATATACTCGCTGTATAAGAAATATGACCCGGCGTATAAGACGACCCCCAACTTTTGAGAAGATTTTCCTGGGTTAAAAAGTTGTCTTATATGCAGGAATATACTTATGCAGCCTCAAAAGAAGAAAAACAAAAACCAGGACACTGATTTGCATATGCTAATATTTAGAATGACTTTAATTTAAATAGAAATGCAGCACACCTCACAGTAATAGTATTAATAATAAATAGCTGGTGTGAGTATTCCTATTTTAATTTTTTGAAAGTCTTAAATTGTTAATTTTCCTCACTGGTAGTTTTATTGTTTTACCTTTTTTTTTGTAAACCACTTTGAGTTTTTGAGCTTTTTTACAATCAAGCAGTGTATAAATGTTATGAAATATTTTTTTTAAAAAAAGAAATCATTGTGGGGAAGGCTGGGACCTGTTGATCTATGGTCTGGTTGACATCCTGTGCTAAGACAAACCACAGTGCCAGGGTGTGGCAGCAAAAAGGAGGAAAGCAACGGCCTTGACACACTAAGCCTAAGGTCTTGCTGAGCATGTTGTGTGATCCAGACAGTGTGCCAGCTCAGTCATGCTGTCAAAGTGCTAACTGTTGATAGACAACGTCAATACTGCCCCCCATCCCTGTTCAAATGGGACCAGAGGGTCTTTCAAATAGAGGACCCCTCGAAACACAGCCCTGTCCTCTGTGAAGGAGGGCACCTGAAGCCCTTCTGGTCCGAATGCCACGGAAGCATCTTCCTTCCGCTCACCTTCTCTGGCTCACTGAGGACGAAGGTCTCATTGGTCATTTTGGGGCGCTGCTTCCCCGCTCCGACTTTGGACTCTGCAAAAACCATCTCTGGAAGTTGACAGTTGAGGGAGGAAGGGTGGGGTGAGGTTAGCACTTCCAGTCAGGCCCTGCCTATCTATTCCTCCCCCCCCCCTCTACAGACCTTAACCAGATCTTGAGCCTCATAAAGATGTGAGGGTGGTGGGTGCTTCCTGGATTGCATGGAAGCCCCAACCAACAGGGAGCACCCACATTCAATTCAGATAATTCCCCCTCAGCTCTGCCCCACCCCCAACATTTACGTCACAGAGGCTGCAGAGGCACCAGCGCCCCCATCCCCCCCACCTCCACAACATGCCCACCCTAGGCCCTGTGTTCCCCCCACCTGAAGCCAGGCCGTTTAGCTCTTGCACAAAGTTGGACGGAAAGGCTCCCAACTGCCCGTTCTTCTTGCCCAACCACCAGCCGTCCTCAATCTGCAGAGGAAGAGGACAAAAAACAGCCGTTGTCATTCTGGAAGGTCCTCCGCCTTCCTGTTGCACAACCCACCACCGGCCCACAGAAGAGAAGTGGCAAAGAGTCAGGCAAAGAGTCCCAGGGCCCCTGTCCAGGTACATCGGGTGCCCTCCTAACCACCTTCCACCTCCCTGGATGCACTCAGAGATTTGATGGAGAAACAAGATGAAGACTGCAATGCAGGCTCATGGTGCCCTCATAGTGCCCCCAAAAGGAAGGGAAGCTCCTGAGCAGGACCCGAGTGCAACTGCAACACTTTCCCCACAGCAGGAAACCCTGACTGTAGAAGAATGGCTGAAGAAGATGATTGAATATACAGAGCTGGCAAGACTGTCTGGGAAAATCCAAGACCAGCGAGACCAACAGTTTGAAAAAGACTGGAGTAAAATTTTTATTTATTTGAAAGAGCATTGTAGACACTTAACAACACTAACAGGACTGGCTTAAAGGTTTGTCAGTTAAAATTAGAATCTTATTTACAATGAGAAGGAATTTCAAAGTAAAAGGAAAGGTAGATGAGGGGAATGAGAAATGTGGATGCAATTATAATTGGAAGTTAAAAAGTCATTTGGGAGGGATGGGGGGAAGTCGTTGACTCGAGAGAGTCAGAGTATAGGCAATGTAAAGTTATGTAAAATCACACTGCGTTTTTTGAAAATGAAAATGCCAATAAATATTATAATTTAAAAAAACACCGCTTTTCCCACTTGCAGTTCCAGGGACCCCCCTCAAATTTCACAACTCTCATTTTTAGGGCATCATAATCTGGGGGTGGGGACTGGAGAGACAGAATTGCCAAAGGAGCAAGACTGTCTCTATAGCTTCTTCACCAGATGAAGTGCCTTTCTATTTGGAGGGTGCTTTGGTGCATACGGTATAAGCTGACACTTCATTGGGTGGTGAGACAAGGATAGAAAAGGAGAGATCCAACTTGCAGCCTGCCATCATTCCCCTTCAGTTTGATACACTTTTGATTAAGGCCAATGGGATCAGAAGAAGCTGGCCTGTGATGATAGCAGACAGCAGAAGATCTTTCCCAGGCAGGAGCCAAATATTATAAATGGGTTGTTGGCAACCAATGCTTTTTAAAATAATAATAATAATTGAACAGGAAATGACAGATTTGTATTAAACTGGGGGTGGAGGGAGAATACAAGCCAACCTTTTGATGGCATTGGTGCCCTGTGGATGCTGCAAAAAACATTAACCCCAAAAACCCTGGCATGAATGAGAAGCAGGCCTCCCACAAGGAATTTTCACCTGGAAGCACCCTAAGCCTCCAACAGCATTCCCCGCCTCCCACTTCTACTCTGGGAACCCATCCTTCTACCACATACTCGCTCCCCTACCTCACCTCCTCCAAGATCTGCACCACTTCTCCAGGGCACAACTCCAGCTCATCGTCCTTTGCTGGGGTGTAAGAGAAGGTGACCCGGCACCAGCGCTCCTTCGCAGCTGGCAGCTTGTTCACAGTGTGGGCTACAGAAAGGATAAACATGGAAAGCAGGAAACAATAAGACAAAGAGAACAGAGAACATGACCGCACAGCCAAACTCCAGATGGGCACCAGAGGGGGATTCTTCTTTCCCCATGAATTTAACTTGCCTTGGAGAATAGTGGCAGGACAGTAATATAAAACAGGCGCTTGCATTATACTGGTTTTGACACCTGCTAAAAGCTTTATTTAAGCAAGTCTACCCAGACATAGTGTATATTGTGTAGATTTGCTCTTAAACACTGCTGGATTTTATATAATGTTTATTATTTCTACAGTGGTACCTTGGTTTACGAACTTAATCCATTCCGGAAGTCCATTCTTAAACCAAAGCATTCTTAAACCAAGGCGTGCTTTCCCATAGCAGTGGGGGACTTAATTTACAAATGAAACACACTCAACTGGAAGTGAAACATGTTCTGCTTCCAAGGCAAAGTTCGCAAACCAAAACACCTACTTCTAGGTTTGCAGCGTTCTTAATCCAAGTTGTTCATAAACTAAGCTGTTCTTAAACCAAGGTACCACTGTACTTTGTTTTTAAAGCCCATTGATCTTATTTTCTTATGATTATTTTATACTATTTTAGGCCAAGCGCTTAGAGCTTATTACTGTTCTCTGGTTAAGCCAGAGCTTTCCAAACTCTGTGTTGGGACACATTAGTGTGTTGGCTCCCTGTGCTCCTCCTGGGACTGGAAAGGGGCGCTAGTTTAACCTCCAGTTTGCTAGTAAAACTGAATTATTGTGTCGCAAAATGATACATGTCTAAAAAGTGTGTCACCAACACGAAAAGTTTGGAAAGCTGTGGGTTAAGCTGTCGATAAATCTTGTAAAAAAAATTGTAGGTTTAAAGAGTCGGAATGTGTTCTCTTAATATCACAATCAGATCACTGGCAAGAAAGTTTTCCATGAAAATTGTAAATCCAGATTAAATGAGGGTGGGTGATAAACTGTATCTGTGATGCCAACAACACAGCCTGGTTACATTGCCAAAAACTTGTGTCCCTGAGCAAGGACAATCTCACAAATGCATCCCATCTGGAAGCACTCTGGGAACAAAGAATGCAGAAAAGGAGTTCGATAAATTTTGACAGATCCCTTTGCTCTCACAGCCCAGTAGAATTAATCAAGAACAGCCTTCCACAACCTGGTGGCTTCTGGCTGTTTTGGACTGTGACTCCTAGCATCTGTTTTGCCAAAACACCCGGAGGGCATCAGTTTGGGGAAAGCTGATTTAATTGAAGCAAGCCAAGAGCTGAACTTGCCACTGGCCTGTCATGGCCATGCCCAAGGCTGCAGGCCCCAATTGGCACTGATCCCTGCAGCAGTCCATCCTTTTAGAGTCAGGGCACACACATGGTTACAGATGCACATGTTAAATCTGAATATATACCATCCTTTTCTGCAAAAAACAGTGCTTGTTCCAAAATCAATGTGTTGCACATCAGTGCAGCAGAAGCAAACCCAAATTCCTTTAGTTATGATAGGGCTATGATTTAAGTGAGTTCAAAATGTGAAACTGCATGTGCTTAAACTGTTTGCTTTTTTCTGTTTAAAAAATCAAGGATGGCAAACAATTTTTCCATTTGTTCCAACATTTCAGGAATGTAGAAGAATGACAGGCGGGCAGGCAGGGGAGAGAGAAGAGGACTCTTAAGTATGTGTTTCATCACTGAAGTATGACATACAGCCTTCTCAGCTGCATAGCGAGAACTTCTGTGCTGTTCAAGATGGTCATCGTAGCTATCATACCCATGCTCCTTTCAAGACCATACAGCAAAAAACTGAATTTTTGATGACCTATGCAGCCATTTTGGCTTCAGTACCAAGCCATTTTCCATTCTCCCCAACACTAACGCCCCTTTGCTTACTCAAAAGTTTGCTCACTGTGTTGTGGCCTTTTGGCTGGGCATAATAAAGGTTGTGTGTGTGTCCCCCCTTTCAAAATAAAAGTGGCAGTTTAACCCTTAGTCAGTAACACCAATAAAACCCATGTTTAGCTTATTTGGTGAGATTCCACCCAAGAGCAGCTGATTATTGGGCATGCAGAAGATTAGCATATAGCAGTCCAGGAGATAACATTCTCACAGCTGTGAAATAAGGTGGCAGCACTTTGACCACAGAGCCACTGGTTCAAACTCTGAACTGCCTTAGCTGTAGCACTGATGGAAAGATACCCACACTGCTTTCAGAAGATGCCTTCTGCATAGAGCAGACATTGACAGCCCCACAGGTACTGTGCCGAAACACAAACAGAACCTCCAGCAAGGTCCTTGGATTTCCTAAAGGCCACAAATGCCACCTTACACTTGCCTACTCCCCACCAGCTCTCAATTAAATAGAACTTTGCTTTTTTATATATTAAAGAAAGGAAAAAGTCATGGGCAAAAGCTTTTACGTTCCTTTTAAAGATAGCCTCTCCCCAGTTGTCCTTAGTTTGAAGCTGCAGCACTGGCCTAAAGTATCCTCCCCACCACCAACAAAAAAAATACACTCACCACTGCGGATGGATCGGGGGTATCGCTGGGTGCCATCAGCTCGGAGGCTCACTGGGATTTCCTGAGGCAAGGGGAAGAAAAAGGTGCCCGTGACTAGGAACAAAGCTTAAGGTTGCCAAGTTTGCTGGTGACACTAAATTGTTTAGGGTGGCTAAAACAAAAAGGGATCGCGAAAAATCTCTCCAAACAGAACAAATGAGCAATAAAATGGCAAGTTCAATTTGACGTCAACAATCCCAACAACTTGTTGGCTGTCAGGGAATGCATAGAATCATAGAGTTGGAAGGGATCCCAAGGGTCATCTAGTCCAACCCCCTGCCAAGCAGTATCACAGCTAATGGTGACGTTAAATCATCACGTCCAGTTTGCACAAGGCTGGCAGTTTGAGACTTCCTGTTCAAGTCATGTTTTCATCCTTCCTCTCCAATTGATTCAAGCACATAATTTAGAAAGAGGATCTAAACACACAACTTGCTATTCACAGGTTATACAGCATAAGTCAAAGGGGCGGGGGGGGGGCAGAGTTTCTGGAAGAGCTAGCACTATGTGGTCTTACTATTTATTAATTGAGGAACCACCTTTATTAATTGGGGAATCGCCTTTTACCTGTGTGTCAAGATAAGGAACAGACATACCATAAAAACAGTACAAAAAACCAACAGGAACATAGGAAACTGCCTTATATTAAGTCAGGCCATTTGCCCATCCAGCTCAGTACTGTCTGCACTGACTGGAGGCAGCAGCTGGCAGGAGTCTCTCCTAGCTCTCCCTGGAGATGTCATTGGGGAATGAGTCTAAGACGTTCTGCTTGCAAGGCAGACACTCTTCAACTGAGCTATAGCCCTTTCAACTGACAAGAGGTTTAAAAACAGTGCAAAACGGATACCTTTGCATCCACCTGGGAAAGCTTATGGGGGCCAAAATCCCTTCAGTACAGATATCATGTCCCTCTCCTCTCTCAGCTGGAATGCTGTCCCACAGAACAGGGGCAGCCACCCTGCTCTGAGTCACTGTGGAGCAGTGGTATCTGATGTTTGGGGGCCTTTAAGGAGGACCCACCTCTCCCACAGGACACAGTGACATCCTGGGTAGCGAAGGGACAGGTGCCCCCTTAAGGAACCTGATCCTGAACTGTGAAGGGCGTTCAGTACTAGCCCCAAATTCACTAGAGGCGAACCAAAGCTGGGAAGAAAAGCCAGGAGTCTCCTGCTTCTCTTCCCTGCTCTCAAGAGACAAAGCAAACGAGTATCACCACTGGAATGGCTGGCTGGGCTGCTCCACTGAACAGGTGGGAGTGCAGCCTGCAAAGGAACTGCCCCCTGGAAAAGAGAAACATTCAGAAACTCAAAAATCGAAAGAGGCCTCTCCCCTTTACCTGGCGGAAAAGATAAGGGCTCTGGGTCAAAACAGCCATCCTGGAGAGGACGCTGGGGAAAGCAGGAACCTACCTCAGGTATATAGGGGGCGGCGAGTGGGCGTGGCTTCAAGTGCTTCAACACATGACACCTTGTCACCCGTCTATACTGTACTACAAAGCAGAATGGAACGACCCTTCTGGCTCCTCCCCCCTCAAGGAACCTTGGGAATTGTAGTTCCACGTGGCAGCAAACCTGTAGTCCCACAGAGCCCTCAACACCTCCATAAACCACAATTCCCAGAGCTCTTTGGAGATGGGCAATAATGCATGCTTTTTAAAAACAACAATAACAATAACAATAACAATAACTGTGTATCTGAAGAAGTGTGCATGCACACGAAAGCTCATACCAAAATATAAACTTAGTTGGTCTTTAAGGTGCTACTGAAGGAATTTTTTTATTTTGCTTCGACTCAGACCAACACGGCTACCTACCTGTAACAATAACATTAAGACAGATACTTCTTTCCTGATGGGTCTTTATATGGCCTTCTGAAGATGCTGGATTTAACATGGGTTCAAATCCCACCTCTTCAGCCATAAACTAACTGAGCACTTTCAGGTAAGTCCCTGCCTCTCATCCTCAGTTTGTCATTTATAAAATGGGCTTGCCTCAGAGGGCTGTTGGGAGGACAAGTGGTTATTTGAAAAGCCCTTTAACCCTAGAATTAGGGCAATTATACGTAGGTATTGAAGTCAAAAGCCGATGCCTGCTTTCATGTATTTTTCTTCTTCTTCTCATGCCTCCTCGTACCCTGCCTCCAAGGCTTGTTTATTGGGTTCCATTCTAGCAAAGAAACACACAGAGCTAAGAGCTGATAACGTCCCCTGGCAACTTGCCCATGGAACTGTGGGAAACCTGCCACTGCGGAAACAACTAGGCCCCATTTTTCAGAAAGGGAAGGGGTCCCCTTTATCAGAAGTGGGAAAAACTCCTGATAATGTGGGAAAGGCCCTGAGAACAATTAGGGAGCAACAGGCAGGCGGGACTTGGTGAAAGGGGAAGGAGTGTCACTTTTATGGCATGTGAGGCAAAGGTGCTCCTTGCTAGGGTGTGTGTGTGTGTGTGTGTGTGTGTGTGTGTGCCTGCTTTTCACTGGTGCTTTAGCTTATTTCACAGAATAATGGGTGCGGACTGGGGCATCCAGTTCACCCTCCTGCCACAAAGGAGGACTCTAGCCGATTGTGGCAGGACAGACCTTCTGTCTGCCAGGAGCGGTGCACTGGAGGGAGGATGTTTTTCAGACACCTTTGCCTGGCAACCCACAAGGAAGTGAAGCTTTTTCAAGGAAATCAAGAACTGGAATGCCAGGTGCAGACCCCCAAAGAGCTGCCAATGTTCAGCAACCGGGGGGGGGGGGGGACCTTAGTGCAAGTGGCTGACATTCTATATGTTCAGAGATGTACAGCTGGGGGAAGATGTTGTTGAGTTCACCTGGGTCTGCCCCCATGCATTCAAGGTCACCCCTCCCACTGTGGCCCACATGCAGTACAATCCATTGTGCAGAAGACTCTGCACATGCATTCTGTTCAGGGCTGGCTCTATCATTAGGTAGAGGGAGGCACCTACCTCAAGTGGCAGATGCTGCAGGACAGAAGAGCAGCAATAGTCAACCTCTTCCCCGGCATGCTGCCTTGTTGACTCTCTTGCCTGGTTGAATTTCTCCCATGCATTACCATTGGCATCATTCCTTGCCGAGGAGGCAGCCCAGGAGGACATGCACTTCAGCAGGCACTGCCTCTGTGTGTGTTTTGTTCTGGTCATGTGATGCAATGCCACCCAGGTAGCTTGGGGGAGTGAGCAGTGGTGAGATGTTGGAGGGCAGAATTGTGTGCACCATGCAGCCTGGCCTGCACACACCACCTAAGATAGCCGATTGCACTCTGGTACAATGGAAAAGTCTGATTCTTTTTAAAAGGGGGGTTTATTTGCACCAGCAGGCATAGGCAAACTCCAGCCCTCCAGATGTTTGGGACTATAATTCCCACCACCCCTGACCACTGGTCCTATTAGCTAGGGATGATGGGAATTGTAGTCTCAAACATCTGGAGGGCCGGAGTTTGCCTATGCCTGCACTAGGGCAACAGAGCCCATTGATCCACTTTCATTATGCAAACCTAAAGTGCTTATTTATTTATGTATTGTATTGTATTGTATTGTATTGTATTGTATTGTATTGTATTTACGGTATATCCCACCTTTTCCTCTAAGGAGCTCAAGGAGTACATAGCTCTCCTCCTCCTCATATAATCCCCACAACAACTCTGTGAGGTATCTGAAGAAGTGTGCATGAACACGAAAGCTCATACCAATAACAAACTTAGTTGGTCTCTAAGGTGCTACTGGAAGGAATTTTTTTTTATTTTGATTTAACTACAGCAGACCAACACAGCTACCTACCTGTATTTATGAGGTAGGTTAGGCTGAGAGAATGCAACTGGCCCTGGGTCACCCAGTGAGCTTCATGACCATGGGGGGATTTGAACCCTGGTCCCCCAGGTCTTAGTCCAATGCTCTAACCATGATGCCACACTGGCTTGAATGCCTCCTACAAAAGAGCTGCAGCCTGGAGCCCTCCTTGGGCACCTGATGGTCAAAGCCCTGCTTTTTATCATGTAACACAGATTGTACAGCCTAGTAAAGAACCAGCCACTGATCCCACTGGCTAATTGGACAAGGGTGTTCTGTTTGGCTCCACACATGTCTGGCTCAGATGTGGGGCAGTCTGTGCAGTGGCACACAACATGCGCAATGTGTCAGAGGCCTTGCACAGCTGCCCATTTCCACACAGCCTTCTCATTTGCAGTTAGCCCAGCTGCCTTGTTTGAGCAGCCGCAAGGCCAGGCAAACATTGGCAGGAGGCAGGTGACAGACATGGGTGCGTTGCAGCCCTTACAAGGTGAAACTGGGGGAACAAAGCACCTCTCACCCATCTCCATGCAGCTTCCCTGTGGGATGCTCTTTAAACAAATTGTCCTCAGAGGTGCAAATTAGCTCGGGAAATAATTTGCATTATTTGGCCATGAACTTCAGCAGGAGGCAAATACCCAGTTTGTTATTTTGCAGGAATAGAACAAAGCTGAAGAGGGAGGAAAAGTCTGGAGGACCAGGCCTTGGGTGGAAAGGAAGAAGGGGCTCCTACACCTTTAATTGTTATTATTGAAGAGGGCAGCTTGTCATGTATGGTGTAGGTTCCCTCTTCTACATGACTATTCACCTGGATACTTTATTCGTTTTCTTACATTTATATCCGCCCATTCCTCCTTCATGGAACTCAAGGCAGCATATGTTTGGTTCCACACAGTTTTCTGTCTGGGTACTGACCAGAACCAGACCTGCTTAGCTTCAACAAGGTCATGGCATTGTGTACCTTGGGAGTTGCTAGAGAACTGCTTCACTGCTATAATGCCCAGTGCCAGAAGGGCTCAGTTTGGGTTTGAAAAACCTTTCCTCTGACCTCTCCCAGATTCCAAATACATTTGTTTGAAAATGGAGACACACGACACACTCTGTCTCTCGCTGTGTGGTGTTCTTGCACCTTTCATAGTTGTAAAGAAGAGGAAATCTGTCATGCAAGTCATGCCTGCCAAAATTCCCTCAGCTCTACAGCAATTAAAGATGCAGGAGGTGCCTGACTGCTTTTGCATCTGGCCACCAGAGAGCTGGTCCAGCCATTGGGCAGAGTGAGGCAGGCACCTAAGGTGGCAGGTGCTGAGGGTCGGGGGATAGACACAGCTGTGCTAGCCATCCGTGTGTGTGTGTGTGTGTGTCGCTCTGTAGGAGCTCAGGGGTAAGAGGTATATGGTGCATGACACATGCTCAGAGGCACTCTTTTCCAGTGAGGGAATCTCATGTTCCTTGCTGGATAATGGCACTGGGCACAGGTCCCAGGGCTAACAAAAGGCGTTTTCATGCATTCAGGCCATGGCAAATCACAGTTTCCCTGCTGACAGGTCACTCAGTAATCATACCCGATTGTTGCTCCCTAATAGGAAGCTGCCTTGTTCTAAGTCAGAATATTGGTCCATCTACCTCAGGACTAGGCACCCAGGTGGCGCTGTGGGTTAAACCACAGAGCCTAGGGCTTGCTGATCAGAAGGTCGGCGGTTTGAATCCCTGTGACGGGGTGAGCTCCCGTTGCTTGGTCCCAGCTCCTGCCAACCTAGCAGTTCGAAAGCACGTCAAAATGCAAGTAGATAAATAGGAACCGCTACAGCAGGAAGGTAAACAGCGTTTCCATGTGCTGCTCTGGTTTGCCAGAAGCGGCTTTGTCATGCTGGCCACATGACCCGGAAGCTATACGCCGGCTCCCTCGGCCAATAATGCGGGATAAGCGCGCAACCCCAGAGTCGGTCACGACTGGACCTAATGGTCGGGTCCCTTTACCTTTACCTCAGGACTGGCAGTTGTTTCAAGCAGTGGATGTTCCCAGCCCTACTTGGAGATTCCAGAGATTGAACCTGGGACCTTCTGCATGCAAGGCCAATGTCCTACCCACTGAGCCAATGGCCCTTCTCAGACTGGTGTAACAGGCATGTTTGCAAACACGCAAGTCTGTCTCCACTTGTTCCTCATGCTTCTCAACACACCCTGGACACACACTTACCTGGGGCTAGGCTACTTCCAAGGAGATATGCCTAGACCTGGAGTGGGAGGGGGTGTAAATGCTCACCTGCACAAACTGGCGAGGAAAGAGCCCCACCCGGCCCTCCAGCTCCCCCTGCAGCCACCCCTCTTCGGGGCCTGGTTGCACCTTCTGGATGATGTCGCCAGCAGTGATCTTCAGCTCATCACCCAGCTGTCCGTCAAAGTCCACCAAGACCAAGACCTCTGGAGGAGGAGGAAAGAAGTAGGAAGAAGGTTTTCCCCAAAACATCAGCAGCCTCACTCCAATATGGGCACTCCCAGATGACCTTTCTGAAGAGCATTCATTCTGATTGGCTCATGGGGAAGTTAGGCAACATTGCGGTTATGCAATGTGGCTAAGGACATTTCCCCCCCTCAAATAATTCTGGACACTGTAGTTTGTTAAGGGTTGCTGGGAATTGTAAATTTGTGAGGGGTAAACTACAAAGCTCAGAGTCCTTTGAGGGAAAGAATGTGCTTTAAAAGTCTAGTGTGTATGTAGCCTGCACCAAAGAATCATTAGCCCACACTTCGCAGTGCATATATCCATCACTTTCCTTATTGCAAAAGTCTGATCTTTTGAGAGAAACAGGATCATTGCACAAGACCTCCCAATCAGCTGCAGTTGTGCAACCTAAATTTGCAGGCAGGGCCGGTTCTAAGGGTAAGCTGGGTGGCGTGTTGGGTTGGCGCTGCACGGCAAAGCCGTGCGGAAACCACGCTGTACCCACCCACCAGCCGCGGGAAGAAACGGGGCGGGGTGGGGGCGCCAGAGCGATCCGCGCACCACGGTGCCAGGGCGCCCGACCCGCTTAAGACGGCCCTGTTTGCAGGTGCTTTGTAATTGAATCCGACCCAAAAATAGCAATAGTCTGCAAGGGCCCTGAGCGAGGACAAACTTTGGCGCCTCACCAAAATAATATTTCACCTTCTTATTTTCACAATAATTCGAGTTTGTTATATCGCCCTCCCACCTCTTACCTTCCATTCTATGCATGCTCTCAAGTGCACTATTTTGCACCCCCTCGGCTTGGCGCCCGGTGCAGGGGAACTGCTTGTACCACCCTAAATCTGGCACTGAAGTCTAAGACCACATTCACACCGTACATTTCATAGAATCATAGAATTGGAGAGTTGGAAGCGTCCCCAAGGGTGATCTAGTCCAACCCCCTGCAATGCAGGAATCTAAACTAAAGCATCCATGACAGATGTCCATCCAACCTCTGCTTAAAAACCTCCACAGAGGGAGAGCCACATTCTCCACTATGATACCACTTTTAAAAATTCATGGCTTCCTCCAAAGAATCCTAGGAGCTGTCGCTTGTTATGGGTGTGGAGACGCAAATCTCCCTCACAGAGTTACAATTCCCAGAGTTCCCTGGGAAGGGGGATTGATTGTTTAATAACTCCTGGAATTGTAGCTCTGCACTCAACACCCATAACAGACCGTAGCACCCAGAGTTCTTTTGAGGGAGCCATGACTGTTTAAGGTGGTACCATAGTGCTTTAAATGTATGGTGCAAATGTAGCCTAATGTTGGATGCAAACCATGAAGTGGAAGTTGAATGGCAGTGCAATGTAAAAAAAAAAAAAGCGGTCCGTGATAATTAGATCTTAAGTGTATCTTAAACAGGGATAATTGGTGATAATTTAATATTGCTGAGATTATTGTATAAGCACCTGGAATGGGGCAGAAAACCATTCACAAGAAGCAGTTATGGATGGCAACAGCCAGCTAGGTCTGATGGGAACTGTGGCCCAAAATATCTGAAGGCCACCAAGTTGGCCTAACCTTTTCCAAACAGGTGACTGGTATTTACTTCCCTTGTCCCACAAGGAGCTTCTTCACAGGGTTGTGAGGCTGAGGCCCCTTCCATAAAGCAGCAATGGCCAGCCAGTGACCAGTGCATCAACTTCCAGCTGGTCCCTTTAAGTGGAACCCAGTAACCAGATGGTACATCCTAAGTTCTTTCTCCTAGGGGTGCAGCAGGGCAAGACAGAGCAGCCTTCACCAAATCCACAAGCCCTACTCTCTGAGGGCTTACCCACATTAACCTTTTGCCCCATTCTTTCTAGCCACAGGTCCATGCTTAAAAGCTCCTTGCTCAAGCATGATTTCTTCATATTTGACCTGGAGCTTTCCCCATGATAATCTACTCTTTAGGGCACAACCAGAGCAAACATCAATTTTGGTTTTCCATATATTGCTGTTTGCTCCAACTGAGCTTTAAAGAGCAGGTTTTTGTGGGGAAAGCAAAATAAGGGGGGTGCTTGGACATGGAGCTTTAAAGCACAGACTGTGTCTGGAAAGAGCGGAGGAAAGGTAAGTGGATAAGCTCTGACTCCTCCCAGTGGTAGCCGAATCTCACACAATACTCTGCTAAAACTAGAAGCCTCAATGAGGAAAAGGGGGCTGGCCAGACCCTCTCTGCCTCTCCCTTGTTAAATTCAAGCACTGAACATACACTGAAGGCCAAGCCAAGCTCTTTAGCCAGGCAAAAGTTCAGAGGGAGACCTGGCTGGGCCGGGGGGGGGGGGGCTGGATGGAGGCAGAGGGGCCCAGTGATACTCTGACAGAGACTGTGGCCAAGGGGGACCATCAGTAAAAGTAGGGGCAGGGACACTTTTATTAATTATGCCTTAAATTTAGGCCTTAATAAAAGTAACATCAGTAAAAAAAATAGGCCTGATTTACCTTTCTTTTTGCTCTGTCCTAGCAGTTACCTGAGGGCGCAGGTATTCTCATGTTTCCCTGGTATGCCAAGCATGCAGGCACACACACAACCCTCCCTCAGCAAGTTCAGTTTCATCACTTCAGTGGAGAAGGTGGGACCTCCACTGGGGTGGGGGATGAGCTCCACTGAAGTGGGCCTGGCAGTGGGCACCCTGTGCCCACACTGTTTGCTCTAGAACGGACTTCCACTCTCATAATCCTCAGACACTCAAAACGCTAAAAAAAATCTAAATCCTCCCCCCCGCCCCTGGCCACAACAACAACAACAACACACATACCACATTATAGCCGTTCTCCTTTAACTAACATTAAACTCACCTATTTTACAAAAATAATGCCCTTTAAATCATTGACCTGCCAGAGCACTGAAGCAGTGAGCCAATTCAGTGTTGTGTATCAATTGTAGCGTTCATAGGAAATGAGGAAATGTGATCCTACAGAACTGTATGCCATCACACAGCTGTGTGTAAGACGTGGCGGCCGGCGCAGCTGGCAGCACCTGTGAGATTTGTCATCTGGAAAACCCAGGCAAGAAAGAAATCCTTCCAGCTCCAGTCCCATTCCCTGCAGGGCTCCCAGGTGGCCCCTGAAACCTACCCATGGCGGCTCCTTCCTCACTTTCCGGCTGCCTCCCTCCGCATAGATCCAGCCAGCTGTGCCTTCCTGGGAAAAGTGGGAGAAGGAAGCCAGGCACTCCCTTTTTGAAGCAGGGAGGGGAGGCCCGTCAGGACAAGCCTGCCACACAGGGAAGGGAGGGACAAGCCCAGGCGAGGCAAACAGGCGAGGCGGGTTCGTGAGAGAGCCTAGGAAGGAGCAGGGAGGGCTCCAGGCTGCTACCGGGCAGGTAGGGGAGGCCAGGGGGTTTGCTTGCCCCAAATAGATGGGCAGAGCCTACCTGTGACGGGGAGTGGGGTAAGCATTGAAGTGCAGGCCTGAAGTGTGGGTGGTTGCACCTGAGCGAGGGAAGTGGCCTTACTTAGGCATGCCATCTTTCTCAGCCTCAGTGTAAAATGGATGTATGAAAGCTGCCATCTCTGCCATTGTAACATAGAGCCACTCCTTGGCAAGATACCCTAACAAAAAGGGCAAACCCCTGACTTGAGCAGCTTGCACTCTAAATGTCACTAAGAGGAGAGAAAAGGCCTGACAGGAGAGCATTAAATGGCTGTATCCATATTGTTGTACAGTATGGCTCAGTACCTTCAGAGCATTTGCCGTATCTAAAAATAAAAAGAGGCCCTGGAGCTCTGTTCCAACTTGAAGTCACACCATTTGACCTGGCAGCTGTTCCTTTCTCGCGAGGAAGCCTATTCAGCATAAGGGAAAATCCCTGTAAAAAAGGGATAACTTGGCAGCTTTGCAGGCACCTAAGGTGGCAGGTGCTGAGGGTCGGGGGACAGACACAACTGTGCTAGCCGTGTGTGTGTGTGTGTGTGTGTGTGTGTGTGTGTGTGTGTGTGTGGCTCTGTAGGAGTTCAGGGGAAAGAGGTATATGGTGCATGACACATGCTCAGAGGCACTCTTTTCCAGTGAGGGGATCTCATGTTCATTGCTGGATAATGGCACTGGGCACAGGTCCCAGGGCTAACAAAAGGCGTTTTCATGCATTTAGGCCTTTCTTCTGTACTGATTTCCAGCTTTGCAAAAACACCGCATTTTTTATTTGCTGTTGTTATCTTTCACAAGGAACCTGGGTGTTTCACTTCTTGCTGGAGACAGATCTAGAGAACTGCTGGATTCTATTTTTTATTTCTTTTAAAGGGGGGAATCTGCTGCTGTGTGTTTCGATATCCCATTATCCCTTGGTGTAACCCAGGGGTCCCCAAACTAAGGCCCGGGGGCTGGATGCGGCCCAAGTGCCTTCTAAATCCGGCCCGCGGACGGTCCAGGAATCAGCATGTTTTTACATGAGTAGAATGTGTTCTTTTATTTAAAATGGATCTCTGGGGTTTGTGGGGCATATGAATTCATTCATTTCCCCCCCCCAAAATATAGTCCGGCCCCCCACGAGGTTTGAGGGACAGTGGACCGGCCCCCTGCTTAAAAAGTTTGCTGACCCCTGGTGTAACCTGAATCCTGCACAGAACAGATGAAAAGGTGGTCTTTGAAAGCACTGCTGTTGCTGCTGCATTTAGCCACACACCATTTGAAGACTGGCATCGGTGCAGATGGTCTGGCTTTAGCAACAAACCAGCAGCTCTCTCCTCCCCCCCCCCCCCCGGGCTCTGGTTAACCACCAGCCTGATTACTGGGCAATTGAAAGTTTGCTCCCTATTTCTGATATTTATTCACTTGGTCCTTGGATGCTTCTGGTCCAGGTGTGGCTTAATTGGCAGGTGGGTTATTGAGATATCACAAACAAGTAGCTGGCAAGTTTTTTTTACTTCTTCGCTGGATTTTCCCTGGAAAGGTAAAGAGAGGTTGACCAGATCATAAGGGGAAGATACAGGATTTTGATGTTGATTATGTCATGTAGGCACTACAAAAAAACAAAAACACAACTTGCTTGTTTGAGGATCCACCATCAAATACCTATCTGGAAGCATCCCTCACAGAGATATTGGGGTTTTTCTTAGGTTCCAAAATGGCTACTTTTGCTTTGTGAATCTCCTCCTGACAGTTTAGTAAACTTTAGCAGCTGATCGGTCTGAAGTCTGAATTAGGAAGAAATTGCTGTGCTGAAGACCAATTTCAGCCCTGCACACACTCACAAGCGGAACTGCAACCCTCAGGAACAGCCACTCAGGCTTTGGCAAAAACAAAAGGAGGAACACATCACACAAAGAAGGCCAAGAGAGGACCTTTTATGGTGTCGAATTTGCATATGCTAAGTTATTTGCATAGATGCATATTTAGAAACAATTTCTATAACTTAAATAGAAATACACTGTTGTTATGTTCCACCATAGTTCCACCTAGTGCTCAGTTTGCTGCCCAGGTGTGCTGAGAGGTACACAACCTCAAGGCCCCTGTGTTCCTCTCTGAGGATTTTTTTTTTAAAAAAAAACTAGACAGACCTTCAAATAGAGGATGCCTTCATGTGGAGGACTGCCTCTGTACAGTAATGAATTCCCACCCTGCCTCAGGTTGCTTCCCGCACAAGGAGTCCTAGACATTTAACTTATCAATTTACACATTTCCTCTGGACAATATGCTTAGAGGCCATACCTACACACAGAGGTGGTGGTAAAGCTGGGATGAAAAACACCCCTTACATAGTATTATGATGAGTTCCTTTGCAGTTCTAGCATAGATGCTTTGAAGAACTCAAAATACTGGAAGGCCAAGATCTTTTGAATACCTGCAATTGGGGGGAAATCCTCTCCCAGTTAGAAGAAAGGGGCAGTTAAATCTGTTTATGCCTGGTGTCCCTGCCTCACTTGAGCCCCTCTTTGCATCAACAACTGGCTGGAGTATCTATGGGACACAAAACAGTCATAAAGAGCTCCCAGGGCACACCCGCACAGAAACTCAGCCTGCTTTTATTGCTCAGACCCCAAGCAGTGTCCATAGAAGGTGGGTGACGGCACTGCAGATGACCAAGACTGGAATAGTTCACATCCTGCCTGAAACATAATGGAATTTGTCCAGACCGGTTGCTCCCTAAGCCCTTGGGTGACAGATTGAGTTACTGAACTTGTATTGGGACGGCAGATGATGACACACACTTGGCCCGAGGATGTAAGAAAATAACAGTAAGATGTCATTTCCTCAATGCATTCAGTTCCCTCTCCGTTTGTGGCTGTTGAATTGTCTTGATGCCCTCCCCCTGCTCCCAACAAACAGTCCAATAACTCAGCATAATTAAGATGCAACAATTCTGATAATGTCTTTCCAATTGGCACCCAAATCTAACTTCTTACAAGAACCCAGACTGAGGCATAAAGGGACCCCTGACCATTAGGTCCAGTCGTAACCGACTCGGGGGTTACGGCGCTCATCTCATGTTATTGGCCAAGGGAGCTGGCGTACAGCTTCCAGGTCATGTGGCCAGCATGACAAAGCCACTTCTGGCGAACCAGAGCAGCCGTTTACCTTCCCGCTGTAGTGGTAGCTTTTTATCTACTTGCACTTTGATGTCCTTTCGAACTGCTAGGTTGGCAGGTTTTATATACTGGTATATAAAATCTAGTGCCCAGCCCCAAGGCAGCAAAGCACAACTGTGGGCATTCAAAATGAAGTTGCACTCCAAAACACCTAGAGGACACCAGGTTAGGGAAAGCTGTTCTGGATCACAAATCCAAGCTAATGGGGCTATGGAGGTTTCACAGAACCAAACCTAACAATAGGTGGTCAGCTGGGTAGCGAATGATAACTGGAGAGCCTTTCCTAGCGTTGCATCATCGCAACAGGGCTGTCTCCTAAGGGAGACCTGCCTGGCACATTCCTTGTTAGCTTTCAGGCACCTGGTGAATTGTGTCTTGTTCATTTGGGCTATCCTAACCCAGCTTGATGCCCTCCAGATGTCTTGGACTACAACACCCATCATCCCCATTTCATATGGCCAGCAGATGTGGATGGTGGAAGTTGCAGCCCAGCAACATCTGGAGGACTACAGGACAGCCACATTTGATTTATTGACTATAGCTCCCTCTTTCCTTTTTAACACTGTCATATACCCCCAAAGTCATGTAAGTAGTGGTGTTGATGTCAAAAGGTGGGGGGAAGAGAGAAAAAGAAGGGGAAAGAAAAAAAGAAAGAAGGCTGTTGGTGTTAGCCAAGCCACTGACTTAAACATACCTGCAGTGTGGTCATCACCTGAGGCCTTTCTCTGGTGGTCTCTCTAATAGAGCTTCAGAGAGTGGCAAAAAGGGAGGCCTTTTCAGTTGTGGCTTCCTGTCTGTGGAATGCTCTCTCCAGCTTTTCAGCACCAAGTTAAGAGGTAACTCTTCTCCCAGACTTCCGAGGCATTATGAAAATAGTGGCTGTTTCTCTCTGTGTGTTTGGATATTGTTAATTTGTTGGTGGTGGCTGCTTTTTAATTGTGTAACTCACATAGATAAATTTTGTATTAGGTGGCAAATGAAATAAACCAAGAACAACATCTCTACACCTGGTGAGTTTTAAGATTGAGTAGGGGAGGAGCCACGGATCCAGGTGGCGCTGTGGGTTAAACCACAGAGTCTAGGGCTTGCCAATCAGAAGGTCGGTGGTTCGAATCCCTGCAACAGGGTGAGCTCCCGTTGCTCGGTCCCAGCTCCTGCCAACCTAGCAGTTTGAAAGCATGTCAAAGTGCAAGTAGATAAATAGGGACCACTCCGGCGGGAAGGTAAACGGCGTTTCCGTGTGCTGCTCTGGTTCGCTGTCTGTGGACAAACGTCGGCTTCCTTGGCCTATAGAGCGAGATGAGCGCCGTAACCCCAGAGTCGGACACGACTGGACCTGATGGTCAGGGGCCCCTTTACCTTTTAGGGGAGGAGCCAGCTGACATTCACTTCTAGGTGTTTTAAGGTTTCATGCTGCACCACAGCCTCCTGGAAAGAAGCATCCCCCTCATTTAGGCCATTATGAACTTGCTCTTTCTAGAGGCTGCAGTGAAACGTGAAACTAGCAAGCACCTGAAAGCACCTCGTTTGAATGTTTGCTAGCTCCTAACACATTAATTCTTAAATACCAACACACATACCCGCTTCCCTAAACATCCCAGCTTATAGAGAGTTCCAAGGAACTCAAAAGCTTGCACACTATTTTATTCCATTCGGATTGACCTAACAAAGGTATTGCCCCAATACAATATATTTTATCTCTTTGGCGCCATGTAACCTAAATGCCCAATAAGTTAGTTGACACGAATGCAACTCCTTATGCGAACATTTTGCCCCCCCCCCTCCAAGCCAGCCACCCACATATTAGGCTTTTTTATTGAGATGATGTCATCCCAACTTTGCCTGATCCCACACAAGCAGAAGTACCTGTTTGTTCTCTGGCAATTTATAGTGCCATAAAATAAGCACCTAGCATTTAATGGGCAACCAGCTGACCCATTAGTGCAACACATTTGATGGAAACCAGGCTGCAGAGGATTCTTTTGCTTAAGGGAGGCAACCTCTAGCTTCCTGGGCAGGGGATTTATGGAAGGACAGTCCCAAAGAAAGTTTCCTTTAGAGACAGATGAGGGAATAGGTTTTGCTCGTTTCCTAGACCTGGGAGAGTCCCACCCAGAAAAACCAACCCTTAGAACAAGCTTCCTCAACCTCGACCCTCCAGATGTTTTGAGACTACAGTTCCCAGCATCCCTGACCACTGGTCCTGCTAGCTAGAGATCATGAGAGTTGTAGGCCAAAAACATCTGGAGGGCCAAGGTTGAGGAAGCCTTAGAACAATGCTTCCACACCCTTTACATTTAAGCAGTCCTTTTGCCCCTCAAATCATAAGGACTTTGTAAAAAAAACTGAGCCACCTTGAGAGTAATACCTTTATAGCAGGACCCAAATGTCAAAGCCAAGAACAAGCATTACTGGTTCTTGGAAGTCCTTTTCAGGTTGGATGTTAAAGGGGAAAGGGAGATGTTTGGTGATGTTGTGCCCCAAAGTCTGAATTAAAAGTCTCAAGATAGGCTACCAGAGGTGTCGTACAGGAATAATGGATCAGTGTAGCTTGGAATAAGATCCCCACGGGACTAGTGCCACAAAGCAGCAAGAAAAGTTGCTCCCCCATTTTAATGATCTAATTATGCCTGAACAGCTCCTCCTGCATTCCATCTTAAAGACTCTTACACGTTGTTTGTTTTAGGGACTTTTACATCATGCTGAACTCCCGTCCGCAATTTGCTGTGACAATTCTACACTACAGCTTGCTCACAACCCTGTGATAATTTGACTGACTGTGATAATTTGACTGACTGGGATGCAGGTGGCGCTGTGGGTTAAACAACAGAGCCTAGGGCTTGCCGATCAGGTCGGCGGTTCGAATCCCTGCAACAGGGTGAGCTCCCATTGCTCGGTCCCAGCTCCTGCCAATCTAGCAGTTCGAAAGCACGTCAAAGCTCAAGTAGATAAATAGGTACCGCTACAGTGGGAAGGTAAATGGCGTTTCCATGTGCTGCTCTGGTTCGCCAGAAGCGGCTTTGTCATGCTGGCCACATGACCTGGAAGCTGTACGCTGGCTCCCTCGGCCAATAACGCAAGAGCGCCGCAACCCATCGGTCACGACTGGACCTAATGGTCAGGGGTCCCTTTACCTTTTAATGAAAGTGTTACTGCATCATGGTTTCTGGACCCCACCCCACCTGAGACAGACAAAGGACCAACTAGCTACCTATTTAGTCTGGTGTAAAGTTTTGGAGAACTCAAAATAATAAACAATATTGCCCCAATATGGATTTTTGATTAGAACATGACTCGAATGCTCTGGCATCTGAGGCTGGTTTTCTGTAGAATTGCTGTCAAGCAGTTCAAGGCACTAGTTCTAATCTCAAATACATCTTTCACCTTTGCCACTCTCAGTAATATTGGTTGACCAAAATCATCCACCATTGGGGTGGCCTGCAAAAAGGTGTTCTAGCAGCTCTTCGTCGGGGGTCTGCAGCCATCATTCACCAGATCCAGAAAAGCCCAGTGCTCATCATTTTCTACCAGGGCCAGATGGGCTGGCTCAATAATACCATTCTAGTGTTGTTGTTGTTTTTTAAAAAAAACCACCCTGCTGCCTTAAGCCACTAAAGCATGTCATTTTGAACTTTGGACTGTTCCTACTTTGAATTTCTAAAGGTAGGACAGGGTAAACCCAAATCTCAACTGATTGGTTGCCATACAAGATTCAGCCTGGGAATGGTGCCAAAGAAATTTCAAGACCCAGAGACCCATAAAACACAACTCGCAGGCTCGTAGTTTTTTTAGTCACTTCATGTGTTGGGAACACAGTAGACGGACCCTGCAACATGTGAAGGGGATAGAAATCTTCTCTTCATCATGCAGAGAAAATTGGGGGACCAGCTGTGTTTCTGCAGAATTGCGGTTTCCACTTATTAAATGTGTTAAGCTGCCCTCAACATGACACAATCCCGAGCCTCTGTGGTGCAGAAGACTGTTCTGTTTGGACAGAAATGTTCACAATCCCTGTTTGTTGTGCAGCAACCTAGGGGGCCCAGGGTAAGCCCCCACTTAGAGGAGAGGGAGGAAGAATGAATGGAAGTGCAATGAAGTACCTGTATCTAAAAGATCTGAGCCAGAAGACTCCCTGGCAGCACCTGCCTTGCCCAGCAGGCGCCACAGTGCCCCAACACAGGAGCACTGAGAACTGCCAGCACATTTTTATATTCACTTCTAATTATGCCCTCAGGCAACAGGACAGGTTGACTGGTGTTTTAATTAAAAACTTGGGGGGGGGGAAGCATAGCTGCTGGAAAGAACAGGGTTTGCCAATATTCCCCACAATTTCCTGAAGGGTTTAAACTTTGCACCTACCTAATACACCACTCAAGTCTTTTGAACAGTTCTCTCTTAAATGCACCCTCCTCCCAAACAAAAGGCTTTTTTCTTAATTTGCATAATTTATAGATCAGGTCATTCAGGGTTTTTTGTGTGTGCAGAGGTGTGTCTCACAGAAAGGAAATATTCCACAAAGCAAGAAAACTCCCAAGTACGCACATGGACCCATCCTTAAAATTTGCCCTATGTGTGCTGATGGGCTGACAAAAGATCAAAGCCAATTACAGTACAGTATCTAGAAAGCCTACATGCATTTTTGTTTATGCACTGCCTGGTCACAGTCTCTCCTGCACACATAGGGCAAATATATAAAAGGATGTCATATAGAGGAGGGAGAAAGGTTGTTTTCTGCTGCTCCAGAGAAGCGGACACGGAGCAATGGATTCAAACTACAAGAAAGAAGATTCCACCTAAACATTAGGAAGAACTTCCTGACAGTAAGAGCTGTTCGGCAGTGGAATTTGCTACCAAGGAGTATGGTGGAGTCTCCTTCTTTGGAGGTCTTTAAGTAGAGGCTTGACGGGCATATGTCAAGAATGCTTTGATGGAGTTTCCTGCTTGGCAGGGGGTTGGACTGGATGGCCCTTGTGGTCTCTTCTAACTCTACGATTCTATGATTCCTCCACGTTGCAGTGGCTTCTACACTGGCATCTGTAGAACCCAAATGCAGCCTCCAGTTCTAATACTTTGCTCCCCCACTTTCTCTCTTTTCTATAGGAGTCTTCAAAACACCCCCCCCCCGGATTCCAGGAGTATGTGAGATGGCAGAGAGAAAGTGCTTTACAAGGCCACATCAGCTAGGCATTTTGGGTGAGAAAAGGATGGGGGCTCATCCACTCATTTGGGAACCTTAGGCAACCCGGTAGGGAGAGCCCTACAGATGTACAGCGTTCTGTGGGCGCACACACTTCTTTGCAATGTTAAACATATGGCTAGTGGGATCAAGGGTGGCAGGTTGAGCGTTTTTCTGCTACCCTTAAGGAGCTTTGAACAACTCTTTTTTCTTTCTTTTGCTCAACACTATCATGTTGGCCCTGTTTGATGTAAGGTTATGTTGCAACCATATTTTGGGGGTGGGGGTGAGGTGGAGGCTCAATAAAAGCAGCAATAAAAAAAGGTCTGCATGGTCCATTTCAATGTAATTTTATTTGAACAAGGAGTCAAAACAAAAGCTTGCAGGCTTTGCTAAGCAAGAACTGCACCAGTCCCACAAAATGAGCTCTATTTATAGCACAGAGAGGAAAAGGGGAACAAAGAGAAGCACTGCAAAGTCTCATTTCCAGGGGGACAGATTTCTCAATAGGGCAACTACAGTCTCTGTAGCTGGCATGGGAGAGTGAGCACATCACCTGCCTGACATGTTTTGAGTGCTGCGGATTTAAAGCTGAAGAGAATCACAAACCCAACTGTCAGCAACTTACCCATGACCATCACAGAAGTGAGTCAAAATTGCTTTATAAAAAGATTAATAAAAATACTGGAAAAAATCCTCATTTCTCATGCTATATGTCTGGTTTTCTTTTTTAAAACCTAGTATATTCACAAGTTTCTTAGAAAACTATGTGACCCCAAAAATAGTGTTCAGATTCACAATTGGAGGCAAAGAGGGTATGCAAGAAATCTAGAGTGAACGGACCAAGATGCTGCTAACATTAGCCAAGAGCAGTTTTGCATTTTGGTGGTGGTGCTAGGGAGAGCTTGGGTCCCTCCCCCTCAACTGTGCCATGCTACACTTTAGAACTTCAGCACAAAAAGGGAAAAAACAAAAGGTGATTCTTTGAAGAGAAACGACTCCAAATTCAAGCAAAGGGAAAGTTCCTTTAAATTAAGAACACCACAGAGTTTGGTCCCAACAGTTTCTAGTCAGATGTTTATTCACATGCATTTTTCTTCTATATATAAGAACCACAAACGCCTTTCTGAAATTAACCATTTTAAGGGGTGTTGTTTTTATATGTGTATATATGCAAACGCTTAAAATAAAGGATTTCTAAAAAAGAATATCCACAAACAGGAAGAAAGGGGGAAAACAAAGAGCAGGGAATTAATTTCCCACATGTATCATCACATTAAAGAGAGCAAGCGCGCAAAAACTGATTGCCAATAGTATTGGGCAGAACTCACTCCACTGTCCTCCATGAGATCACTGAAAAATTAAAAAAGAGAAAATAAAAGAACATTCAACTAGTCAATAAGGATCAATTACAGTCCAGACTGACAGAGTCCCCCCTCCAACAGCTCTTGCTGCTTCAGGGCCGCAGGACCCTCCTTCCGCTTGTCGAGACTGCTACTCCGCCACCGACTGAAGGGCCTCTTTGTCCTCTCTGTTCTCAGCCCCGCTCTCATCATCCTCAATCTCTCCCTCCTCACCACTAAACTTGTCATGGGCCCATTTGGGGCTGGTGCTCGATTTTCGGTACAGGAAACGGCCCCTCCCTCTGGGGAAGATGCCCCGTCCCCGGCCTCTGTTCACCCATTTCTCACCCCCTTCGCCCTCACGGTCATCATGCTGCAGAGGGAAAAGAAGAAGAAAAAGGAATTTGTCAGTCAGCAAATGCAGAGCTCCTCAACAGCCCACCAGAGGGCCCCACCTCTGCCCACTCCCTCTCCTTTCCCCAGTGGCCGCTGCCACATTTCCCACACAGGCAGGGGAGGATAAACACCCTGGAATATGCCCCCCAGCCTCTGCATTTTGCAAATAAGCCCTCCAGTAATTCTGCATGGCTGAAGAGACAATGACAGCAAGACCAACTTGGGGCCTGTCACCTGGTGGAAGGGACAACTTCTGTGCAGGCAGCTCACAGCCACATCCCCATCTCACCCCCCAGGGCACATACCAAGTAGTACTTCTTGCTCTTGGGGGTGTACTCGGGGTCCCACTCCTCCTCCCTGCTCCGCTTCTGGAAGTCGGTACTGCCACTGCCGCTGCTGTTGTTGTTGTTGCTGTTGCCAGAGAAGGTCCCTCTTCCCCAGCCACGACCCCTGGCCCGGAACTGTTGCTGTCATCAGGAACAGAGGAAGAAAGGGAACATCAAAAAGCGAGCAACAGAAAGAAAGGGGATCTGGCTGGGTCTGGGATGGCCTGTCATGATTTCTGGAGCACTACACACACACACACACACACACACCTGACTGTTTATCTCTTAGCAACAAATAGAATGGAAATTGTCCATCACTAGAAACACTCATCACACTTCTGTATTCAAGGTGTGGGCTACTGCCTTTCCAGAAAAAACTGACCCAACAGCACTATTTTGAGGGCTAAAGTAAACATGACAAATCTGTAGGCACTTGGGATCCCTTTTTGCCTTACATAGCCGGACAGAGAGGTGTTATAATACCACCATTTACTAAAAAAAAAAAAACCCAAAACCAACCAACTCTTTTGGCTCAACCTATTAGCTAGGTCCCTTCTTGGTTAAATTGTCCTTCAGATTTTCACTGATTTTTGGGTCTGGATGTGAGCCTCTGGGTGTGGCTCCTTACACTTCCTTGAGCAACTGATGTCCACTATAATGTTATGGTTTTGTTGCTTTTGGTATATCATATCATATTGGTGTGTTTGTTTGTTTTTTTAAAAAAGTTTGCCCTTTCACCACAAATAGGAAACTTCTTCTGAAAAAGTTGTGCTCAGTAAATACGTGGAAGAATTTTATAGGCAAGAATTACTCCCTTACACTGGGTAGCTGCCAACACCTAACACTGGATCCCTTTCAAGAGGTGCCTGTCCACACTTCAGCTCTGCCACAATTCAAACTATTTTGACTTATCACCCTGGAACAAGGGCCCAGAGCACACACCCTCCAAAAGGACAACTTACAAAGGTTCCTCGGGCTCTACCCCTATCAGTTGGG
The DNA here is from genome assembly GCF_965207765.1 of Zootoca vivipara. Classification (NCBI taxonomy): domain Eukaryota; kingdom Metazoa; phylum Chordata; class Lepidosauria; order Squamata; family Lacertidae; genus Zootoca; species Zootoca vivipara. Next base: position 54,964,151 of record NC_142589.1, on the reverse strand, counting down.
CCTGTAAATTCCTTGGTCCCAAGGCGGGATTTGTCAAAGCCGGGGGCAGCCTCCTCTCGCTCTTCAGTCTCCTCGGGGTACTCCTCTGCTTTGTAGGAGCGGGAAGACTGTGATGACGAGGAGCTTGACCTAGATCGCTCCCGCACACGCCGGTGCTTCCTAGGTCGAGGCAAAGAGAGAGAGAGAGATGAATGTCAGGGGAGGGCACATCTCTACTGCCTCATCGTCAGTCATTCCTCCACCTCTCCCCACTCCTCAGAGAAAGGGCTGTTTCTGGAAAGAGAGAGAGATCTACGGGAAACAATCATATGATCTACAAGTCGATCCCGATCGACCTGTTGGACGATGCTGCTATATACAAACAGGAGAGTACCATACCTCCCTACCCTCTCCTAGACCAAAAGCAGCAATTTCCCTGCCTCCGCAACCACCCTGCTTGTACCCTGCTGTCTCCAATGACTGAAGAGAATCGTTAATTTGGGTCTCTGCGTCGGGAGATTCCAGACCGAACATGAAAGCAAGTGTACCGTCTCCCCTCCTTTATTTAGAGTGGCTTCTTGTTCTCTAGGGCTCCAGTGCAATCCAGCAACAGAGGTGCACATCACACACACACTGTTATTAAGCTTGGGCAGCATAGTGGTGTCCAAGATCAGTGCCTCATTCAGCCCAAAGTGGCCCAAACACACAGCTATTTGCTGCAAAAATGGAAGTTTCAGAAATGCAGACAGAAAAGCATTGAGCAATGCTAGCATGCCCCATCCCAATGATCCAGAGAGCTCTTCTCTCTCTTACACCCACCTCTCTTAGCTTGAAAGAGCGAAGTTGCGTTTGAAGTTTCCCACATCTAGGGGGAAAGGCTAAGCCAACAATCACAAATGTACATTTATAACTTTAAAAAATGAATTAGTGGTACTTAAGAATATTTTTTATCAACAAATAAATAAGTGTAAAAGACATTGACTTGAAAAACACTTAGACTAGCCTGCCTGTGTCCTTTCAGCAAGTAACCCTACAAACTGTGTTCTGGGAAAATGTAGGGTTGGTTCCTTGGAGGCTTATTAGTGACTGCTCAATGCGAAGATCAGTGATGACGGAGAAGCATCTCTTTTGGAACAGCTTGCTTACTTACTGCAGACCTTGTGGTGCAGTGTACAGCCCACAGGCAATGCATATGAGGGGGGTGGCTGGACCCAACAGCTGAGGCCTAGCAAGCCTGGATGTAAAAACAGCACTTTCCCACATCCCCAGAAGCCTGTGCTATGTAACAGGACTGCCCCACACTGACACCTGCTGCATCCTAGCAAGTATCATCAACTAGCCCAGTGAGGGGAAGGACCTCAGGCTCATGGGCTGAAGGAGAAACTCCAGGGTTCTCTATCTGGCCCTTGGGACTTTTACAAGGCCACACCCCATACTGCTTCTGCTCTGCACCTTCCCTCAGTGTTTGTGCCTGGTTGGGATGTCTCCTTGAACTGTGGTAGCACCTCTTACTTGCTTGGATGCAAGGCTGGATAACTGCACGTGTGACTGTAGAAACCTCTTGAACGTATCCTGCCGAGCATCCACTGCCCCACCCACACTGGCATGCACCTCCTGGGGAGGTTCCTCTTGAGGAAATGCAGCCCTTGGGCTGAAAATGTTTCCCTGCTAGCTTCTTCCGTGGGGTTTCATTATGTCAGCTCACTATCACTCTTGAGTGTGGCATCAAAAATAAAAAGGGAAGGGAAAAACTGGAGATTGTTCTCCTCCTACATACTTCTTTTTGGACCCTTTATGAGACCTCTCAGTTTTCTCCGTTGATCTCTCCCGTGAATGACTTGAGGGTCTGGAGTCCACCGATTCCCTCGACTTGCCTCGCTTATCTTTCTCCTTATGTTTTTTACGCCGTTCAATGTCAAGGCGCAGGTCAACTGGGTCCTCTTTGTATTTGCTTTCGGTCTGCAAAGAGAAAAACAGGGGAAAGACTTGACACCTGAGCCTTAAGCAATTCCTTCACAACTACAAACCTTTTTACCTTGCTCAGGACTGAAAAATACTGAAGCAAGGGAAGTTATGCTGGTGCTAATACACAGACTGAATGACTTCACAAGATCCACGCAAAAGATTTCAATCTTTCTGCATCCACTTCTCTATGCCAAACTTAAGTAATTATTAATCAAATCAAGGGAGGAAAACTGGGTTCCAAAGGAAAAACAACAGGCTCAAGGGGCAATGATCTGTATATGCCAAGCTAAAAACTGGTATTCTCCTCTTCTGACAGATTCTTGTGCTCTGCAGGGAATTGACTGAACAACAGAATTCCTTCCCTGTGCCTGGAAAGGGATCCCCCTCCTCCTCTCACTGCAGGAGACATTGGCTGCAGTTATGGAAAGTGAAGGGGAAATGTGCAGGCCGTCTAAGCTCCAGTATCATAATAGAGCCAATTCTCTACATTCCAGAGAACCAGTGAAGGAGTTATTGGGGGGGAGGCAGGCTTCCTGAGTGTGCTTCCCCCCCTCTAATCACCACTGGCTGTTGAGAGATCCATAATGAGCCTTGAAGGGGCTGCTGCATAGTTTGCTCTCAATCAGCATAACCTCTCAAATTCAGAGTTGTGCACCATAAGCACAAAAACGAGGCACCATGTTTCTCGCACGTACGATGGCAGAAAAAGGATTTGAACATACACCTGCTGCTGAAGACTCAGCAACCAAATGGAGCCAAGCTTGGCCTGGCTTCTAGGGGACAAGAGTTAGAACTTAGGTGTTCTGCATTGCTGTGCTCAGCGCACACTCCCACCCCCTGCAAAACAGAACTCCCTGCTTCTGCCATTCAGCTACAATCCAGTATCCACACACCCTTCCCTGTCTCCATTGCTGAGAAGCTCCTGAATTTTGGGGGAACCTGAACCTTGAGAGCAGAACACGTTGTGCAAGATAAATGTATCTATATTACTTATTCTGAGCAATACTTATAAACAGCAATCATTTATTCAGCATCAACAGTGTGCTTGGAGCTGTAGCTGGAAAAGTTAAGATATTCTCGGAGATCACTTTACGGAATGAGATTCCCATGAACAAAACACAAAAAAGACACAGGTATGTCTCATCCCACTATTTCATCATCCCTGTCCTTATTTAGGATACTTTAAGTGGCACACTTGGGAAGAAATGGCTAAGAACAGGAGAAAGTGGTGAGAAGATTAAATTCTATGGGCAAAGGAAAATCTTCAGTCAACAGCAGTAGGATCAAAGTCATTTCTGAATTGTTACAGGTCTCTCTGATTTTTACTGAAACAGTCAATCAGTGGAGCTTCTGGTAACTTTTAGTCCAGCACAAGACTTTGGAATAACTAGGGCAGGGAAAAGTGGGAGCATCAGTTTCGTCTTAACTCAAAAAGAATGGGTAGCAGCTCTCTATTAAGTACTTTACTTACACAAGCTTCTAACCCACTTTTTGATTAAAATAAAGACGCTGGCATGGTTGAATGTGGGAGCTGTATTTGTTCTTTTGCCTTCCATAAGTGAAGGAGAACTCTCTTTTCAACTCATAAAACAAAGCCGATCTGTCATTGCCAGAATGGAAACTCGTTACACCATCAAATGTCATTAATCAGCAGAACCTAGATCAGTTGTTGTAGCCATTTGTGTAGTTCCATTTCATAAAGAAGCCGTCTAACGAGCTCCTGTCTGTTTGTAAACCTGAAGTATGTGTCTATTCGCACATACAAGCATGTTCACCATCGGATGGTGTGGTAGAGAGAGATCGAACCAGCAGTCTAATATCTTTCAAACGCGACAAGTGTGTTTGGAGAAACTGAGAACACAGCTATGACATGAAAGCAAACCCTTCAACAGCTTTGCTAAAAACCATTACGACAAATGTGTATGAAAGTGAACAGACAATGCTTCAACTCAAGATGGTAATTTTTTCCTTTAAAATTAGGGGCGTATAATTGTTTCACTGCCTGTAACAGTTTTAAAGACCCCCCCAAGAGTGTGTTTTTAATTCTGAGCAGCATTTTAAAATAAAACTAGCGGCAGTCAACAGAAAACACATTAGCAGAAAAAATATCTGTGTGCTTGGTTCAGAAATGGATTTGATTTACTTTCCTCTCTTCCTGACATGCACGTCTTTTTGAAAACATGGTTGGAAATATCACGGGTAAGACAAGTGATTTAGTCATACTTACAAGCAGCAAAATATCACAAAAAGTCTTCCATCATCAAGGTCACTTGTTTCCAAAATTCCATATTTTTTTTGTCTCAAGCTCAACCTCAATTGACTTTGGGGTCATTTACCATATTTCTAACCACTTCACAAAGGTTGTTGATACATATTTTTTTAATAAAAATTAACCCTTTGTAGTTCATTTTTAGAATTATGCCCATCCTTGAAAGAAAAACACAAACTTAAGTAGAGAGCAAGTTAAACAAAAATATCACTTTTTTATTATAAAAAACAAGTTCATGCCCGAAGTGCACACATTTTGTTTCACTACAGATCAAAGCAACAGGTCACCTTGTAGCTGGATTCTTTGGAACTTTTGATTTCCTCTTGTGAGAATCCATGTTTCCTAAAGGAACTGGGAGAAATGTCTATCCTCCTAAAAAAGAAAAAAAAAAGGGGGGGGGGAAGCATGATTAAGAAAAGGTCAAGGAAACCCCTCTTCCCTTTTGCCATTCAGGGAATGTATAAATTAGGCCTTAGTTCTATTGTGTAAGGAACGGCACATGACAGATGTAAAACTTCAGGGCTGAATTGACTCGTGGATAGAACATTCAATCTCCTATTCCATCACGAGACTCCCTAGTGGCCTTGGGCAAGTTGATGCTGGTAAGCCTCAGCTACAACAGTGACTTGTTCAAAGATAAATGCAGGACCTTAAGGCACCTTAAAGAGTTCTGGATACAAGAGTTGTTTATCTCTTTCTTGCTCTGAAAGCCATACTTATTCGTGCTGACTCTGATAGCAACAGTGGTGGCTGGTGTCCATTGGGACTAGGAGGGCAGAAGGCAGGGAGACAAACAGTAGGTAGAGCCAGAGCCAATGACAGGGAGAGACAATTTATTCCAACTTTGTCCTCATCCTCATCCACCTCCCTACTGTGTTCTGCAAGGGGCAACACAGAGACTTAGGAGGATACTGCTGACAGGCAGGGCAACCCCCTGGACTAGCTGTAAGTAAGAAGGCAGGCAGGTTGGAGCTGGCTGAGAGCAGACTGAGGTTGGTTAGCCAGTGCTCCATTCACTCTAATGAATGAGCCTCCAATGGATAAAAGGTTCAGAATTCAGTCTCCTCTCTTAGCTTCCTTTTTAAAAAGGAAGCTTCTAGCCCTCAGAAACTATGGCTGAATTGTGTGGGCATCACCTGCTGAAGGCCAGAAAAATGGCTGCTTAAGAGTTTCAGTCATAAGGACTGGGTCTCTAGCATCCTTGCCTCACCACGAGGAGCAAATTATTGATTTCCGTACTTTATTCTTGTTTGGATTCAATATGCTTGGATCTAAGTCCTTTTCTCTCTCCTGGATAGGCACCCAAGACAGTGGCAGGGCAAGGCAGAGTTTGCCTTGGACGAGAAGCACTTGCTTACGATAAGCAAGCAAATGCCTAGTAGCTAAATGCAAACCTTTATGCTCCTTAATGGCTATGATTCAAAAAGTCTCTTAAATTGGGATTTTAAAAGTACATGTCAAAACTCTACACTTGGCAGATAGTAGCCTGATTTGTCTAGTAGTCTGCCTGCTTTTGTGCTGGTGAGTTATGCCAAAGCCTATTCATTTGAGGACTCTTTGTGGCAAGGGTGCACATTTTCTCACTCAACCATGCCTTTATTACATGCAAAGGTGCACTCACCTGTGGATTTCGGGGCTTTTGTTCTTAGCAGATTCTTGCTCCGCTCGTTTTAGGTATTTTGTAAAGCGCTCATTCAATGTTTGTCCCGAAGACCCAAAATGATGTTCTGTTGATATGCAGTGAGGAAATATCACATCATTAACACTGCATCTAAACTTTAGGACAATATAAAAGTGGCTTCTGCAGGAGAGTCTGCAGGAAGCAAACAACATAAAGGTGAAGGGCAAGAGAAAAGAGGGAAGGAGACGAATTCATCTCCCTGCAGGTTAAGCAGTGCAGACTTTTTTTAAAAAATGCTTTTGCTCATATAAGAATAATTAAAACACCAGAGAAGTCTCAAGTGTAAGATCCAATACAAGGCTGACATCATAGGAAGATCAGCAAAGCATTATAAGCTTGATCAGATTGTTAACATACATACTTTCCTTTATCTTTTTATACAGGAAAACCTACAGTGACAGTCTTACTGCAACCATAGTGTCAACTGATCCTGATTTCCAAATCTGAAGATTGGCTGGAGAGGGACCATATTCGTGATAGTCCAACTTGTGCAAGTAATAATGTTTTGCCAAATATCATGAAAGGAGTCAGATTCTTTTCTCTTTTCTTTTTCTTTTCTCTTCCACATGTGGATTAGATGGGTTATTTTCTCTGCTATTGCAATCTTCCACAATTTTTTATACCATAGTCCAATGTTCAAAGTTGAGACACAGTCTTTTTATTGTCATCTTCCCTGGCTGGGTATCCATCTAATTTTTTTCAGAGGGAGGGGAAGTATCAGGTGGGCTAGGAGTCTACGGAATATCAAAATGGTACCTTAGTACTTTATCCCCATCTCAAATATCCATCCTGCTTGGGAGAAGAGATGGACACTAAATGAATAGGAATGCGCACACCACATGCTACCCTTCTTGCTGAGAAACTCCATACTGTTAATTAAACTCAACTTCTCCAATAGAGAACTTGTCAGGGAAGAATGTCTATTTTTTCCACATACACCGATACCGTTGGTGCCATTTGAAGTTTCCGATCACATATATTCAAGCACAGCTGAAACATTGTACGCAGAAACCCAAAGAAAGAATTTGGGCATTCAGTTGTGAACTCTTACTTTAAAACTTTTCTTTCTCTTATGAGTAAAGCTGTAGATAAAACATTTACCATGCCCCTATCGGTAGTGTAACCAGGGGAAGAGAGAAAATGAAGGGGGCTGCCAATTAGCCACTTAGCCCACATAAACCAGAACAGTTCAGAAGGACCAAAATGAAAAGAAAAAAGAGGTGAAATGGAGACAAGAATTTTTAAAATAGATTTCTCACTCTTTCCAACTGGAAACCTTCCCAACTGCAGGATGAAGCACTAATCAAGAATGAATAAGCTTCATCAGGGGGCGGGAGAAGGGGAGAGAGAGCTCCAGCGAAACAAGTAGGATTGCACAGTGTCTTCTCCTTCCTTCTATGGATCTACAGCAAGAGGACAGCTCCAGGAGTAACTGTGTTTTCCTTAAGCAACACTTTGGCAAAAGTTTTATATTTTTAGAATTTGTTCCGTGATCTGCATTTCATTGTTTGTTCAGTATTTTATTGGCAGTTGTAACCCACTCTGGGATCATTCTGTACAATAACGGGTGGGATGGAAATGTTTTAAAGCAATAAATAAACTAGCATCAGTCTCAAATGCAACTCACCTTTCACATGGTGAACAATGGTCACAATATGTTGAGCAAAGAGCTCCGAGGGACTCCGCTGAGACTGGGCGGACTGGATGTGATGGAAAATGGAGCGAAACTCCTGCTCCTTTTTGTTGCTGTGCACCAGATCACGACACAGTTTGCGCTCCTGTGCCAAAATCCCGCTTGGGCTGGTGGGGAAACACACAAAGGTTTTGTTTGTCTGGCATAGTGAACAAAACAAGAAGGTACAGTGGAACCTTGGTTGTCAAACGCCGACAACCCAGAAGTGAATGCTTCAGTTTTTGAACGCGCCTTGGAAGTCGAACGGCTTCTGGAGCGCGCTTTCCCTTTTTTTCAATGGATTTTGCCGACTGCCCATTGTGCCTCAGTTGTCGAACGTTTCAGATGTTGAATGGTCTTCCAGAAGAGATTACATTCAACAACTGAGGTTCCACTGTACCGTGGCACAGGCACGGTGCTAGGGCTTTTTGCGCCCTAGGCTAAATCACCTTCTGGCGCCTCCCCCCGGCACATGCGTCATGATGCGTGCACAATGCCGCTGACGCCGCTGCGTCCCCTCCATAGGCGGGAGGGCGCTGAGCTCTCATTTCGGCTCACGCGCCTCCCGCCTATGGAGGGGACACTGTGAGCTCTTCAGCGGCCACGGCAGCGAGCGAGCGTCGGCAGCAACAGCGCCCATAGCTGAAGGCTTCAGCTACGGGCGCTGCCGCCGCCACCGCTCGCTCATTGCTCCCGGCGCTGGCTGCAGCGCGGGCGGACAGGCTCGACAGTGCCCCCTCCATTTCGGCACCCTAGGCCAAGGCCTAGTTTGCCTAAATGGAGGCGCCGGCCCTGTCGTGGCAGCTGAACAACTGAGAAAGAGGGTGGTGGCCCAAGGATCTCTTGAGGTGAAGCAGATTCTGTACACCTTGGCCTGGATGGACGGAGTTCAGTCCACAAAAGCTCATATCAGCAAAATAATTGTTTAGTCTCTACAATGCCACAAGACACTTGCCTTTGTATAAAAGTCAAGTAAATCAATAGGAGCAGCCAACAGTATGAGGAATAAAATACACCACTGTCTCGCTATGCAAGTTTATTAGTTGTGTTCCACTTCAA